>NC_091288.1:172109765-172440599 GCF_032444005.1 Ranitomeya imitator
ACAGCAGCATAACCCATGGTCCTGTGTCCCCCAATGAGGCGAAGGAGAAAATAATTTTTGCATCGCTTTATTCTGAGGACTATAACTTTTTATTTTTTCGCTGATGATGCTGTATGGCGGCTTTTTTTGCGGGACAAGATGTCGTTTTCAGCGGTACCATGGTTATTTATATCTGTCTTTTTTGATAGCGTGTTATTCCACTTTTTGTTCAACGGTATGATAACAAAGCGTTGTTTTTTGCCTCTTTTTGTTTTTTTTACCGCATTCACTGAAGGGGTTATCTAGTGGGACAGTTTTATAGGTCGGGTCGTTACGGACGCGGTGATACTAAATATGTGTACTTTAATTGTTTTTTTATTATTTAGATAAATAAATTTATTTATGGGAACAATATTTATTTTTCTTCTTTATTTAGGAATTATTATTTTTTACACATGTGAATATTTTTTTTTTACTTTATAACATTGCCGCAGGGGGAGCATCATGTTATAGTGACAGATCGCTGATCTGACACTTTGCACAGCACTGTGTCAGATCAGCGATCTGACATGCAGGGCTGCAGGCTTACCAGCGCTTGCTCTGAGGAGGCACTGGTAAGCCACCTCCCTGCAGGACCCGGATGTAGCCCCGCGGCCATTTTGGATCCGGGACCTGCAGGGAGAAGGAGGTAGGAGACCCTCGGAGCAACGCGATCACATCGCGTTGCTCTGAGGGTCTCAGGGAAGCACGCAGGGAGCCCCCTCCCTGCGCGACGCTTCCCTATACCGCCGGAACGCTGCGATCATGTTTGATCGCAGTGTTCCGGGGGTTAATGTGCCAGTCCGTGACTGCTCCTGGCACATAGTGCCTGACGTCAGCAGTGATAGTCACCTGACAGCCTGCCGTGATCGGCCGCGCTCCCCCCGTGAGCGCGGCCGATCGCATATGACGTACTATCCTGTCACTGGGAGTCAAGTCCCAGGTCAACTCGACGGGATAGTACGTCATATGGGATTAAGGGGTTAAAATATATCTGCAGTTATTGTCATAAATCTCGCTAAATATATTGAAGAGTTTTTCAGTTTCAATATTCTATCAGCAGGTTTTTGCCATCTAATCTGAGAGCAGCATAATGTAGAGACAGAGACCCTGTGTTTCCAGCAATGTGTCACTTACTGGTCTGCTTGCTGTAGTTTTAATAAAATCTTAGTTTTATCATCAGGAGATTATCACTAAACGACTAGTAAACCTGCCGCAACGTAGTCCTCCATATTCATGAGCTGTGCATAACCCAGCCCCCATCATGGATTGGCGGCTTTCTGTGTACACTGTGAATAGGCAGAAAACTGTCAATCAGTGGTGTGGGCGGGGTTATACGGAGCTGAGCATTCAGAGAACTGCTAGATCTGCAGAAGCTATAACAGATTTTTATTAAAACTGCAGGTAGCATCCCAGTAAGTGATACATTGCTGGAATAAGGGTCTCTGCCCCTACATCATGCTTCTCTCAGATAACGTAGCATAAAACTGGTGACAGATTCCATTTAAACATTTCATTAAAGGGGTTGTCCCAAATTCATAAATGGGTACAATTGTAAATTGCTTGTACCAACAAGCAACTTTAGTCTCTAAAGAACGGAGGGATATTTAATTTCACAGTGTACAGCTCATTTTCTAGGTTAGAGGCCACCCTGCGGTCCCAGCATGGCCTGTTTTCTAGGTATAGAGGGTGCGGCATGTGCAGCTTTCCAGCCTGCAAGCATAGCACAGAGCTATCCGTATCGGAGGATCCGACCATCCTCTGTGCCTCCTGATCTAAGGCCGTGCTACAGAGAACAAGCAGCCTCGGAGAAAGTGCAGTTTGGACCATCGGCACAACTAGGAGGCTGGTCTTCAGGACCGCACCGCCCCGGCAATGCAGGAAGTCAGAGGTCAGGAGCACTGCAAAATGAGGATATCCCTTTACTCTTCACTGGCATAAAACTCCTATAAATAATTCACATAACACAAGACCATCAGTGACGGGTAACTTATGCTTGCAGCATGGGTATTCCGCGGTTTCACAGTATTGTACTCACAATATTTGGTAATACTTTATCAGACACATCTGATATCGAGGGTTTACACTGTGAATATAAAAACAGGATTTTTGGTTGCTTACCGTAAAATCTGTTTCTCGGAGCCTTCATTGGGGGACACAGGAACCATGGGTGTATGCTGCTGCCACTAGGAGGCTGACACTATGCAAATAAAAAAGTTAGCTCCTCCTCTGCAGTGTACACCCCACCGACAGGAAGCAGGATATTCAGTTAGTGAGAAAGCAGTAGGAGAAGCAACATGTAAAAGAGAAATAATAATATAATAATAATAATAAACTTTATATAGCGCCAACAAAATCCACGGCGCTTCACAGATTAACAGATTCAAACACCCAAAGAGTGTTCAAAGAACTCAAACGTAACCAGTAAACAGAGCTGTTCAACTTGGGAGGGTGCTGTGTCCCCCAATGAAGGCTCCGAGAAACAGATTTTACGGTAAGCAACCAAAAATCCTGTTTTCTCTATCGCCTTTCATTGGGGGACACAGGAACCATGGGACGTCCCAAAGCAGTCCCTGGGGTGGGAAAAACAGACTTCCATCAGGTCCGAGGATTCATCACTGCCGCCTGCAGGATCCTTCTGCCCAGGCTGGAGTCCACCGTAGTTCGGCGAAACGTGTGGATGGAAGACCAGGTTGCCGCTTTGCAAAGCCGTCAGCGAAAACCCTGTGACTTACCGCATCGGAAGCGCCGACTGCCCGGGTAGAGTGAGCCTTCATCTCAGGAGGGGGCCCTCTGTGCTTGACCCGGTAAGCTTCCAAAATTGCCGTTCTGAACGAGCGAGCAATAGTCGCCTTGGAAGCCGGCAGGCCTCTACGCACGCCATCAGGGATGGCGAAAAGAGAATCCATCTTTCGAAAAGCGGCCGTGCTAGCCAGGGAGATCCTCACTGCCCTGACGAGGTCCAGCCTGTTAAACGATCACTCCAGAGGATGAGTCGGAGCTGGACAAAGGGAAGGTAGAACGATGTCCTCATTGAGGTGGAAAGATGAAAACCATCTCGAGAAATGGAAGGAAGGCGGAGGCCTGGGACCACCTTGTCCTGGTGGAAAATCAAGAAAGGAGGTCGGCAGGAAAAGGCTGTCAACTCAAAAACGCGGCGGATCGAAGAGATGGACCTGAGAAAAGCCACCTTCCGAGATAGAACTGACAGGGAAAACTCCCTGAGAGGCTCAAAGGGGGGAACCCCTAAGAACAACAACACAACCTTTAAATCCCATGAATCCACAGAGGCCCTGTACGGAGGGACAGCGTGGACTACTCCTTGAAGGAAGGTCTTAACCTGTGGCTGAGAAGATAAAGTCTTCTTAAAGGGAAGAAGAGCGCAGGAACCTGGCCCTTTAGGGAACTGAGAGCGAAGCCCGAATCCAGTCCTGCCTGAAGGAAAACCAAATGGAAGGCAGGGAAAGGACATAGGTGAAAAGCGGTTGGACTCGCATCAACGAAAGTAAGCCTTCCAGTTACGATAGTAGATCCTGGAAGAAGATGAAGGCTTCCTAGCCTGGATTATAGTGTGACTCATCCGGCCCGAAAGGCCGGACGCTCTTAAAACTGTGGAGTCCACAGCCACGCCGTTAAACTGAGCGACCGATAATTTGGGTGGCAGATTGGACCCTGAGACAGCAGATCGGGTCTGTTTGGAAGGCACCAGGGGTGTCCGCGAGAAGATTGACGATGTCTGCAAACCAAGACCTCCTGGGCCAATCCGGGACGATCAGAATGACCGGCACCCATCCCACCTGATCTTTTTCGACAGCTTGGAAAGCAAGGGAAGGGGTGGGAACCGATAGGGGAGCAGGAACTGCGACCAAGGAATGGCCAAAATGTCAACACCACTGCGAGAGAATCGCGGGACCTTGGGACGATCCGAGGGACCTTCCTGCTCAATCGGGACGCCGTGAGGACCACCTCTGGAGTCCCCCTACGAAGAGCAATCCGATAAGAGACCTCCTGAAGTAAGGACCATTCCCCTGCCACGAGGCCCTCGCGGCTGATGAAGACGGCGGCCAAAATGTCCACGCCGGTGACCTGCACTGAGGATCTCACCAGGACCGTTGACTCAGTCCAAAGGAGGATCCTGGAATCTCGGCCAAGGCCAGAGAACTCCACGTCCACCCCTGGTGGTTGACATATGCCACAGCGGTGTCATTGTCTGTCTGGGTTCGAATTGGCAGGCTGCTGAGAATCCTTACCCAGTGAAGGAAAGACAGAAAGAAGATCCGGAACTCGAGGACATTGATCGGCAGAGAGTACTCCTGTGCCGACCAACCATGAAAAGAACAGGTGACAAAACCCCACGCCTCCGCCGAAAAGGCTGGCGACCGTCGTCACCACCTGCCAGGAAACTGGAAGGAAGGATAAGCTGGGAAGGATCTGCTCTGGGATAAAAGCAGAGACCTCGGTCACCAGTGGAGGAACCGTTTGATCACGGTAGAAAGACGGATCGGACGATGCAAGGAGAAGACAGACCTGTCCTCCTGTGATAGGATAGACTGCTGAAGAAGTCTTGAATGAAACAGGCGAAGGGAAAAATTGCTTCCGGTGTTGCAACCAACCTCCTTAGGACCTTTATGGTCCATCAGAAAAGAGGGGAGCCGAGAACCCTGGAGCAACAAGACGGAACTTCTTCCTATTGACGAGCCACCGCAACGGCTAGAGTGTCGGGAAAGAGGGATAGACTTTCGGGAGCCTGAAACCGAAATTCCTGAGCCTCCATGGAAGTGATTACTGAACGAGGGAATATCATCCTGAAGTATCTCAGACGAAACTTCCTGTTCAGCAATTTGAGATCCGCACTGGGGCGAACCTTGTCGTCCTCTTTCAGTACAAATAGGTTCGAAGAGAAGCCTGTGAACCGTCCGTTCCTGTTCAGGGACGGGAATGTTACCCCGGATTTAAGGAGGGAAACAATGGCTGTAAAGAAACCCAGGACTAGAATGGGGTCTCTTGGAGGTTGGGATTAGAGAAAACGATCCCAGGACCGTGAAATTAATCTATTTCGTCTCCAGAGGATACAAGTTCCCTGGCCCATGCGTTCTCTGTTGAGGAAACAAAGACGTCCCTGGGGAACAGGAGAACGGCTGCCCGGCCTAGGAGACGGGCTGGGGCCTAGTCGTGGGTCCTGCCTAGGTGGAATTCCCAGTCCTGGAGAGTCCACCTTAGGAGTAGCGGGAACGCCAGGAAGGAGTGAGTCGAAGAATACCTTCTTCTCTTAACGTGCCTGTGGCCTCTGCTGTTGCGAAAAAGGGGTCAGATGCCGTGAAAACGACGAAAAAGAGGGCCGAAAGGACCGAAGTTGCTGCCTAAGAAGAGAACTGGTGCCACCAGTGGCGTCCTTGATAATTTAGTCCAGCTTGGAACCGAAAAGACGTGATCCTTGAGAAAGGCAGGCTCGTAAGGGACTTCTTGATGACCCTTGAGCCAAACAGAGCGAGTAATCTGGGTGGCAACTTTCGCAAGCCAGTCTGGTGGAGCTCCGGCTTGAATTCCCCAACGGAGTTGTTTAGCCCCTTTGGATAGACTTCGAAACCCAAATGGAAGCGAAAGCCGGGCACAGGGATGATGCGGCAGCTTCGAAAACCGAATTCGCGAAGGACTCCATGATCTTATCGATGGAATCTGTCAGATTCGCCCCACCGGACAGCGTGAGGACTGTGTTGGTGGCAAGTCTAGCAGTCGGCGGATCCACAGAGGGAGAGGTCGTTCTCTAACGCCTCTCGTTCCGGTTGGCAATGAGATCCGGAGGAAGGAAATATGAGACTCCAAGACGCTCGTCAACCGCCAGGCCAGGAGCACCAAGATGGCGGCGGTGGGCGGAGCTTGCCGTGATAATCGGGCGGGAGAAAAGCCCGCTCGAGAGAGAGGAAGTGGGAGGGGACGCGGCGCCGGAAGTAGGCCCCGGGAAAAGCTGGGGCCTAAATTTGAGGCCGGTGGCCGCCAGGAAGGGCCGCGGTGGCGGGAACATTGCAGACGCCGGGAAAAGCGGCGCGGTTGCCTGCAAGGCTGCCGCGCCGCGGCAAATGGGCACGGTGTGGCCGGAGGAGGAAGCCGGAAGTAGGCCCCGGTAGAAGCCGGGGCCTAAATTTGAGGCCGGTGGCCACCAGGAAGGGCCGCGGCGGCGGGAAAAGTGCCGACGCCGGAAAAAGCGGCGCGGTTGCCTGCAAGGCCGCCGCGCCGAGGCAAAAGTGCACAGTGTGTCCGGAGGAGGAAGCGGCGCAGTGCCAGCAAAGCCGCCGCGCCAGAAGAAACGGTGCCTCCGTAGAAAACGGCACGGCTGCCAGCGGGCAGAATAGTGCGGCCGTAAGAGGGAATCGGCGCGGCTACCTAAGGCCGCCGCGCCGGGGCAGAAACAGTGCGGCCGCAGGGGAAAAGAGGCAGAGGCTGCCACACAGCCGCCGCACAAGGCCAGAGCACAATGCGGCCGGGGGAAAAAAGGACAGCGCGGCCGCCTGTAAGGCCAAGAACAGCGCGGCCGCCATAGCGCGGCTGCCATGTGAATGGGGCGAAGACCCCCGCCCCATGTGAAAATGAAAAACCAGCCTGGAAAAATATCCCAAGGGACCCCCAAATGATCGCCCTGGAACTGAGGAAGGACTCAGAGGTACTGGAATACTCACCTAAAACATCCCACGCCGTCCTTACTAACCTCATTCTGGGGAAAATATCAGACGTCCATGGAGCTGATGGACGTCCTCGTCTCCTCCAACCGACAGGCTCTGGAGGGCGAGTGGGTGGGGGACGGAGCCAGGACCGGACTTCTGAGCACGCTTGTGTGCTAGGGTCTTGGTCCTGCTGTGGGATCTATGAGGATACGGGGTGGCAGTACACGCCGTACTCATAGTCCGCATTGTGGGACTACAGGTGTGACTGTTCACCCTGTATCCCTCCAGGAAACCTGAAAAGGAACGACGCACATTGAGGTAGATAAGGGTCTAATGAAAGACCCGTGTCCACCTCCTACTGACACTAAGCTAAACTGAATATCCTGCTTCCTGTCGGTGGGGTGTACACTGCAGAGGAGGAGCTAACTTTTTTATTTGCATAGTGTCAGCCTCCTAGTGGCAGCAGCATACACCCATGGTTCCTGTGTCCCCCAATGAAAGGCGATAGAGAAAATCAGATAACGAAAACCTAAACTGTCACTGCAAACCACAAAGAAAGAGACTGATGGGTCCCCAACATGTAATGTGTACATGGCAATGAAGGCAAAAGTAGCAAATGGCCCAAATTACCCCGGGTATCTGCCTACCGGAGATTCTCTATTGACCAGAAGGAAATGACAATAATCAGAGTCTCAATGATAAAAACGGAAAACAACTAAATCATAGATTATTCAATGGAGAAAGCTATTTGCTATTCTTCTATCAATCGCCATCCTCCTGAAAATACTGATTAAGCTTAAAGGGATTTCCATATTGCAAAAAACAAAACAAAAACGAAACGTTGTATATGTCTATGTAAATAGAAGCTATGGCCAACGTTTCAGTCTGCCCCAGACCTTGATTACGGCCTGTCCAATATGAGAGCCCCTGAATCTGCTAGGAAGCGTAGGACATAGACTCCATTGTTTGGAGAGACATCCCCGACTACAGGGCACCACTGTCTTCCAGCTATGAGTGCCGATCAGAAATGCGATTGATAAAATGTATACCGCCCCAAACAAAAATAAAAAAGACAATGTTTTGGCCTATGGCGGGGTAAATGGTGTCCAATGAATACGTTTGGTGTTCACAATGGGATCTTTTCCCAGAATATACCCCAAACATGAGTCTGAAACGTGACAACCACTGCTCAGGGCGGCGGTCACTTCTCTTCCCGTACTCTTTAGGCAGCATGTGTATGAAAATACGGAGAAATACATTATATACTCGAGTATAAGCCGACCCCCCTAATTTTGCCACAAAAAAAACTGGGAAAACTTAATGACACGAGTATAAGCCTAGGGTGGGAAATACAGCAGCTACCGGTAAATATCAAAAATAAAAATAGATACCAATAAAAGTAAAATTAATTGAGACATCAGTAGGTTAAGTGTTTTTGAATATCCATATTGAATCAGGAGCCCCATATAATGCTCCATACAGTTCATGGGCCCATCATGAACTGTATGGAGCATTATAAGATGCTCCATATTAATATATGCCCCATATAATGCTGCACAAATGTTGATTATGGCCCCATAAGATGCTCCATAGAAATATTTGCCCCATAACATGCTCCATACACTCTATGACAGAAGTTATGTCGCTTATCCATGTTATGTAAATAAATGCTTATAACCTGATGTTAAATTCATCCATTGGTTTTATAAATTTTTCTTTTGAAAGCTGAAACCCTCCGAAATGTGGTTTAGGTTAAGAAAATAAATTGCCATCAATGCAGAAATATTTATCAGTTAATGGAGACAGAATGGTTAGATTTTGGCAAGACAAAAGTTTTGTCGCCTGGTCATATAATGCACGCACCCAATTCTAGTTTACATCTTTACCTGTGCTTAGTAAATGGTCGCTTAATTAGTGTGTATATAAAAAGAAACCCAGCATCCCAGACCTTCACTTGAACTGCAATTTGAGCTCTGACAACATGCAAAAAATCCACCCTGCGACCAAAGCCTGGATTATCAAGAGGCTGAAGACCAGATCCATTCCAGAGATGGCTGGCACCTTTAATGTGTCTCAGCGTCCAGAACAAAGAATTACAAAAAGATTTGAAGAGACTGGAGATGTGTTTGACAAGCCCAGGTGCGGCAGACCCCGCAAGACAACTGCTCAGGAGGAACATTTGTTGGTTAGAAAATCCAAAGCAAGCCCCTCTTCCACTGCAGCAGAGCTCCAACAGGCCTGGTCACCTCATTTCCCGTATCAACTAGAACAGTTTGTAGGATTCTGTCTCGAAATGGCCTCCATGGTCGAATCAGTGCCCAGAAGCCAGCACTAAACAAAAGGCAAATAAAAAACCGTGTGGCATTTGCAAAGTCCTACAGCCTGCTAAACAGATGGATGCTGGAAAAGTGGCAGAAGGTGGATTTCTCTGATGAATCTTCAGTAGAATTACACCACAGCCGCCGCAATCACTGCAGGAGACCTACTGGAGCCCGTATGGATCCAAAATACACCAAGAAAACAATTAAATTTGGTGGTGGAAAGATCATGGTCTGGGGTTACATTCGATATGGGGGTGTGCGAAACATTTGCAGGGTGGAAGGCAATATCAATAGTCTAAAATATCAAGAAGTATAAGCTACCTCTTATATTCCAAATCATAAAAGGGGTCAAATTCTGCAGCAGGATGGTGCTCCATCTCATACATCCATCTCTACAACAAAGTTCCTCCAGGCAAAAAAGATCAAGGTGCTCAAGGACTGGCCAGCCCAGTCACCAGACATGAACATCATTGAGCATATATGGGGTAGGATGAAAGAGGAAGCTTGGAAGACAAAACCAAAGAATCTTGATGAACTCTGGGAGGCATGCAAGACTGCATTCTTTGCTATTCCTGATGACTTCATTAATAAATTGTATGAATCATTGTTGAACCGCATGGATGTAGTCCTTCAAGGTCATGGAAGTCACACAAAATATTAAATATGACTAATAGCACCACAACTTCATTCACCAATGTTATGCAACATTTATTTGTATTTTAAGTTCATTATTTGTTTGAATATCACATTACTTTCTGTGGGCGACAAAAGTTTTGTCTTGCCAAAATCTGACCATTCTGTGTCCATTAACTGATCAATATTTCTGCATTGATGCCAATTTATTTTCTTAACCTAAACGACATTTCAGAGGGTTTCAGCTGTCAAAAGAATAATTTATACAACCAAAGGATGAGTTTAACGTCAGGTTATAAGCTTTTATTTACATAACATGGATAAGCGACATAACTTCTGTCAGGGAGTGTAACATAGTAACATAGTTAGTAAGGCCGAAAAAAGACATTTGTCCATCCAGTTCAGCCTATATTCCATCATAATAAATACCCAGATCTACGTCCTTCTACAGAACCTAATAATTGTATGATACAATGTAGAAATATTTGCCCCATATAATGCTGCACACGGCCCCATAAGATGCTCCATGCAGATATTTGCCCCCATATAATGCTGCACATGGCCACATAAGATGCTCCATACAGATATTTGCCCCCATATAATGCTGCACAAGGCCACATAAGATGCTCCATACAGATATTTGCCTCATAGAATGCTGCACATGGCCTCATAAGATGCTCCATAGAAATATTTGTCCCATATAAAGCTGCACATGGCCCCATAAGATGCTCCATAAAGACATTTGCCCCATATGCTGTTGCTGCGATAAAAAAAAACCCCAAAAAAACACATACTCACCTCTCGTCGCTTAGGCCCCCAACACTTGCTATAGTCACCTTTCCCGTTCCACAGCTGAGCCCTGCTGTGTCTTCCACGTCCTCTGCACTGACTGTTCAGGCAGAGGGCGGCACACACTAATCGCGTCATCGCGCCCTCTGAACTGAGCGTCACTGCAGAGGACGCAGAAGACGGAGCGGCACCGACGGTGGTACAGGGGACAGGTGAATATCACACACTGCCCCCGCCATGCTCGCCTGCTCCCGGCGCGGCCCCTGGACGTCCCTGGTTCTCTGGGCGCTAGCAGCTTCTTCCTGTATAGAGCAGTCACATGGTACCGCTCATTACAGTAATGAATATGCGGCTCCACCCCATGGGAGTCCATATTCATTACTGTAATGAGCGGTACCATGTGACAGCTCAATACAGGAAGAAGCTGTCAGCGCCTGGAGAACCAGGGACGTCCAGGGACCGCACCAGGAGCAGGTGAGTATGATTAGACAGCTGCCGCACCCCCTCCCCTGCCGACCCCTGGGTATGACTCGAGTATAAGCCGAGTGGGGCAATTTCAGCCTAAAAAAATGGGCTGAAATTCTCGGCTTATACTCGAGTATATACGGTAACCAGTATCAGATGGTAGAATGAAAATTTCACTTTTCAGGGTACCGCAAAACATCACAAGATGAACTGACAGAAAGCTGAAACCGATCATGTAGAATAATTGTTTACGAGCCGAGATTAGATGAACTTACTGCTTAAATCTTTCATGAAAGTCCAGATCTCTTTTTCTTCTTGGCTGTGAGCAAATGCACAATTTCCTATATATTGACATTTTTTGCCATTCAATATATGATGACACAACTGTGGGAGAGAAAATACATATATTTGCGTAAGAACAGGTTAATTACTGGATCTTTTTCCTTAAAGGAAATACATAGTGGATGCTTTCCTGAAACGGAAAGTACTTGCAAGCAGCATAATGCAAAGAATAGCAGGTTTACCCGGAATCCTTTGCAGTAGGCAGAGCTATGCAAATCATCTCTTTCCACCCCTGTCTAATCCACAGCGCTTGGAACCGCCAAGCGTGCAATGCTGCGGATTAGTTTCTAAATTTATACAGCCAACCAATTCCTACCTGTGGACACGTGTTTCGGGCTTTAGGCCCTCATCAGCACAGGGCTGGAATTGGTTGGCTGTATGGAGTGGGGCTCGGTGAGCAAGCGATACATACATGCTAGCCACCTTAGGGAGAGACCCAAGTTGGGCTAAATGTAGCGGGACGAAAGAGACCGAAAAGCCCTCTACTTAAAGGAAATACATAGTGGATGCTTTCCTGAAACGGAAAGTACTTGCAAGCAGCATAATGCAAAGAATAGCAGGTTTACCCGGAATCCTTTGCAGTAGGCAGAGCTATGCAAATCATCTCTTTCCACCCCTGTCTAATCCACAGCGCTTGGAACCGCCAAGCGTGCAATGCTGCGGATTAGTTTCTAAATTTGTACAGCCAACCAATTCCTACCTGTGGACACGTGTTTCGGGCTTTAGGCCCTCATCAGCACAGGGCTGGAATTGGTTGGCTGTATGGAGTGGGGCTCGGTGAGCAAGCGATACATACATGCTAGCCACCTTAGGGAGAGACCCAAGTTGGGCTAAATGTAGCGGGACGAAAGAGACCGAAAAGCCCTCTACTTAAAGGAAATACATAGTGGATGCTTTCCTGAAACGGAAAGTACTTGCAAGCAGCATAATGCAAAGAATAGCAGGTTTACCCGGAATCCTTTGCAGTAGGCAGAGCTATGCAAATCATCTCTTTCCACCCCTGTCTAATCCACAGCGCTTGGAACCGCCAAGCGTGCAATGCTGCGGATTAGTTTCTAAATTTATACAGCCAACCAATTCCTACCTGTGGACACGTGTTTCGGGCTTTAGGCCCTCATCAGCACAGGGCTGGAATTGGTTGGCTGTATGGAGTGGGGCTCGGTGAGCAAGCGATACATACATGCTAGCCACCTTAGGGAGAGACCCAAGTTGGGCTAAATGTAGCGGGACGAAAGAGACCGAAAAGCCCTCTACTTAAAGGAAATACATAGTGGATGCTTTCCTGAAACGGAAAGTACTTGCAAGCAGCATAATGCAAAGAATAGCAGGTTTACCCGGAATCCTTTGCAGTAGGCAGAGCTATGCAAATCATCTCTTTCCACCCCTGTCTAATCCACAGCGCTTGGAACCGCCAAGCGTGCAATGCTGCGGATTAGTTTCTAAATTTATACAGCCAACCAATTCCTACCTGTGGACACGTGTTTCGGGCTTTAGGCCCTCATCAGCACAGGGCTGGAATTGGTTGGCTGTATGGAGTGGGGCTCGGTGAGCAAGCGATACATACATGCTAGCCACCTTAGGGAGAGACCCAAGTTGGGCTAAATGTAGCGGGACGAAAGAGACCGAAAAGCCCTCTACTTAAAGGAAATACATAGTGGATGCTTTCCTGAAACGGAAAGTACTTGCAAGCAGCATAATGCAAAGAATAGCAGGTTTACCCGGAATCCTTTGCAGTAGGCAGAGCTATGCAAATCATCTCTTTCCACCCCTGTCTAATCCACAGCGCTTGGAACCGCCAAGCGTGCAATGCTGCGGATTAGTTTCTAAATTTATACAGCCAACCAATTCCTACCTGTGGACACGTGTTTCGGGCTTTAGGCCCTCATCAGCACAGGGCTGGAATTGGTTGGCTGTATGGAGTGGGGCTCGGTGAGCAAGCGATACATACATGCTAGCCACCTTAGGGAGAGACCCAAGTTGGGCTAAATGTAGCGGGACGAAAGAGACCGAAAAGCCCTCTACTTAAAGGAAATACATAGTGGATGCTTTCCTGAAACGGAAAGTACTTGCAAGCAGCATAATGCAAAGAATAGCAGGTTTACCCGGAATCCTTTGCAGTAGGCAGAGCTATGCAAATCATCTCTTTCCACCCCTGTCTAATCCACAGCGCTTGGAACCGCCAAGCGTGCAATGCTGCGGATTAGTTTCTAAATTTATACAGCCAACCAATTCCTACCTGTGGACACGTGTTTCGGGCTTTAGGCCCTCATCAGCACAGGGCTGGAATTGGTTGGCTGTATGGAGTGGGGCTCGGTGAGCAAGCGATACATACATGCTAGCCACCTTAGGGAGAGACCCAAGTTGGGCTAAATGTAGCGGGACGAAAGAGACCGAAAAGCCCTCTACTTAAAGGAAATACATAGTGGATGCTTTCCTGAAACGGAAAGTACTTGCAAGCAGCATAATGCAAAGAATAGCAGGTTTACCCGGAATCCTTTGCAGTAGGCAGAGCTATGCAAATCATCTCTTTCCACCCCTGTCTAATCCACAGCGCTTGGAACCGCCAAGCGTGCAATGCTGCGGATTAGTTTCTAAATTTATACAGCCAACCAATTCCTACCTGTGGACACGTGTTTCGGGCTTTAGGCCCTCATCAGCACAGGGCTGGAATTGGTTGGCTGTATGGAGTGGGGCTCGGTGAGCAAGCGATACATACATGCTAGCCACCTTAGGGAGAGACCCAAGTTGGGCTAAATGTAGCGGGACGAAAGAGACCGAAAAGCCCTCTACTTAAAGGAAATACATAGTGGATGCTTTCCTGAAACGGAAAGTACTTGCAAGCAGCATAATGCAAAGAATAGCAGGTTTACCCGGAATCCTTTGCAGTAGGCAGAGCTATGCAAATCATCTCTTTCCACCCCTGTCTAATCCACAGCGCTTGGAACCGCCAAGCGTGCAATGCTGCGGATTAGTTTCTAAATTTATACAGCCAACCAATTCCTACCTGTGGACACGTGTTTCGGGCTTTAGGCCCTCATCAGCACAGGGCTGGAATTGGTTGGCTGTATGGAGTGGGGCTCGGTGAGCAAGCGATACATACATGCTAGCCACCTTAGGGAGAGACCCAAGTTGGGCTAAATGTAGCGGGACGAAAGAGACCGAAAAGCCCTCTACTTAAAGGAAATACATAGTGGATGCTTTCCTGAAACGGAAATGAAACGGTATGTATCGCTTGCTCACCGAGCCCCACTCCATACAGCCAACCAATTCCAGCCCTGTGCTGATGAGGGCCTAAAGCCCGAAACACGTGTCCACAGGTAGGAATTGGTTGGCTGTATAAATTTAGAAACTAATCCGCAGCATTGCACGCTTGGCGGTTCCAAGCGCTGTGGATTAGACAGGGGTGGAAAGAGATGATTTGCATAGCTCTGCCTACTGCAAAGGATTCCGGGTAAACCTGCTATTCTTTGCATTATGCTGCTTGCAAGTACTTTCCTTTTCAGGAAAGCATCCACTATGTATTTCCTTTAAGTAGAGGGCTTTTCGGTCTCTTTCGTCCCGCTACATTTAGCCCAACTTGGGTCTCTCCCTAAGGTGGCTAGCATGTATGTATCGCTTGCTCACCGAGCCCCACTCCATACAGCCAACCAATTCCAGCCCTGTGCTGATGAGGGCCTAAAGCCCGAAACACGTGTCCACAGGTAGGAATTGGTTGGCTGTATAAATTTAGAAACTAATCCGCAGCATTGCACGCTTGGCGGTTCCAAGCGCTGTGGATTAGACAGGGGTGGAAAGAGATGATTTGCATAGCTCTGCCTACTGCAAAGGATTCCGGGTAAACCTGCTATTCTTTGCATTATGCTGCTTGCAAGTACTTTCCGTTTCAGGAAAGCATCCACTATGTATTTCCTTTAAGTAGAGGGCTTTTCGGTCTCTTTCGTCCCGCTACATTTAGCCCAACTTGGGTCTCTCCCTAAGGTGGCTAGCATGTATGTATCGCTTGCTCACCGAGCCCCACTCCATACAGCCAACCAATTCCAGCCCTGTGCTGATGAGGGCCTAAAGCCCGAAACACGTGTCCACAGGTAGGAATTGGTTGGCTGTATAAATTTAGAAACTAATCCGCAGCATTGCACGCTTGGCGGTTCCAAGCGCTGTGGATTAGACAGGGGTGGAAAGAGATGATTTGCATAGCTCTGCCTACTGCAAAGGATTCCGGGTAAACCTGCTATTCTTTGCATTATGCTGCTTGCAAGTACTTTCCGTTTCAGGAAAGCATCCACTATGTATTTCCTTTAAGTAGAGGGCTTTTCGGTCTCTTTCGTCCCGCTACATTTAGCCCAACTTGGGTCTCTCCCTAAGGTGGCTAGCATGTATGTATCGCTTGCTCACCGAGCCCCACTCCATACAGCCAACCAATTCCAGCCCTGTGCTGATGAGGGCCTAAAGCCCGAAACACGTGTCCACAGGTAGGAATTGGTTGGCTGTATAAATTTAGAAACTAATCCGCAGCATTGCACGCTTGGCGGTTCCAAGCGCTGTGGATTAGACAGGGGTGGAAAGAGATGATTTGCATAGCTCTGCCTACTGCAAAGGATTCCGGGTAAACCTGCTATTCTTTGCATTATGCTGCTTGCAAGTACTTTCCGTTTCAGGAAAGCATCCACTATGTATTTCCTTTAAGTAGAGGGCTTTTCGGTCTCTTTCGTCCCGCTACATTTAGCCCAACTTGGGTCTCTCCCTAAGGTGGCTAGCATGTATGTATCGCTTGCTCACCGAGCCCCACTCCATACAGCCAACCAATTCCAGCCCTGTGCTGATGAGGGCCTAAAGCCCGAAACACGTGTCCACAGGTAGGAATTGGTTGGCTGTATAAATTTAGAAACTAATCCGCAGCATTGCACGCTTGGCGGTTCCAAGCGCTGTGGATTAGACAGGGGTGGAAAGAGATGATTTGCATAGCTCTGCCTACTGCAAAGGATTCCGGGTAAACCTGCTATTCTTTGCATTATGCTGCTTGCAAGTACTTTCCGTTTCAGGAAAGCATCCACTATGTATTTCCTTTAAGTAGAGGGCTTTTCGGTCTCTTTCGTCCCGCTACATTTAGCCCAACTTGGGTCTCTCCCTAAGGTGGCTAGCATGTATGTATCGCTTGCTCACCGAGCCCCACTCCATACAGCCAACCAATTCCAGCCCTGTGCTGATGAGGGCCTAAAGCCCGAAACACGTGTCCACAGGTAGGAATTGGTTGGCTGTATAAATTTAGAAACTAATCCGCAGCATTGCACGCTTGGCGGTTCCAAGCGCTGTGGATTAGACAGGGGTGGAAAGAGATGATTTGCATAGCTCTGCCTACTGCAAAGGATTCCGGGTAAACCTGCTATTCTTTGCATTATGCTGCTTGCAAGTACTTTCCGTTTCAGGAAAGCATCCACTATGTATTTCCTTTAAGTAGAGGGCTTTTCGGTCTCTTTCGTCCCGCTACATTTAGCCCAACTTGGGTCTCTCCCTAAGGTGGCTAGCATGTATGTATCGCTTGCTCACCGAGCCCCACTCCATACAGCCAACCAATTCCAGCCCTGTGCTGATGAGGGCCTAAAGCCCGAAACACGTGTCCACAGGTAGGAATTGGTTGGCTGTATAAATTTAGAAACTAATCCGCAGCATTGCACGCTTGGCGGTTCCAAGCGCTGTGGATTAGACAGGGGTGGAAAGAGATGATTTGCATAGCTCTGCCTACTGCAAAGGATTCCGGGTAAACCTGCTATTCTTTGCATTATGCTGCTTGCAAGTACTTTCCGTTTCAGGAAAGCATCCACTATGTATTTCCTTTAAGTAGAGGGCTTTTCGGTCTCTTTCGTCCCGCTACATTTAGCCCAACTTGGGTCTCTCCCTAAGGTGGCTAGCATGTATGTATCGCTTGCTCACCGAGCCCCACTCCATACAGCCAACCAATTCCAGCCCTGTGCTGATGAGGGCCTAAAGCCCGAAACACGTGTCCACAGGTAGGAATTGGTTGGCTGTATAAATTTAGAAACTAATCCGCAGCATTGCACGCTTGGCGGTTCCAAGCGCTGTGGATTAGACAGGGGTGGAAAGAGATGATTTGCATAGCTCTGCCTACTGCAAAGGATTCCGGGTAAACCTGCTATTCTTTGCATTATGCTGCTTGCAAGTACTTTCCGTTTCAGGAAAGCATCCACTATGTATTTCCTTTAAGTAGAGGGCTTTTCGGTCTCTTTCGTCCCGCTACATTTAGCCCAACTTGGGTCTCTCCCTAAGGTGGCTAGCATGTATGTATCGCTTGCTCACCGAGCCCCACTCCATACAGCCAACCAATTCCAGCCCTGTGCTGATGAGGGCCTAAAGCCCGAAACACGTGTCCACAGGTAGGAATTGGTTGGCTGTATAAATTTAGAAACTAATCCGCAGCATTGCACGCTTGGCGGTTCCAAGCGCTGTGGATTAGACAGGGGTGGAAAGAGATGATTTGCATAGCTCTGCCTACTGCAAAGGATTCCGGGTAAACCTGCTATTCTTTGCATTATGCTGCTTGCAAGTACTTTCCGTTTCAGGAAAGCATCCACTATGTATTTCCTTTAAGTAGAGGGCTTTTCGGTCTCTTTCGTCCCGCTACATTTAGCCCAACTTGGGTCTCTCCCTAAGGTGGCTAGCATGTATGTATCGCTTGCTCACCGAGCCCCACTCCATACAGCCAACCAATTCCAGCCCTGTGCTGATGAGGGCCTAAAGCCCGAAACACGTGTCCACAGGTAGGAATTGGTTGGCTGTATAAATTTAGAAACTAATCCGCAGCATTGCACGCTTGGCGGTTCCAAGCGCTGTGGATTAGACAGGGGTGGAAAGAGATGATTTGCATAGCTCTGCCTACTGCAAAGGATTCCGGGTAAACCTGCTATTCTTTGCATTATGCTGCTTGCAAGTACTTTCCGTTTCAGGAAAGCATCCACTATGTATTTCCTTTAAGTAGAGGGCTTTTCGGTCTCTTTCGTCCCGCTACATTTAGCCCAACTTGGGTCTCTCCCTAAGGTGGCTAGCATGTATGTATCGCTTGCTCACCGAGCCCCACTCCATACAGCCAACCAATTCCAGCCCTGTGCTGATGAGGGCCTAAAGCCCGAAACACGTGTCCACAGGTAGGAATTGGTTGGCTGTATAAATTTAGAAACTAATCCGCAGCATTGCACGCTTGGCGGTTCCAAGCGCTGTGGATTAGACAGGGGTGGAAAGAGATGATTTGCATAGCTCTGCCTACTGCAAAGGATTCCGGGTAAACCTGCTATTCTTTGCATTATGCTGCTTGCAAGTACTTTCCGTTTCAGGAAAGCATCCACTATGTATTTCCTTTAAGTAGAGGGCTTTTCGGTCTCTTTCGTCCCGCTACATTTAGCCCAACTTGGGTCTCTCCCTAAGGTGGCTAGCATGTATGTATCGCTTGCTCACCGAGCCCCACTCCATACAGCCAACCAATTCCAGCCCTGTGCTGATGAGGGCCTAAAGCCCGAAACACGTGTCCACAGGTAGGAATTGGTTGGCTGTATAAATTTAGAAACTAATCCGCAGCATTGCACGCTTGGCGGTTCCAAGCGCTGTGGATTAGACAGGGGTGGAAAGAGATGATTTGCATAGCTCTGCCTACTGCAAAGGATTCCGGGTAAACCTGCTATTCTTTGCATTATGCTGCTTGCAAGTACTTTCCGTTTCAGGAAAGCATCCACTATGTATTTCCTTTAAGTAGAGGGCTTTTCGGTCTCTTTCGTCCCGCTACATTTAGCCCAACTTGGGTCTCTCCCTAAGGTGGCTAGCATGTATGTATCGCTTGCTCACCGAGCCCCACTCCATACAGCCAACCAATTCCAGCCCTGTGCTGATGAGGGCCTAAAGCCCGAAACACGTGTCCACAGGTAGGAATTGGTTGGCTGTATAAATTTAGAAACTAATCCGCAGCATTGCACGCTTGGCGGTTCCAAGCGCTGTGGATTAGACAGGGGTGGAAAGAGATGATTTGCATAGCTCTGCCTACTGCAAAGGATTCCGGGTAAACCTGCTATTCTTTGCATTATGCTGCTTGCAAGTACTTTCCGTTTCAGGAAAGCATCCACTATGTATTTCCTTTAAGTAGAGGGCTTTTCGGTCTCTTTCGTCCCGCTACATTTAGCCCAACTTGGGTCTCTCCCTAAGGTGGCTAGCATGTATGTATCGCTTGCTCACCGAGCCCCACTCCATACAGCCAACCAATTCCAGCCCTGTGCTGATGAGGGCCTAAAGCCCGAAACACGTGTCCACAGGTAGGAATTGGTTGGCTGTATAAATTTAGAAACTAATCCGCAGCATTGCACGCTTGGCGGTTCCAAGCGCTGTGGATTAGACAGGGGTGGAAAGAGATGATTTGCATAGCTCTGCCTACTGCAAAGGATTCCGGGTAAACCTGCTATTCTTTGCATTATGCTGCTTGCAAGTACTTTCCGTTTCAGGAAAGCATCCACTATGTATTTCCTTTAAGTAGAGGGCTTTTCGGTCTCTTTCGTCCCGCTACATTTAGCCCAACTTGGGTCTCTCCCTAAGGTGGCTAGCATGTATGTATCGCTTGCTCACCGAGCCCCACTCCATACAGCCAACCAATTCCAGCCCTGTGCTGATGAGGGCCTAAAGCCCGAAACACGTGTCCACAGGTAGGAATTGGTTGGCTGTATAAATTTAGAAACTAATCCGCAGCATTGCACGCTTGGCGGTTCCAAGCGCTGTGGATTAGACAGGGGTGGAAAGAGATGATTTGCATAGCTCTGCCTACTGCAAAGGATTCCGGGTAAACCTGCTATTCTTTGCATTATGCTGCTTGCAAGTACTTTCCGTTTCAGGAAAGCATCCACTATGTATTTCCTTTAAGTAGAGGGCTTTTCGGTCTCTTTCGTCCCGCTACATTTAGCCCAACTTGGGTCTCTCCCTAAGGTGGCTAGCATGTATGTATCGCTTGCTCACCGAGCCCCACTCCATACAGCCAACCAATTCCAGCCCTGTGCTGATGAGGGCCTAAAGCCCGAAACACGTGTCCACAGGTAGGAATTGGTTGGCTGTATAAATTTAGAAACTAATCCGCAGCATTGCACGCTTGGCGGTTCCAAGCGCTGTGGATTAGACAGGGGTGGAAAGAGATGATTTGCATAGCTCTGCCTACTGCAAAGGATTCCGGGTAAACCTGCTATTCTTTGCATTATGCTGCTTGCAAGTACTTTCCGTTTCAGGAAAGCATCCACTATGTATTTCCTTTAAGTAGAGGGCTTTTCGGTCTCTTTCGTCCCGCTACATTTAGCCCAACTTGGGTCTCTCCCTAAGGTGGCTAGCATGTATGTATCGCTTGCTCACCGAGCCCCACTCCATACAGCCAACCAATTCCAGCCCTGTGCTGATGAGGGCCTAAAGCCCGAAACACGTGTCCACAGGTAGGAATTGGTTGGCTGTATAAATTTAGAAACTAATCCGCAGCATTGCACGCTTGGCGGTTCCAAGCGCTGTGGATTAGACAGGGGTGGAAAGAGATGATTTGCATAGCTCTGCCTACTGCAAAGGATTCCGGGTAAACCTGCTATTCTTTGCATTATGCTGCTTGCAAGTACTTTCCGTTTCAGGAAAGCATCCACTATGTATTTCCTTTAAGTAGAGGGCTTTTCGGTCTCTTTCGTCCCGCTACATTTAGCCCAACTTGGGTCTCTCCCTAAGGTGGCTAGCATGTATGTATCGCTTGCTCACCGAGCCCCACTCCATACAGCCAACCAATTCCAGCCCTGTGCTGATGAGGGCCTAAAGCCCGAAACACGTGTCCACAGGTAGGAATTGGTTGGCTGTATAAATTTAGAAACTAATCCGCAGCATTGCACGCTTGGCGGTTCCAAGCGCTGTGGATTAGACAGGGGTGGAAAGAGATGATTTGCATAGCTCTGCCTACTGCAAAGGATTCCGGGTAAACCTGCTATTCTTTGCATTATGCTGCTTGCAAGTACTTTCCGTTTCAGGAAAGCATCCACTATGTATTTCCTTTAAGTAGAGGGCTTTTCGGTCTCTTTCGTCCCGCTACATTTAGCCCAACTTGGGTCTCTCCCTAAGGTGGCTAGCATGTATGTATCGCTTGCTCACCGAGCCCCACTCCATACAGCCAACCAATTCCAGCCCTGTGCTGATGAGGGCCTAAAGCCCGAAACACGTGTCCACAGGTAGGAATTGGTTGGCTGTATAAATTTAGAAACTAATCCGCAGCATTGCACGCTTGGCGGTTCCAAGCGCTGTGGATTAGACAGGGGTGGAAAGAGATGATTTGCATAGCTCTGCCTACTGCAAAGGATTCCGGGTAAACCTGCTATTCTTTGCATTATGCTGCTTGCAAGTACTTTCCGTTTCAGGAAAGCATCCACTATGTATTTCCTTTAAGTAGAGGGCTTTTCGGTCTCTTTCGTCCCGCTACATTTAGCCCAACTTGGGTCTCTCCCTAAGGTGGCTAGCATGTATGTATCGCTTGCTCACCGAGCCCCACTCCATACAGCCAACCAATTCCAGCCCTGTGCTGATGAGGGCCTAAAGCCCGAAACACGTGTCCACAGGTAGGAATTGGTTGGCTGTATAAATTTAGAAACTAATCCGCAGCATTGCACGCTTGGCGGTTCCAAGCGCTGTGGATTAGACAGGGGTGGAAAGAGATGATTTGCATAGCTCTGCCTACTGCAAAGGATTCCGGGTAAACCTGCTATTCTTTGCATTATGCTGCTTGCAAGTACTTTCCGTTTCAGGAAAGCATCCACTATGTATTTCCTTTAAGTAGAGGGCTTTTCGGTCTCTTTCGTCCCGCTACATTTAGCCCAACTTGGGTCTCTCCCTAAGGTGGCTAGCATGTATGTATCGCTTGCTCACCGAGCCCCACTCCATACAGCCAACCAATTCCAGCCCTGTGCTGATGAGGGCCTAAAGCCCGAAACACGTGTCCACAGGTAGGAATTGGTTGGCTGTATAAATTTAGAAACTAATCCGCAGCATTGCACGCTTGGCGGTTCCAAGCGCTGTGGATTAGACAGGGGTGGAAAGAGATGATTTGCATAGCTCTGCCTACTGCAAAGGATTCCGGGTAAACCTGCTATTCTTTGCATTATGCTGCTTGCAAGTACTTTCCGTTTCAGGAAAGCATCCACTATGTATTTCCTTTAAGTAGAGGGCTTTTCGGTCTCTTTCGTCCCGCTACATTTAGCCCAACTTGGGTCTCTCCCTAAGGTGGCTAGCATGTATGTATCGCTTGCTCACCGAGCCCCACTCCATACAGCCAACCAATTCCAGCCCTGTGCTGATGAGGGCCTAAAGCCCGAAACACGTGTCCACAGGTAGGAATTGGTTGGCTGTATAAATTTAGAAACTAATCCGCAGCATTGCACGCTTGGCGGTTCCAAGCGCTGTGGATTAGACAGGGGTGGAAAGAGATGATTTGCATAGCTCTGCCTACTGCAAAGGATTCCGGGTAAACCTGCTATTCTTTGCATTATGCTGCTTGCAAGTACTTTCCGTTTCAGGAAAGCATCCACTATGGATCTTTTTCAGCATTCATCTAAAAACAATGACTGGAAAGTCATCCAGAAGTAATCCTACAATGTACAGACAGTACGTCACGTCTCCAGCTGCTTCTATCAGCAGAAGCCTCAATAATCCTCTGCATCAATTAAAGACTGTGTCAACTGCCTGGACAACCCCTTTTAAAATAAAGTAGTCCCCCTTGTAAGATAAGAGGACCTAATACTCACCTACCGCTCCGGCGCCATTCCAGGTATGTTGGCGCCAGGTTTTCCAGGGCTTGCGTGACATTGTTATGCTATGGGAGCCCAGCTGCGCTGTTACTGCCCTCGATCAAACAAGTGGCAGAAGTGAGAGCACAGTAGATCAATAGCGGGCGCCAACTGGCGGCGGTGTTCATGTGACATAACAATGCGACACAAACCCCGTCAAACATGGTGGAATGGAGCCGGTGTAGGAAGTCAGTTATTTTTATTTTACAAGAGGCTAATTTGTTTAAAAAGGGGTTTCCCAGATAGTGGACAGGTCCCTTTAAGAGATATGTAGATACCTTGAGAAATCAGGATTAAAAAATCACCTCAAACTGAACTGGAACGGGCTTTTTTGCGGGACAAGGTCGGATAGTTATCCACTTTTTGCGCTCGTTGGACATCACAAGAACAACTTGGCGATCTTTGGTCCACCTAAGAGGAAGCAATGTTTACGGCAATGAATGCACTGATCTTACACGGCCCTTTATTAGTCCACTATGGCGGAGGACGGACTGCTCGCTTATACTTACATGTGCCTGGCTTTTGCGCTGCAGTATCTTCTGCTTTTTTCAGATTCAATCACTTGGCCATTTCTCCAGCATTGTCCACAAACAAATTTGATGTTGAAATTTGGATGTCCAGAACTATTGGGAACGCTCAACAGCTGAAGGCAAAGGGACTGAATTAAGATATTTTCTTACATAAAGTGAAATATAAAAAGCTTCACTGAACGTACACGAGAATCAGAACTGCAAGGATTCACATTGGATGGACATTAACTCGCTTACAGAGGTGTCCGGGCACACACATGTCATATCCAGGCGCTGCATCTTCTCATTTGACTGAGTTTTCCTTAAAGGTACCTTCACACATAACGATATTGTTAACGATATCGTTGCATTTTGTGACGTAGCAACGATATCGTTAATGAAATCATTATGTGTGACAGCGACCAACGATCAGGCCCCTGCTGGGAGATCGATGGTCGCTGAAGAAAGTCCAGAACTTTATTTCGTCGCTGGATCTCCTGCGGACATCGCTGGATCGGCGTGTGTGACACCGATCCAGCGATGTCTTCACTGGTAACCAGGGTAAACATCGGGTAACTAAGCGCAGGGCCGCGCTTAGTAACCCGATGTTTACCCTGGTTACCATCCTAAAAGTAAAAAAAACAAACACTACATACTTACCTACCGCTGTCTGTCCCAGGCGCTGTGCTCTGCACTCCTCCTGCACTGGCTGTGAGCGTCGGTCAGCCGGAAAGCAGAGCGGTGACGTCACCGCTCTGCTTTCCGGCCGCTGTGCTCACACAGACAGTACAGGAGGAGTGCAGAGAAGCAGAGCGCCGGGGACAGACAGCGTTAGTTAAGTATGTACTGTTTGTTTTTTTTACTTTTAGGATGGTAACCAGGGTAAACATCGGGTTACTAAGCGCGGCCCTGTGCTTAGTTACCCGATGTTTACCCTGGTTACCGGCATCGTTGGTCGCTGGAGAACGGTCTGTGTGACAGCTCTCCAGCGACCAAACAGCGACGCTGCAGCGATCCGGATCGTTGTCGGTATCGCTGCAGCGTCGCTTAATGTGAAGGGGCCTTAAGTCTCACATCAAAGAGGCTTTAGTCAAGCAGGAGGTGGTGCTGGGCGGGTAATAGAGCTGGAGTGACAGAGGCTTCAGATCTACAAAAGCTCTGCAGCCTCATTAGCATATCAATTCAAATGCTGATTTCTCAGTAATGGATGAACTGACCGGCCATGTAAAGGTACTGCTGGACTTGTCTTTGAAAGCTACATGCACATATCAATATTTTGGGAGTGAAATCCTGCTGACAGATTCCATTTAATACTACTCATATTACAAATATTATATTAACACTGAAAAACATATTAACATTAATGGAATTTGTATGTTCTCCCCATGTCCCTGTGAACTTCCTTCAGTTTTCTTCTTACAAAATAGGAAACAGGCATGCCATGAATTTGGTATTGTGTGTTTGATAAAAGGAATGTAGATTGTACGGCAGGGAATAATGTAACTGTTGATAATGTCTGTACAGCGCTACAGATTATAAGGAATAAAAACAATGTCAGGAAGAACATTGGAGAGATCAAACTGATCCCACCGCTGCCACCAATTTATCAGGGACGCAACTCCCCTGCCTGCAATTGTCAGGACAATTACGCAACTGACTGATGAGTGACGGACGAGGCTGCAGCTGTTTCCACTACTAGGCCGGTTATTGGGGAACTCACAGTGAGCGTATGGTATGTACACCTCCAATGCCAACACATGGAATATATATCCCGATAGAATCACTGCCAACTCCACAATTAGAAAAAGAATTACTAGCTGCCACCACCAATCGTTTATACAGGCCGATTGGACACCAGTTACAGGTAGTGCATGGCTTCAAGAGTGCGGTTTACAGAACAAGAGGAACAGAGCTATTAAATTTTATATATTCAATACGAAACGGTAGGCACTGTTTATAAAAAAATATACAAAGATGTTAAGAAATGGGGAACAAAACAGTACGGTATATACATTCACTTGGTATAAAACGGGAAGCCCTCGTCTCAGAAGTGTACTTCTCCACTTTGAGTATATGAATCCTAGTTTTAGTGGTTGGTTCTCAGAAGATCTCTGCTGTAATTACATGTTCGAAGCAGGAGGTCCTATTTCAATGGAGGTTGAAGCGTCAACGCTTTCTTACTTATAACTGATTTCATATGTTCAATGTGAGGGTGATATATCCCCTTTCTGGAGATGTCTTTATGAATTTTACAATTTTTCTCTACGACACATAAACTATATCAAACACTGAACATGTACCTGGGGCTTTAGTGAACTGGACTCCTTTGCCCAATATGATTCTGACTCCTGAACAATTCGCTCAAATGAAATTCCTACAATAAAAAAATAAAATAATGAAACAATGCAATTTAAGGTTATATAAATCAACGTATGTGTTTGATGGTACCTGTACTAATGTACAGAAAATCTGTTCTCCTATCATTAATCACCAAGAATGTACAAACTGCCACTTCAAAGAGGAAGAGAACTGGAACTGTAGTGCCATCTATTGGAAGTAGCAATCCTAAAAGTCAGTATCGGGTTGTTAAAGGGTCGACTGACTTTTAGGATGGCTACTTCCAATAGGTGGCACTAAAGTTCATCTCCTCTTCCTCTCTGAAGAGACAATTTACATATTTAATTTCCCAGAGTACTGCACTGCATGGCCTATAAGTCTCCTTACAGTGGCACATCACTCTCCACAAGGAGAAATGTTACCCTTTAGATCACTAAGAATGGAAATGAATTACAGGACAGGGGGTTCCTTCCCTGTCTTGAGATCCCAGTCTTACTCTTGGTGAAAAAAATTGAAGTGTAAATTCAGCCATCATCAGACACTACACCCCGCAAGCTCACGCACCTGTCTTTTCTTGTATGACCCAAACTCTAAGTTCCACCAGGCTGTGAGCGTAGAAGCAATCGTTATCTCTTATGCATCCATATCGAACCTCATGTCGACAAAGATCAAGTAAAAGAAGATTGTTGAATGGACGGATCTTGCAGTACTTGACAATAGAGTCTCTGAACATGTGAACAAGACACCTGTAGTACAGAAATAGAAACATATGATGAATACATTTACATGTAACACATAGGGGGTATTGTATGTACTAAACAATGATAAAACATTAACACCTGCCTGATATAAAAAAAAAATCTGATTTTCTACCTTTCCCCGCACCTCAGAGTGCTTTCGCATTCATAAAATGACACAAAAGGGAGCAACCAGGATTCTTCTAATACCGCACATAAAATACAAGTCAGGCCTTACATCACATACAGCAGCTGTATGGAAGAATGCAGGAAGGTTCACAAGGTAGGAATTTTTCAAGGCTTTTAATGAGATTTTTGCAAAAATAAAAAAGTTAGTTGAACTACTTATAAAGAACCAGTGACATTGTAATGTAAAAAAAAAAAAAAGGGTCTTTGGCTGAAGGAGCCGTCCATTCATACTCACTTGTTCTCTTCAAAGTCATGCTTCGCAACAGGATGGGAGCAGCTCAGGCTAAAGTTGTCCTTATTTTTTTCACTAATAATTCTGGGTTTGTGATCAAAACATTTCTGGAATAGAAATATCAAATAGCAATTTATAACGTCAATCATTGTTATTAGATAATACTCATCAGCCTGCCACCTCCCATCAGCGATATAAAATACTATAGGGACCATCTGGCACCAAAAAGTGAATTTTTTAACTCCCTGACGAGGCGGAAGCGAAACATGCGTTGGAGTGGTGTGTGCAGGGACAGTGGCGTGTTAGTACTGGTTAGTATTGTGGTTCTCTTTTTTTGCACCAAATATTTTGTATATTCTTGATCACACTTGTGTTTTATTTATCAGTTTTTAATTCATATGTTTTGCTTATGAATTGTATATAACCAGAATATTTATGATTAATTTAAAAATTTCAGAAGACCATTTTTTATTGTTTTGCTTATGAATTATTTTTAATCATAATATTCATTGGGACCAGCACTTTGATTATATTATTATTCTGAAATATTTATAGGCACAAATAATAGGATAACATTCACATATAGTTTTCACAATATATATATATATATATATATATATATATATATATATATATATATATATATATATATATATATATATATATATATAGAAATACCAAAAAATAGGCAGCACTCCATAGTCTTGAAAATCTTGGTGCAGTTTAATCAGACCCACATGTCTTCATAGCAACGTTTCGGCTCAGACTGAGCCTTTCTCAAGCCAAGGCTCAGAAAGGCTCAGTCTGAGCCGAAACGTTGCTATGAAGACATGTGGGTCTGATTAAACTGCACCAAGATTTTCAAGACTATGGAGTGCTGCCTATTTTTTGGTATTTCTATGGACTGAGGATAGCCGGTGGACGGGCTCCTTATAGGCTTTGCACCCGCAGATAAGTTTAATAGCTGTGCTGTTTCCCTTTTTTCCTTTATATATATATATATATATATATATATATATATATATATATATATATATATATATATATATATATATATATATATATATATATATATACATATATAAAGCCTAGGGTGGGTAATGTAGCAGCTACTGGTTAATTTCGGAAATAAAAATAGATACCAATAAAAGTAAAATTAATTGAGACATCAGTAGGATAAGTGTTTCTGAGTATCCATATTGAATCAGGAGCCCCATATAATACTCAATATAGTTCAGGATGGGCCCCATAAGATGCTCCATATTAAAATACGCCCCATATAATGCTCCATATACAAATATGCCCCATATAATGCTCCATACAGTCCATTATGGCCCCATAGATGCTCCATATACAAATATGCCCCATATAATGCTCCATGCAGTTCATTATGGCCCTGTAGATGCTCCATATACAAATATGCCCCTGTAGATGCTCCATATACAAATATGCCCCATATAATGCTCCATACAGTCCATTATGGCCCCATAGATGCTCCATATACAAATATGCCCCATATAATGCTCCATGCAGTTCATTATGGCCCTGTAGATGCTCCATATACAAATATGCCCCTGTAGATGCTCCATATACAAATATGCCCCATATAATGCTCCATACAGTTCATTATGGCCCCATAGACGCTCCATATAACAATGTGCCACATATAATGCTGCTGCTGCAATAAAAAAAAATGACATACTTAACTCTCGTCGCTGCTCCTCAGCGTCCCGTCTCTCCGCACTGACTGTTCAGGCAGAGGGCGGCGCGCACAATAACACGTCATCGTGCCCTCTGACCTGAACAGTCACTGCAGAGGACGCGGAAGACGGAGTGGCGCCGACGCTGGAACGAGGGACAGGTGAATATTTAATACTCACCTGCTCCCGGTGCGGTCCCTGGCAGCTTCTCCCGGACAGATTGTCCCCGGCGCCCGCAGCTTCTTCCTGTATTGAGCGGTCCCTGGTACCGTTCATTACAGGAATGAATATGTGGCTCCACCCCTATGGGAGTGGAGTCCATATTCATTACTTTAATGAGCGGTACCACGTGACCGCTGAACAGAGGAAGAAGGTGCCTGTGCTGGAGACTATGGGACATGCACGTACCGCGCCAGGAGCAGGCGAGTATGTGACTGTCGTCGCTCCCCCTCACCCGCCGACCCCTCCGCCTTCCATGACTCGAGTATAAGGCGAGAGGGGCACTTTCAGCCCATTTTTTAGGTGTATACATATACACACACAAACACATTTTTTGGTGTATTGATTACCATTATTCATTTGATATTTCATCTATTATTATTTTACTGGGTGCCAGTCAGTTTACCATGCCCTGCACATACATAGTTGTTTTTAATTGTTTTTAATTTTTATATTATTCATTCTTATTCTTCTAGCAGCTTTAATACAATTTTTAATTTTTATGATGATTAATTTTTATGGTGATGATTTGTTGTTTACCATGTTCAAATAAAGTATCATTGATATTATTAATTTGTGTCTGATGAATATTCTTTTGAGGATTATAAAATTTGGTTGTAGACTGGTGTACGAAATGCAAGTCTTGATAAACTATCTCCTATCTGTGCCTTCACAAAGTAATGTTGTTTTAATTTTTACTCCATAAAACAATAGTACACATGAAAATAAGCAACTTTGTAATATATATTATCAGTGAAATTCTCACTCCTCTTGGATTCGGCTTTCAGTAAAATCTGCATTCAGTGATTGCAGATAATCTCATTACTGTGATAGGGAATGACGGCTGGAGCTCTTAAGGTACTGTCACACTAGACGATATCGCTAGCGATCCGTGACGTTGCAGCGTCCTCGCTAGCGATATCGTCCAGTGTGACAGGCAGCAGCGATCAGGCCCCTGCTGGGAGATCGCTGGTCGGGGAAGAAAGTCCAGAACTTTATTTCGTCGCTGGACTCCCCGCAGACATCGCTGAATCGGCGTGTGTGACACCGATTCAGCGATGTCTTCGCTGGTAACCAGGGTAAACATCGGGTAACTAAGCGCAGGGCCGCGCTTAGTAACCCGATGTTTACCCTGGTTACCATCCTAAAAGTAAAAAAACAAACACTACATACTTACCTACCGCTGTCTGTCCTCCAGCGCTGTGCTCTGCACTCCTCCTGCTCTGGCTGTGAGCGTCGGTCAGCCGGAAAGCAGAGCGGTGACGTCACCGCTCTGCTTTCTGGCTGCCCGGCGCTCACAGGCAGACCAGAGAAGCAGAGCGCCGAGGACAGACAGCGGAAGGTAAGTATGTAGCGTTTGTTTTTTTACTTTTTAGGATGGTAACCAGGGTAAACATCGGGTTACTAAGCGCGGCCCTGCGCTTAGTTACCCGATGTTTACCCTGGTTACCGGGGACCTCGGGATCGTTGGTCGCTGGAGAGCTGTCTGTGTGACAGCTCTCCAGCGACCAAACAGCGACGCTGCAGCGATCCGGATCGTTGTCGGTATCGCTGCAGCGTCGCTATGTGTGACGGTACCTTTAATCTATGGATGGGCTTGAGACAGACACATTCTAATGCACGATCCATAGAACCTTATGAGCACCAGCTGTCATCTCCTATCTCAGTAATGGGAGAATCTGTGTTCACCAAGACAGATTTTAGACGTGAACTGAGAATATTGAGAATGAAACATCAGTCCAACATATATTACAAAGTTGCTTAATTTCACGTGTTCTATTGATTTAAGTATATAAACAAAACATTAAAATTACTCTTCAAGTAATGTAAGAATTTCTGTACAGCTTTTCTGTCGTTAAATTATAGCTCCTCTATGGATTGCTGCATAGCTGGACTTGCGCTTACAACTATGTTACTAAATTCCGACCTAAGGAGCATTGTTAAATGAACAGTGCTTTATAGCCTCCAACTACTGATGCCAGAAGAAACTCCTAGTGAATACAATAGCTAATTGTCTAATTGGAAAGAACACAAAGGGCGCGTTCGGGGCACTGCTTCATGCACCCAGTAGCCAAACGGCACATTTTTTGTATACAGCCCTATAACCATATTATACTGCCCTTATATAAAGCAGCTTATTAAGACAGCAGATCCACTTTAACAAAGAGAAATAGTTAATTTTGCAACTCGGTTTAACAACAAAAATTGGAATTAGAGAAAATGGAAGCTCATAGTTGCATCACCGACTGCAACGCAGAAGAGGATAATTAAAGGGAACCTGTCAGCAGGATTGTGCATGGTAACCTACAGACAGTGTCAGGTCGGCGCCGTTATACTGATTACAATGATACCTGGTGATGAAATCCGTCTTGTGCTCCGGGGCGGCCTGTGGGGGGCTTTATGTGCTGCTCTGATTAGGTATTCATGTGCATGGCTTCTGACAGGCTACTGATCCCCAATGACTTGCCCCCTATTTTACATAATACATACTCTATTTTGGTTTTACAAAAAAAAAAAAAATTCTACTTCACCAAAATGGCAGCGCCTGTGCTGTAGCATGATACATGCCTAATATACCTATAAAAAAGAAAACCACTGAAATAATACATGTCACAACATCATCACAAACCTCACACAGAAAGACAAACGTCCCAGAATACTCCTGCAATAGATGAGGGATTGTCAGGTTGACTTTTTTGTTGCCTCCGAACATCGATTCTCTGCAAAACATTCCTTTCCTCTCCAGAGTCCACACATCGATTTCTTCTTGACAATATGCAAACGTGCAGCATCCTGGGTACGTGCACTCGATGCCTTGAGCAACATCTACAAAATAAATTAAAAATATTATAAAGTCAGTTCAGTCATCATGAAAACCAAAATTAATTCTAATTCATTTCTTAAAGAAAAAAAAAAAAAAGTTGCTCTGCCGTGGTCCTTTCAAATTTGTATAAGCCTCCTTTTGTAAATTTCACTTCTTACCTTTTCCTCTCTTCTATGGGCACTGCATCCAGGGATCTTCTGCACAGGGGAGTCTGTGAGCTCCGGTGCGTGGCGATAAGGTGCTCTCCCCACTTCCTCCCTGCACAGTCACCGCTAGGAACCATGTATACATAGCGATGACTAGGGTTGAGCGAAACGGGTCGAACATTTTCAAAAGTCGCCGACTTTTGGCTAAGTCGGGGTTTCATGAAACCCGATCCGACCCCTGTGCGGGGTCGGCCATGCGGTACGCGACTTTCGCGCCAAAGTCGCGTTTCAATGACGCGAAAAGCGCCATTTCTCAGCCAATGAAGGTAAACGCAGAGTGTGGGCAGCGTGATGACATAGGTCCTGGTCCCCACCATCTTAGAGAAGGGCATTGCAGTGATTGGCTTGCTGTCTGCGACGTCACAGGGGCTATAAAGAGGCGTTCCCGCCGACCGCCATCTTACTGCTGCTGATCTGAGCTTAGGGAGAGGTTGCTGCCGCTTTGTCAGAAGCAGGGATAGCGTTAGGCAGGGTCCATTAACCACAAAACCGCTTGTGCTGCAGCGATTTGCACTGTCCAACACCACCCTCGGTGTGCAGGGACAGTGGAAGTTTTTTTTTTTTTTTTTTTCCCCTCAGCGCTGTAGCTCATTGGGCTGCCCTAGAAGGCTCCCTGATAGCTGCATTGCTGTGTGTACGCCGCTGTGCAAACCAACTGCTTTTTTCAAAGCACAAATCCTCTTGTTCCTTCCTTTCTGCACAGCTATCTTGTTTGTTTGTCCACACTTTTTATTTAATTTGTGCATCAGTCCACTCCTTATTGCTGCCTGCCATACCTGGCTGAGATTACTGCAGGCAGGGAGATAGTAATTGTAGGACATTCCCTGTTTTTTTTTTTGTTTTTTTTTTGGTGGGAGATTAAGATTGGCAATTTGGCATTTCTGCTAGAGTGCCATCCCTGTGTGTGCCATCTCTCTCACATAGTGGGCCATAGAAAGCCTTTTCATTTTTCTGTATTTTTTTTTGTGGGGTGTATAAATTCTCCCTGATAAAAATACAGTGGGAGATTAATATTGGCCTTTGGGCTTGTGTGCCAGTCCTGAGTGTGCCATCTCTCTCACAAATAGTGGGCCATAGAAAGCCTATTTTATTTTTTTTTGGGTTTTATAAATTCTCCCTGAAAAAAAGGGAGATTAATATTGGCCTCTGGGCTTGTGTGCCAGTCCTGAGCATGCCATCTGTGCCAGCCCTGAGCGTGCCATCTCTCTCTCAAATAGTGGGCCATAGAAAGCCTATTTAATTTTTTTTTTGGTTTTATAAATTCTCCCTGAAAAAAAGGGAGATTAATATTGGCCTCTGGGCTTGTGTGCCAGTTGTGAGCGTGCCATCTGTGCCAGTCCTGAGCGTGCCATCTCTCTCACAAATAGTGGGCCATAGAAAGCCTATTTAATTTTTTTTTTTGTTTTATAAATTTTCCCTGAAAAAAGGGAGATTAATATTGGCCTCTGGGCTTGTGTGCCAGTTGTGAGCGTGCCATCTGTGCCAGTCCTGAGCGTGCCATCTCTCTCACAAATAGTGGGCCATAGAAAGCCTATTTAATTTTTTTTTTGGTTTTATAAATTTTCCCTGAAAAAAGGGAGATTAATATTGGCCTCTGGGCTTGTGTGCCAGTTGTGAGCGTGCCATCTGTGCCAGTCCTGAGCGTGCCATCTCTCTCACAAATAGTGGGCCATAGAAAGCCTATTTAAATATTTTTTTGGTTTTATAAATTCTCCCAGAAAAAAAGGGAGATTAATATTGGCCTCTGGGCTTCTGTGCCAGTCCTGAGCGTGCCATCTGTGCCAGTCCTGAGCGTCCCATCTCTCTCACAAATAGTGGGCCATAGAAAGCCTATTTTTTTTTTTTTTTGGGTTTTAGAAATTCTCCCTGGAAAAAAAAAGGGAGATTAATATTGCCCTTTGGGCTTGTGTGCCAGTACTAAGCGTTCCATCTCTCTCTCTCTCTCAGTCAGTGGGCCATAGAACGCCTATTTTTGGTTTTATTTGTTTTCTAAATTCTCCCTGAAAAAATCATTTTATTTTATTTGGTTTCTAAATTCTTCCTGATAAAATCATATTTTTTTTATTATTTTTTTTTCTAAAGTTTCCCTGAAAAAAAAAAAAAAAAAAAAAAAAAACAGTGGGAGATTAATATTGGCCTTTCTGCTTGTGTGCCAGTCTTGACTCCTGGGTGCGTCATCTCTCAGTCAGTGGGCCATAGAACGCCTATTTTTGGTTTTATTTGTTTTATAAATTCTCCCTGAAAAAATCATTTTATTTTATTTGGTTTCTAAATTCTTCCTGATAAAATCATATTTTTTTTATTATTTTTTTTTCTAAAGTCTCCCTGAAAAAAAAAAAAAAAAAACAACCAAAAAAAACAGTGGGAGATTAATATTGGCCTTTCTGCTTGTGTGCCAGTCTTGACTCCTGGGTGTGCCCTCTCTCTCTCTCTCTCTCTCTCTCTCTCCAATTGTGGTCCATAGAAAGCCTATATTTTTTTTCCTTGATTTGGGTTCCAAAATCTACCAGAGAAAATAACTACATCAATCATTGGTAGAAAAATATTGGCCTCTGGGCTTGTGTGCCACTCCTGACTCCTGTGTGCGTCATCTCTCAGTCAGTGGGCCATAGAACGCCTATTTTTGTTTTTATTTGTTTTATAAATTCTCCCTGAAAAAATAATTTTATTTTATTTGGTTTCTAAATTCTTCCTGATAAAATCATATTTTTTTTATTATTTTTTTTTCTAAAGTCTCCCTGAAAAAAAAAAAAAAAAAAAAAACCCCCCAAAAAAATGGGAGATTAATATTGGCCTTTCTGCTTGTGTGCCAGTCTTGACTCCTGGGTGTGCCATCTCTCTCTCTCTCTCTCTCTCCAATTGTGGTCCATAGAAAGCCTATATTTTTTTTCCTTGATTTGGGTTCCAAAATCTACCAGAGAAAATAACTCCATCAATCATTGGTAGAAAAATATTGGCCTCTGGGCTTGTGTGCCACTCCTGATTCCTGTGTGCGTCATCTCTCACTCAGTGGCCCATAGAAAGCATATAGTTTGTTACATTTGTTTTCTAAATTCTCCCTGCAAAAATCTATTTTATTTTTTTTGGGGGGTTTCTAAAGTGTTCCTGAAAAAAATAAAAATAAAAAAAAAATAATAGTGTGACATTAATATTAACATTTGTGCTTCAGTGACAGTCCTGCGTGTGGGGCATCTCTCTAATTTGCAGCCACCAAAAAAAGAGTGTGTAACATTGGGCCTGATTTTCGCTGTGGTCTCACCAACCTGTAAAGGGGTAGCTAAATCATACTGAAGTTATAGCTCACCGTGTAAGTTGTGTGACTGCAACAAATAACGTTAGTTTGGTTACGTTTTTAAAACAATGAGGAAGTCTAGTGGAAGAGGTCGTGGCCGGGGGCGTTCATTGTCAGCTGGTAATGAGGGTAGTGGTAGTGGTGGAGCATCAGGTGGTCGTGGGGAAAAAAATATTGCACCTAAGTCTGGAGCTGTGGAGCCAGGTTCGTCGTCCGGCTACACAAGGCCTCGAACGCTCCCTTTTCTGGGATTAGGAAAACCGCTTTTAAAGCCGGAGCAGCAAGAGCAAGTTTTGGCTTATCTTGCTGACTCAGCCTCTAGCTCTTTTGCCTCCTCTCGTGAAACTGGTAAAAGTAAAAGCAGCGCGTCGTTAGTGGATGTTCACGGTCAGGGACAAGTCACTTCCTTGTCCTCTTCAGCAAAAACAACAACAGAGAAGAATGCAGCAGGCGACACAACGGGTTACTCCATGGAGCTCTTTACACATACCGTCCCTGGCTTAGAAAGTGAAGCAGTTAACAGTCCATGCCCATTACAAATTGAATCTGACATGGAGTGCACTGACGCACAGCCACAGCCAGACTACTATGCTGGTCCTTTGACTCAGACCACAACATTGCCCTCGCAGGGTGCTGATCAAGAATCAGACCCTGATGAGACTATGTTGCCCCATCACGAACGCTATACCACCGAACGACACGGTGACACAGACGAAGTTGCGCAGGAGGTACAAGAAGAGTTATTAGATGACCCAGTTCTTGACCCCGATTGGCAGCCATTGGGGGAACAGGGTGCAGGCGGCAGCAGTTCTGAAGCAGAGGAGGAGGAGGGGCCGCAGCAGGCATCAACATCGCCACAGGTTCCATCTGCCGGGCCCGTATCTTGCCCAAAACGCGTGGCAAAGCCAAAACCTGGTGGAGGACAGCGTGGCCATCCGGTTAAAGCTCAGTCTGCAATGCCTGAAAAGGTATCCGATGCTAGAAAGAGTGCAGTCTGGCATTTTTTTAAACAACATCCAATTGATCAGCGCAAAGTCATCTGTCAAAAATGTTCTACTTCCTTAAGCAGAGGTCAGAATCTGAAAAGTCTCAATACTAGTTGCATGCATAGACATTTAACCACCATGCATTTGAAAGCTTGGACTAACTACCAAACGTCCCTTAAGGTTGTTGCACCCTCGGCCAATGAAGCTAGTCATCAACGCAACATCCCTTCCGGCAGTGTAGGACCACCATTTAGCGCACCACCTGCTGTATCTGTGCAGGTATCTTTGCCAGGCCAAAGCAGTCAGGGTCAGGGAATCACCAGTTTCGTAGTAGGAAACACTGCATCTAGGGCACCGGCGGCAACAATACCATCTCCCACCGTCTCTCAGTCTGCCATGTCCACCGGCACCCCCACTAGTTCCACGATCTCCAGCTCTCCAGTCCAGCTCACCCTACATGAGACTATGGTTAGAAAAAGGAAATACTTAGCCTCGCATCCGCGTACACAGGGTTTGAACGCCCACATAGCTAGACTAATCTCGTTAGAGATGATGCCCTACCGGTTAGTTGAAAGCGAAGCTTTCAAAGACCTGATGGACTACGCTGTACCACGCTACGAGCTACCCAGTCGACACTTTTTTTCCAGAAAAGCCATCCCAGCCCTCCACCAGCATGTTAAAGAGCGCATCGTCCATGCACTCAGGCAATCTGTGAGCACAAAGGTGCACCTGACAACAGATGCATGGACCAGTAGGCATGGCCAGGGACGTTACGTGTCCATCACGGCACACTGGGTAAATGTGGTGGATTCAGGGTCCACAGGGGACAGCAAGTTTGGGACAGTTCTGCCTAGCCCACGGTCTAGTAAACAGTTGTCTGTAGCCGTTCGCACCCCCTCCTCCTCCTCCTCCTCCTCCTCCTCGTCCTCCTGCAGAAGCAAGAGCTCGTCCACAGACCGCAGTCGCACAAACACTCCATCCGCACCTGCCACTGTTGCACACCAGGTCTCCCATTATGGGGCAGCTACTGGCATACGTCAGCAGGCTGTATTGGCTATGAAGTGTTTGGGCGACAATAGACACACCGCGGAAGTTCTGTCCGAGTTCTTGCAGCAAGAAACGCAGTCGTGGCTGGGCACTGTAGATCTTGAGGCAGGCAAGGTAGTGAGTGATAACGGAAGGAATTTCATGGCTGCCATCTCCCTTTCCCAACTGAAACACATTCCTTGCCTGGCTCACACCTTAAACCTGGTGGTGCAGTGCTTCCTGAAAAGTTATCCGGGGTTATCCGACCTGCTCCTCAAAGTGCGTGGACTTTGCGCACATATCCGCCGTTCGCCTGTACACTCCAGCCGTATGCAGACCTATCAGCGTTCTTTGAACCTTCCCCAGCATCGCCTAATCATAGACGTTGCAACAAGGTGGAACTCAACACTGCACATGCTTCAGAGACTGTGCGAACAGAGGCGGGCTGTTATGTTTTTGTGGGAGGATACACATACACGGGCAGGCAGTAGGATGGCAGACATGGAGTTGTCAGGTGTGCAGTGGTCGAAGATTCAAGACATGTGTCAAGTCCTTCAGTGTTTTGAGGAATGCACACGGCTGGTTAGTGCAGACAACGCCATAATAAGCATGAGCATCCCCCTAATGCGTCTGCTGATGCAAAGTTTGACGCACATAAAGGATCAGGCGTCTGCACCAGAGGAAGAGGAAAGCCTTGATGACAGTCAGCGATTGTCTGGTCAGGGCAGTGTACATGACGAGGTACCGGGCGAAGAGGAGGTGGAGGATGAGGAGGATGATGGGGATGAGTATATTTTTAATGAGGAAGCTTTCCCGGGGGCACGGGAAATTGGTGGCGTGGCAAGGCCGGGTTCTGGTTTTTTGAGGGACACAAGTGACGTAGATTTGCCTGCAACTGCCCCTCAACCAAGCACAACCGCAGATTTGACAACGGGAACTTTGGCCCACATGGCGGATTATGCCTTGCGTATCCTCAAAAGGGACACACGCATTACAAAAATGATGAACGATGACGATTACTGGTTGGCCTGCCTCCTTGATCCTCGCTATAAAGGCAAATTGCAAAATATTATGCCACATGAGAACTTGGAACTAATATTAGCAACAAAACAATCAACTCTTGTTGACCGTTTGCTTCTGGCATTCCCTGCACACAGCGCCCGTGATCGTTCTCACACGAGCTCCAGGGGCCAGCAGACCAGAGGTGTTAGAGGGGCAGAAATCAGAAGTGGCGTTGGCCAGAGGGGTTTTCTGACCAGGTTGTGGAGTGATTTTTCTATGACCGCAGACAGGACAGGTACTGCAGCATCAATTCAAAGTGACAGGAGACAACATTTGTCCAGTATGGTTACAAACTATTTTTCATCCCTTATCGACGTTCTCCCTCAACCGTCATTCCCATTTGATTACTGGGCATCCAAATTAGACACCTGGCCAGAATTGGCAGAATATGCATTGCAGGAGCTTGCTTGCCCGGCAGCTAGTGTCCTATCAGAAAGAGTATTCAGTGCTGCAGGTTCAATACTAACAGAAAAAAGGACTCGTCTGGCTACCCAAAATGTAGATGATCTAACCTTCATTAAAATGAACCACAACTGGATTTCAAAATCTTTTGCCCCACCCTGCCCGGCTGACACCTAGCTTTCCTATGAAAAGGTCTTGCCTGTGGACTATTCTGAATGACTTTTCCAATCTCGTAATTTTCTTCACCTGATTGTCCAGCATACGACATGTTTCCACCTCACGAAATGGCCAAACTCCCCACACGGGGCCGTGCTATCGCCACTTTGCGCTTGGACCCTTGAGAGTGCTGTTTGTCTGAAGAGGTGGGTGTGGCCGCTTTTGGTCGACGGCACTGCCACTGGGTCCCTCATAGTACAATAAAGTGTCTCTGGCGGTGGTGGTGCGCACCCAACGTCAGACACACCGTTGTAATATGAGGGGCCCTGTGCCTGTACCGCCGGCCACAAGACAGTTCCCCCCCCAGCTCAAACAGTGCTCTACCACTAGCAAAATTATCTCTCACAGCTTCACCAATGTGTAGTCTAGGCGCTGACATCCTTCAATGCCTGGCACTGACAATACCATTGTTTTGACATTTTTGTTATGTTAGGCCTTCGAAGCCTGTCTGCGGTCCCTTCTTTCTACAACTACTACACTGACCAGGCCACTGCTGGCCGTGTTACCCTGGAACCAATTTAAAAGTGCCTACAGTCAGCCCAATTTTGTTATGTTAGGCCTTCGAAGACTGTCTGCCGTCACTCCTTCCACTAGACTTCCACTGACCATACACTGCTGCCCATGTACCCCTGGAACCAATTTAAAGTGCCTACAGCCAGCCCAATTTTGTTATGTTAGGCCTTCGAAGCCTGTCTGCGGTCACTCCTTCCACTAGACTTCCACTGACCAGACCACTGCTGCCCGTGTACCCCTGGAACCAATTTAAAAGTGCCTACAGCCAGCCCAAGTTTGTTATGTTAGGCCTTGGAAGCCTGTCTGCGGTCACTCCTTCCACTAGACTTCCACAGACCAGACCACTGCTGCCCGTGTACCCCTGGAACCAATTTAAAAGTGCCTACAGCCAGCCCAAGTTTGTTATGTTAGGCCTTGGAAGCCTGTCTGCGGTCACTCCTTCCACTAGACTTCCACTGACCAGACCACTGCTGCCCGTGTACCCCTGGAACCAATTTAAAAGTGCCTACAGCCAGCCCAAGTTTGTTATGTTAGGCCTTGGAAGCCTGTCTGCGGTCACTCCTTCCACTAGACTTCCACTGACCATACACTGCTGCCCATGTACCCCTGGAACAAATTTAAAAGTGCCTACAGCCAGCCCAAGTTTGTTATGTTAGGCCTTCGAAGCCTGTCTGCGTCCCGTTCTTTCAACTACAACTACACTGACCAGGCCACTGATGGCCGTGTTCCCTTGGAACCAATTTTAACTTGCCTACAGCCAGCCCTATGTTATTATGTTAGGCCTTCGAAGCCTGTCTGCGGTCACTCCTTCCACTAGACTTCCACAGACCAGACCACTGCTGCCCGTGTACCCCTGGAACCAATTTAAAAGTGCCTACAGCCAGCCCAAGTTTGTTATGTTAGGCCTTGGAAGCCTGTCTGCGGTCACTCCTTCCACTAGACTTCCACTGACCAGACCACTGCTGCCCGTGTACCCCTGGAACCAATTTAAAAGTGCCTACAGCCAGCCCAAGTTTGTTATGTTAGGCCTTGGAAGCCTGTCTGCGGTCACTCCTTCCACTAGACTTCCACTGACCATACACTGCTGCCCATGTACCCCTGGAACAAATTTAAAAGTGCCTACAGCCAGCCCAAGTTTGTTATGTTAGGCCTTCGAAGCCTGTCTGCGTCCCGTTCTTTCAACTACAACTACACTGACCAGGCCACTGATGGCCGTGTTCCCTTGGAACCAATTTTAACTTGCCTACAGCCAGCCCAATGTTAGGCCTTTGATGCCTGTCTGCCGTCACTCCTTCCACTAGGCCTCCACTGACCTGTCTATTGCTGCCCGTGTACCCCTTGAACCAACATCATTAAATATAAAAAAAATTAATTTGATTATAAAAAATAAGATCGTGTTGAGATCTCAAATGCAGACATTTTAACAATCAAAACAAACACACAACAAATATCTGGAACTGTACTACAAAGGTCCAACAGCTACAATTTCTTTCTCCTGCAAGAAGTTAACTGAAAGTTTTTTGGAGTTGTTAACACAGATATGGCATCCACCGAGTGTTGTCCTGTCGCGTCTCCTTTAAATTATTTCCAATAAGATGTTAAACTATTAATTTAATAAAATCAATAATTAAAAAAATAATTGAGTAAGTCAAAAGCACATTGCAAATAAACATTAATTACAAATCAAGAAGCATGGCGCGTCCGAGGGTGAGTAGATACCGAATAAGAATATAATCACCCTCGGACGCGCAATGCTTATTTACAACAGCCTTCCTTCCTAAGAATCAGCCCTTCCGTGGTGTAGAGAGAGGTTGTGTTACACTCCAAGGTGTTCCCCAGGTTGCCTTTCCTGAGCTTCGATCTTCCGGCTCTCGTTTAGTAGCTGTTGGAAACTACGCTGCATTAGGCCTACTAATTGTGTATGGGTGAAACAGTGGCGCATCTGCGGTCCCTCCTTCCACTAGGCCTCCACTGACCTGTCTACTGCGGCCCGTGTACCCCTTGAACCAACCTAATAAAATATTAAAAAAATTAATTTGATTATAAAAAATAAGATCGTGTTGAGATCTCAAATGCAGACATTTTAACAATCAAAACAAACACACAACAAATATCTGGAACTGTACTACAAAGGTCCAACAGCTACAATTTCTTTCTCCTGCAAGAAGTTAACTGAAAGTTTTTTGGAGTTGTTAACACAGATATGGCATCCACCGAGTGTTGTCCTGTCGCGTCTCCTTTAAATTATTTCCAATAAGATGTTAAACTATTAATTTAATAAAATCAATAATTAAAAAAATAATTGAGTAAGTCAAAAGCACATTGCAAATAAACATTAATTACAAATCAAGAAGCATGGCGCGTCCGAGGGTGAGTAGATACCGAATAAGAATATAATCACCCTCGGATGCGCAATGCTTATTTACAACAGCCTTCCTTCCTAAGAATCAGCCCTTTCGTGGTGTAGAGAGAGGTTGTGTTACACTCCAAGGTGTTCCCCGGGTTGCCTTTCATGAGCTTCGATCTTCCGGCTCTCGTTTAGTAGTTGGTGGAAACTACGCTGCATTAGGCCTACAAATTTGGTATGGGGTGTAGAGACAGGTTGTGTTACACTCCAAGGTTTTCACCAGGTTGCCTTTCCTGAGCTTCGATCTTCATGCTCTCGTTTAGTAGGTGTCGGAAAGTAGGCTGCATTAGGCCTACAAATTGGGTATGGGGTGGAGAGAGATGGTGTGTTACACTCCAAGGTGTTCCCCAGGTTTCCTTGCCATTGCTTCGGTCTTCCGACTCTCGTTTAGTAGTTGTATAAAAGTACACAGCATTAGGCCTACAAAATGGGTATGGGGTGGAGAGAGATGGTGTGTTACACTCCAAGGTGTTCCCCAGGTTGCCTTTCCTGAGCTTCGATCTTCATGCTCTCGTTTAGTAGGTGTCGGAAAGTAGGCTGCATTAGGCCTACAAATTGGGTATGGGGTGGAGAGAGATGGTGTGTTACACTCCAAGGTGTTCCCCAGGTTTCCTTGCCATTGCTTCGGTCTTCCGACTCTCGTTTAGTAGTTGTAGAAAAGTACACAGCATTAGGCCTACAAAATGGGTATGGGGTGGAGAGAGATGGTGTGTTACACTCCAAGGTGTTCCCCAGGTTGCCTTTCCTGAGCTTCGATCTTCATGCTCTCGTTTAGTAGGTGTCGGAAAGTAGGCTGCATTAGGCCTAAAAAATGGGGAATGGGGTGGAGAGAGATGGTGTGTTACACTCCAAGGTGTTCCCCAGGTTTCCTTGCCATTGCTTCGGTCTTCCGACTCTCGTTTAGTAGTTGTAGAAAAGTACACTGCATTAGGCCTAAAAAATGGGTATGGGGTGGAGAGAGATGGTGTGTTACACTCCAAGGTGTTCCCCAGGTTGCCTTTCCTGAGCTTCGATCTTCATGCTCTCGTTTAGTAGGTGTCGGAAAGTAGGCTGCATTAGGCCTAAAAAATGGGGAATGGGGTGGAGAGAGATGGTGTGTTACACTCCAAGGTGTTCCCCAGGTTTCCTTGCCATTGCTTCGGTCTTCCGACTCTCGTTTAGTAGTTGTAGAAAAGTACACTGCATTAGGCCTAAAAAATGGGTATGGGGTGGAGAGAGATGGTGTGTTACACTCCAAGGTGTTCCCCAGGTTGCCTTTCCTGAGCTTCTATCTTCAGGCTCTCATTAAATTGTGGTTAAATGGAACAACTGCATTTGGCGTACTAGTTGGTTTGGGGCCTACTATCGGTGTCTGCCACTCCTTGCTGTTCCCCTGGTTTCCTGTCCTGAAATACCATTTTCAGCCTCTCGTTAAGTAGTTGTTAATGTTAGACTGCATTTGGCCTACTAGTTGGGTTGGGGCCTACTATCGGTGTCTGCCACTCCTTGCTGTTCTCCTCCACTGAACAAAGCTGTGCCGCCTGTTTACTACGGTTGCCAATTTTGAACTGCATTTCGACTACTTACTGATTTGGCCCTACTCTCTGTGTCAGCCTCTCATTCCAGTTGTCCTCCACTGCAATGCCCCCTGGTTATTCCTGTGTTACCAATTTTGAACTGCATTTAGCCCACTTTCTTCTTTGGGCCTATATCTGTGTTTCCACTTCATCGTGCCCATTGCCCAGCCAGTGATAGATGAGTCTGCTGGTACATTGACCCATAACGCAACATTCCCCGTGCACGCTACACAACAACATTGTGACCCTGCTGAAAGTCAGGTTGCTCTTCCCGCATACCATACCACCTTACACGGGGACAAAGAGGAAGGTGCAGATGAAAGTGCAGGTTCCTTCATCAGGTGGGGGGAGGAATACTAGTTGGCGACGTCACTGGCACAGGGCCTCTCATAGTACGCAAAAGTGTTGCTGCCGGTGGGAGGCGCCCCCGCCGTGCAAACACACCGCTGTACTTTGAGGGGCCCTGTGCCAGTGCCAATGCCAACGAGTGGGCCCCCCCTGCTTGCTCAGGTTCACAGCACTTGCAAAGTTGAAATACTTACCTCTCCCTGCTCCACTGCCGTGACGTGGTCCAGATTTCCTGGGCCCACTAATTACTTGAACCAGCCCTACCCCCCACAACTTTAGCCAAATGACCCCCAATTTCAAATGCCTTCCAATTATTATAAGGTAAATTACGCTTGACAAGCTTCATTAAGAAGAATGGATGGTTTTGACATTAAAATGGGCACTCTAGGTGTTTTCCTGGCCCCCACTCACTGCCGACTATGCTGCCCCATTGACTTGCATTGGGTTTCGTGTTTCGGTCGATCCCGACTTTACGTCATAATCGGCCGATTTCACTCGACCCGACTTTGGACATAGTCGGGTTTCGCAAAACCCGGCTCGACTCTAAAAAGGTCAAGGTCGCTCAACTCTAGCGATGACTATACAGGGAGGAAGTGGGGGGAGCAACTTTATTGTCGCACACGCCAGAGGTCACTAGAGCGGAAGTCGACGTCGCCTGTGCCGAAGATCCCTGAATGCAGTTAACATAGAAGGGAGGAAAAGGTTCAAGTTTTGGAGGAAGTGCAGGGCGCAGGATTCCAGTGCCAGAAATGACATGCATGTATTATAATGAAGACAGGAAACAGAGATTTCTTAAAGGCACCGTATACCCCGGAGCCTGGAAGAAGGACTATAAGATTTCTCAACAACACGTCCGCTAATATGAGGCATACAGGTAGGACTAGTGTAACATTTCTATTACCTGAACGCTTATATCAATAGGTCATACGGCCCAGGGGGAGACAGATTCCCTTTAACAGATTAAATGGCGATGACTGGTTCTCTTTAAATTACTAACTCCTCTCAACCATGTGAGGCATGTAAAAGTCTGAGCACCCCTGGTCAAAATTACGGTTCTTGTGAACAGTTAAGCAAGTTGACTAGTTTAACTAGCCTTCCTATTGAGGTCTAGAGCTCAATGTCCAGCATTGACCATAAACTCTGGGTTCCTTTTAGTATTTGCTAGCTGTTCACAAACTTCTGTCACAAGCATGCACGGAATTAAAATAGTAGGGCCATGTGGCCCTTGAAAGCCACCCAGCGATCAGTCATCGATTACCTTTACATATGTAGTATTGACCCGCATAGTGATTCTTTATTGGCCTTGGTCTTATTCTCTTCCATTTGTCATCTGAAGGACTTTTTATTCTCCCTATAAAAGTGTCCTTCTTACATTTATGATCCAAGTTGGGATGATAATTGTAGCTCAAAGGCTTTAATCCTATTAAATAAAGAAGATAAATCTGGAATATAATCTGTGACAAAAACATTTGACAATCATATAATATAACAAGGGTTCGACATAAGAATTTAAGTTAATAAAACAGCCTGCTGGCTCGAAGGGAAGGCCTAGAAAGTTTTAAAACATTCTTTAAAGAAGCACTCCCATGAATATTTGTTTTCATAAAAGCACCACTCTGCGTTTTTGTTTTTTACCGCTGCAGTGGTGCCAATAGTCTAAGGTCGCTGCACCTAGTATTATACTCACCAGCCGCCAAGCTTCATCTTTTATCTGGTCGTCTCCTGCATGTTGTGACCTGCCGCATCGCTCCAGTGATTGCAGGGTGAGCAGGAAGTCACCACTCAATGTAAGTCTATGAGAGGCAGAAAAAGCCTTCCATAGACTCGCATTGAGATTGTGACTAGTGAGGAGCGAACGTGCTCAGATAAGGTGTTGCTCGTGTGCGAACCGAGTGACTTCAGCGTGCTCGCATACTATGTTCAAGACCCCGCAGCTGCATGTCTCACGGTTGTTCAACAGCGCGCGAGAAATGCAGCCGCGGGGGCTAAAACATTTTTCGAGCACGCCGAAGACACTCGGTTAGCACCCAAGTATGCTTGGATATCACCTTATCCCACCACATTCGCTCATCCCTACTTGTGATCGTTACCTCTGACTTCCGATCAATCAGGAGCTGCGGTCACATGATCAAGACTGGAGCAGCACAGGTAAAAGCTAAAGACGGTGGCTGGTAGGTATAATACTCAGGTCAAGGACCTTATGTTAATGCCACCACTCCAGCGCAGAAATTAAGAAAAAAAAAATGCTGGAGTGGTGCTTTAAATCTGTGTATATATGCAAGTAGTGTAGTGTTGGGGTATTAATATACTCACCTAACGCTACTTTCTCCAGTATCCAGAGCTGTTCTGCTCCGCTTCTAAGTGACGTCACGGCTCTGCAGACTGTCCGGGTCACAGTGAACTCTCCATTACCTGGAAGTGGCTTTTACAATGTAAGTTTACGGAGTGTCAAAATGAGGCTCCATATACTCACATTGTAAACTCCACTTCCAGCTCATGCATAGAGCATACAGTGACACGGTATACAGTCAGAAGAACAGCGCCGTCTCCGACGAGAGTCTGAAGAGCGGCGCCGTCTCCGACGAGAGTCTGCAGAGGCGACGACAGGAGAAGAGCGGCGACGTCTCAGACGACAGGAGAAGAGCGGCGACGTCTCAGACGACAGGAGAAGAGCGGCGACGTCTCCGACAAGAGGAGAAGAGCGGCGACGTCTCCGACGAGAGAAGAGCGGCGACGTCTCCGACGACAGAAGAAGAGCGGCGACGTCTCAGACGACAGGAGAAGAGCGGCGACGTCTCAGACGACAGGAGAAGAGCGGCGACGTCTCCGAGAAGAGGCGAAAACTGCTACTGGATCCCAGAGAAAGCAGGGTATATAATCACATATACACTACATGCACATATACACAGTATTAATGAACAAAAAATATTCATACGAGGGCTTCTTTAAGATTCTATAAACAAATGGAATTATCTTACCTGCTTTGGTAAAACACAACGGACAGGCCTGTCTGAACTCATGGGTTTCTTCAAGAGGATTGGTGCACATTACAGCGTTACTGATATTTGTCACAGTAGATGGCTCCCCATTAACACATTCTAACAGATGTGCTTTCTTCTGTGTCCCAGAAAAATCTATAGGACTTTCTGGCTGGAGAAAGTATTTGCAATTATTTACCTGTATAATATTAAAACAACAATCTCTGTTCAGATGATATCAAGTGTGGAAACTTTCAAGAAAAACATTCTAAAGCCATTCTAACAGTCAGTACCCCAGCTTGATCAAGTCTAAGCGATACAAGGTTTGTAGCTTGTAATGCAAAATCTGGGGACAGATCCATTTTTGTTATGCAATTCCGTGCCAATTTCTCAGACCATGTCAAATGCCGGAGGCTGGATATATACATTTTGTATGTACCTGGGTGTAATATATCCATCATTAGATTTATCTATAGATATTACACATACAGGTTCTTTTTACTACATAAAACTTAAAAGTAAATACTCACAGAAAATGGAGTAGTGTGGATTCCGTTGAACTGATCTAATACAGAAATATCCGAAAAGATGTAGAAAAAAAAAAAAATGAGAATACATCCACAACTATAGACATTTTATGTACGTATATGTTCTTATTCTTCATGGTTTATGCATGTGCTTAAAATTACCTCTTTGAGAGCTACTCATAGAAAGGGGGTTTACGGAAAAGCTGTCCAAGCTGGGTGTCATCATCTGGGGGAATGTGTAACTCGGAAATATTGAAGGTGGTTCCAGTCCTGAAAAGTCATTCAATCTGCTGCTTCCTCCTAACGCACTGCTGGTCTGAAACAAGCATTTATCAAGGGTTTTTTTTTTCTACTGGTGATAAAGCAATGTGATAGTACAGTCACATAATGTGAGGATACACTGAATGATAAATCACCTGCAGCGGTATTATTTATATGCCGTTTTGAGGTTTTGTCAAATAAGACGAGGCCCAGAAGCAAATATTTAAAATAATTTCTTCCTCTACATATTACACTAAATGCTGTGTGGTAATAACTTTAAGGTGAAACTCTGGGCAAAAACTTCCTGCTCCATCGCATTAAATCACAAATTAAAGGATCATGAAGACATCCGTGCAAATCAGTCCCGACTCGAGAGTGACAGCCTCAGAGATAGATGAAGCGGTCATGCTCTGGACAGGAGAGCTGCAAGCAGATGGTCCATTCACGGAGGTCTGCATGAGCACTAACTCTCTGTGTGCCTCCTTCGGCAGAATGGTTGTGCGCCTGAGAGCTAACAGCAGTAGCATACTTCCAAATGTCTGCACCTCACAGACCACAACTCATATAAAGGTGTTCACCCAAATACTATGTGGAAAAAAACAAATCTGTTACTTGAGAAAATCCATAGTTATGATATGCAATGAAAAATAATCATTTGGGTCAACACCGGCCTCTATTGTATTGTTATTCTCGTGTAGACATGGATGGGGACAGACACATAGGGAGTCAGATTTATCTTCTGACATGGACTACTTCAAGGACCGTTAAACCTAATAAGTGACCTAAAAAATTATCTGAAGTCCAATCTCAAGTTTGAAAGTATTTCTAAATCAAAGTTTCTTCCCAATGGCTAATTTTTGAGGAAATATGTCCCGTACCCAACATGTTCTGCCAAGCAGAGAGGTGCTCATCTCCCATGACATATACTATTCCCTTGTGCTAAATGCTTTGCAGAGCTAATAAAGTAAGGCTACGTGCCCCCTTACATGAAAGGGAATCCATCAGCACCATTTCACCTCCCAAATTATTCATATTCGCATGTAGCTCTTTCAAAGACAAGTCCGACAAGACCTTTACATGGCCGGTCTGTTCCTCCGTTACTAAGAAATCAGCATTGGAACTGATATGTAACTGAGGCAGATGAGCGATTGTAGATTTGAAGCCTCTGTCACTCCAGCTCTATACCCCAGCTATTGCCACCTTCTCTTGCTTGTCCGATGGCTCCTTTGCCTGACGTTGCACAGCAGAGAGGTGGTCAGTCAAATAGGAGGTGGCGGCAATGGGCGTGAAATGAAGTTGGAGTGACAGAGACTTCAGATCTATAGTAGCTCTTCAGCCATAATTGGATATCAATTAAAAAGCTGATTTAATCAGTAATGGACTAGCTATGTAAATGTATGGCTAGACTTGGGTTTGAAAGGGCTACATGTGCACATAAATAGTCTGGAGGGGTGAAATTCTACTGACAGTGAGACACGAGTCTCTCGCAAAAAAAGAATCACAGCACAGGTACGGAGAACTTAATTTCTCCATTGTCTTTATGCGGGTACATTGGACTGCACTCGGACGACATCCAAATGCAGTCCAATATTTCACTCGCATCCACAGACTTAAATGGGTAACTAGAATCCAATTAAAGCTGAGGGGCAGCGATTGGCTTCATATTCAATTTTGACAAAATTTTCCCATAATGGGTTAACAAGCTGCCTTCTGCATGAAGTAGTGGATAAAACTTTAATCCATTAGATATTTATAGTGTATTCTATTGATATGAGATGCATATTACTGGTAGGAAACCCCATAAGTAGAATTGGTGCTCACAAATTTAATGTAAATGTGTATTTTTTTTTAGTTATGATTTTTTAAAAGTAATTATGATCATTAATAAAGGCAACTTAAATTAGGTTTAAAGGTCTCTTACAACCGGAAATTTAGCACAACACTACAACAACTCATTACGTCACGGCAAGATTCTACAAAGTGACCATTACTTGTCCTATACTCCAGCGTTACCTCCGGTGTTATGGACGACCCAGTAAAGACCAGCCTGAAGAACAGATTGCACAATTTAATTCTCATGTGTTTATACTTTAAGCTTCCATTCCATGTAAAACTCATTAAACAATTGAAAAACGATGCTCAAGAATCAGCAATGTGGTTTTATGTGACAATTATAAAACTTTTAAGTGGGCAAATGCATCCAAAAAGGAAATCTAGAACCAACATCAGTCTCAAAATGTCATGAAAACGGTAGTGCAGATGAATACAGAAAGTAATGGGAGTCAGCATAACCAAATTTGTTCCTGGAAACAGCGAGAACTGCACAATGGAAATCTGAAAAAAAAAATACTGCAGAAAATACATATGCATTTCCCATTAAGCTCACCATGTTTAGTCCATTGCATGATGGCACAGAGTCGAGGATACGGTCCAATTCATCACCAATAATTTCATCCCGCAAAATTGGGAGAGGAAATAAAGCAGATGTATCACTACTAACGAGTGCTGATGGAAACAGCCCAGCCTCAGAAACTGGAGGCAAACTAGGGGAGGCTGACGGGACTGGATCTGGTGAAGCTTCTCTTAATGGTTCATTGCTAAGACTCGGTGTAGAGAAAGGTACGAGAGGAGATTCAGGACCATCAACTTCGGGCAAATCTGAAATACAACATATACATGAAATGTAATTTATAGTGATCAGTGACCGTGCTTGGATAAGGTGTTATCTGAGCATGCTTGAATGCCAACTGAGTGCCTTTGGCGTGCTCAAATGATATGTTCGAATTCCTGCGCCTACATGTCTCGAGGCTGTTCGACAGGCAGAACACATGCAGGGATTGCCTAGAAAACATGAAATCCATGCATGTGTTGTGCCTGCCGAAGCACCTGAGCATGCTTAGATAACACCTTATCCAAGCATGTTCACTCATCTTTTTTAATACTTTTACGATACAAGTAAAAAGTAATTTGCTTGTAGAGAAGGAACGTATGTTAGCCAGTTCTAGACAAAACCACTTTTCCCTATGCAGGACAAGCCCCATTTTTGCTGGGTTTTTCTTCTACGAGTTGATTTACGTGCTATACAGTTATTTTTTGTTTGGCTACCCAAATCATTTCTCTTTGCCTCGAGATATGTCGGGACCTAAAGTTCATATCAATTTTACATTCTGGGGGGGGGAAAAAAGTTACATGCCATTTTTCATATTTAAAAAAATAAATAAATCCATAAAGGGCCACTAAAATCCATTTTAGATCATGTTGCCCTTTTCATAATCATTTTTATATGGTAAATATGTCTTTTGTTTTTCTCATTGGGATGGGGCAGTAAACAATAGTTTGGACTGGCAGTGGTTTTTTTTTTCTTTTTTCCAATTTAGTTTTATTTTTCTCCCCTCTTTTCTTTACTTTTCTATTCACTTGACCCTTTCTTTCATCTCGGGGGGTCGTTAAACTTTTCCATTCCTTCCAGCTCACTCAAGCGATGATTCTCTTCCGACAGAATCGGTTCAATAACAGTAACGACGCTGATCAGAGTGTCAGTTTACTGTGATCCGATTCTCTTAGATGAGAGAATCGGATAACAGGTGCGGAAATGATGGAGATCTTAATTTACCGCATCTTCTTCATTTTCTGTGGGAGCGGAAAAATTGGATTGCACTCAAATGACACTGACGTTTTACACGCAGCCTTAGTCCACATACTGGTGTACATAATACTAACATCCAAACCATAAAATATTAGACATGCACAGAAACTCACTTACCCGGCTCTATCTGATCTGCACAACTACCAGACAGCTGCAATTTAAATTAAAATGCATTAATGCCTACTAAATGCTGATAAATAATGCACGCTCCTCCATAGAAAATCTCCCCAGTAATATAGCAATTTAGTAGACTGCATTTCTATCTTAGCAAAATAAAGCAAGCACAAGGTATAAGTATATATTCAATTACTGAAACGAGAAAACGATAACACAAGTCAACCATTACTAATCTGTGCTGCCACAATATAATACAATGGTGATGAACAAAATCCATGTTGGGTCCTCACAAGTAATTATAATAATTTAGGCCATGTCTCTATGGGTTTCATCATGTCAGAGACCTGACATAATTAATGGCTGTCCTTTATCAGCTTATTCGTCTATACAAAGGGTGTTTGCAGTACAAAGTTGGAAGTTTATGTTGGGATGATGCTTCAGTGTCTGGTTTTGTAGTTGGAAAATTTGATCAAAAGTAACTCCATGTTAAACTGGGTTCACACTGCGTTCTACGTGTCCGTTAGACGGACTACGTTACACCGCGGCATAACGCGGTGTAACGCCGCCATTGAATACAATGTCGGAAGCATCGCTAGCGCACGCCCACAATGGGCATGCGCTAGCCATGTGCCGTCATTGAGTGACGGACCCCGAGACGCAGCGTTTCTGGGTCCGTCACTGCTAGCGCAGATAGAACTAGCAGATGTTCTATCTGCGCTAGTGTGCTGCCATACCGGCACTTGCGTTTACAGCGGCGCGTTAACGTATGTGTTGAACGGGCTGCTGTAAACGCAATGTGAACCCAGCCTTAAACAGTAACATATAGAGCATTTTGTAGGTAGGGAGCACTTACCTTCTCTAATGGATCCACGACTGCAACTTGGGAATTGGGCTAAAACATAAAAGTAGTATTTTAACATCAAATATGTAAAATAAAAGATTTAAGGTTATAGTCCATGCATAGAGAAAGTTTCCCCAAGAACTTGGAGTAGTAAAAAATAACAAAGTCATACTCACCTACCAGCACAGGCTGCTCCGTGCAGACACTGGAAGAGGAAACGTCGCTGTTCCACCAGCAGCTGCAGAACCGCTGCAGCTTGTGACTGGCTGCAGCAGTCAGGTGACTTGAGTAGCGCGTCATTGGATGTTTTTCTGATGACACGCTGATTGGCTGGAGCCAATCTCAGTTCACAGCGGTGCTTCTGTTGGTGCAATGTGATGTTTTTATCTTCCGATGATGGATCCAGGATGGGATCGGTAAGTATCACTTTGTTATTAAGGGTACCGTCACACTATACGATTTACCTACGATCACGACCAGCGATATGACCTGGCCGTGATCGTAGGTAAATCGTAGTGTGGTCGCTGGGGAGCTGTCACACAGACAGCTCTCCAGCGACCAACGATGCCGAGGTCCCCGGGTAACCAGGGTAAACATCGGGTAACTAAGCGCAGGACCGCGCTTAGTAACCCGATGTTTACCCTGGTTACAAGCGTGAAACTAAAAAAAAAACAAACAGCACATACTTACATTCTGGTGTCCGTCAGGTCCCTTGCCGTCTGCTTCCCGCACTGTGACTGCCGGCCGTAAAGTGAAAGTGAAAGCACAGCCGCTGTGCTCTGCTTTCACTTTACGGCCAGCAGTCACAGTGCGGGAAGCAGACGGCAAGGGACCTGACGGACACCGGAATGTAAGTATGTGCTGTTTGTTTTTTTTTTAGTTTCACGCTTGTAACCAGGGTAAACATCGGGTTACTAAGCGCGGTCCTGCGCTTAGTTACCCGATGTTTACCCTGGTTACAAGCGAACGCATCGCTGGATCGCATCGCTAGATCGCTAGATCAGTGTCACACACACCGATCTAGCGATGACAGCGGGAGATCCAGCGATGAAAGAAAGTTCTAAACGATCTGCTACGACGTACGATTCTCAGCAGGATCCCTGATCGCTGCTGCGTGTCAGACACAGCGATATCGTAACGATATCGCTGGAACGTCACGAATCGTACCGTCGTAGCGATCGAAATGGTATAGTGTGACGGTACCCTTAGAGCTCCAAGCCCCTGGGGAAACTTTAATTTGTGGTGATAGAACCTTTAAGGTCAAATTTCCATTTCAGAGAAACAAAATGTATGTGCAAAGTGGATTTATTGCTTTACTGATGCAAATGGCTGCAGAGGGGCCCAATTGATTATTAGCCGGTCCGTTTCAATTCCGTTTTGTGTCAGGACTGCATGCAGAAACTTTTCATGTTCTAAAATTGATAAATCAGAACCCAGACGGACCCTATAATCATGGCCCCCCTGGAAATGTGAGCTCAGCCTAAATAAACATACACTTACCTGTGTGCGAACATAGGCTTTCCTAATTTTCAGTCCCAGCTTCAGAGCTAGTTCGTGTGTCAATTTCACCACACTGTCATCCTGCGGGAATGTGATATGTATTAGTAAAAACTTATCTATCGACAAAATACTGAGGATAGCCTGTAATTGCCTATGTAACATAGGGGAAGATTAGGGTATGCTGAACGTCTGACGCTGCTGCTCCCCTGAACAGTCTTGTGCTCCCCCATACACATTACATCTTACCAAAATCAGCAGCTTGAGTCCAGTTTTACCAAACTCAGTTGCAGCGGCTGATAATTAGGACATATCTATCGGACGCCCTGGGCAGAACGGGCATAGTTAGCAACTACATGCCTGTTAGTTTTTAGGTCCAAAGTAAAAAAAAAATAATAAAAAAATAAATAGTGCTTGATAAACCACTTAATGACTAGGCCAAAAAAAAAACGTAATGACTAGCCAAATTTTCAGTTTTTGCCTCTCCAAACATTCGCATCCATAGTTTTTGTCTTTTGTTTCAACGATAAGTATGTATAAGGCCTTGCTTTATGCAGAAAAAAGTTGCTGTATTTTGCAGCACTGTGATTGAAATGCAAATATAACAAAAAAAATGTTTGTGCTGTTCAGCCAGTTTTCATAATTGTGCAGTTGCTCCACTGTACCAGGGGCATCCATAGTAGAGCACATTAGGGCTCATGCAGACGTCCGAGAACCTCGGTCCAAGCACGGAGTGCAATGCACGGACTCCCCGCGGGTCTTCCAACCCAAACTCCACTGTCTTATAAGCACACATGAGGCTATCGAGTTCAGACCGGTGTATTGTGGTCCATGCTCGGACAACGCTTCAGGACATCTGCATGAGCCCTTACAGGTGCAAACGAAGCTACAGTATCAGAAGTCACCAGCAGAACTGATCTTAGTCTCTTAAGGCTTCTTTCACACTAGCGTCGGTACGGGCCCGTCGCAGTGCGTTGGGCCGACGTACCGACGCATGCTGTGAAGTAAAAGCACAACGGGGGCAGCGGATGCAGTTTTTCAACGCATCCGCTGCCCCATTGTAAGGTCCGGGGAGGAGGGGCGGAGTTCCGGCCGCGCATGCGCGGTCGGAAATGGCGGACACAACGCACAAAAAAACTTTACATGTAGCGTCCGCCAAAACACGACGCATCCGTCGCACGACGGATGCGACGTCTGGAAATCCGTCGCTAATGAAAGTCTATGGAAAAAAAACGCATCCTGCGGGCAACTTTGCAGGATGCGTTTTTTCTCCAAAACGACGCATTGCGACAGAGGCCAAACGACGCAAGTGTGAAAGTAGCCTAAGATGCAGAAACTCTGCTCTTCTACTCAATATGCTTCTGTCTTCCTCACCCGGCCTCCTCTAGATTACAGGAGCTGTAACCCCATACTTGGCCGTTACAAGGTTAAAGAAAAATGCCTATTTACCCACCTACTAGACTCCTCTTCATTCACTACTGAAATCTGTTTTCAGGGAAGCCAGATAACTAGATCATTGAGGGATCAGGTCACAGTTGCTACTCATAAATGTCTTTGGAGGGGAAAGGAGGCAGCAACAGACATGATGCTTCAAGTTCACCTCCACTTTCAAAAGAAAAACCATTGCATTATTATAGTCTTTGTAAATCACTGTATTGGAAGATTTTATACTGACCCAGGGCAGCGTTCTGCTTACCCCACACGCGGGGGCAATCGCTGTAGGACAGTATGACACTCACCCCACACTGAACGCGGGAGCAGGATGTTACACCGTGTACTGCAGCCCACAGAACAGACCTGGGGTGGTCCGTCATGCACTATGATAGTCTTTCTATTGAAAATGGAGATACGCTTTAAGATACTAAAATATCCACTCTGACTCTCCAATATTCATATTTTCCATTTAGGACATAAATTGGAAGACATGCGTGAATTGTCTTAGGCTCACTTACCTTTGGGGCAATGATGGAGCATTTTGCAACTGCCTCATACGCCTCCTTGTATCTCTCCAGTGTGAATAAGGCTTTGGACTTACAGTACAGAGCCCGGAGGTTTTTGTCATTAATATGTAAAGTGTCTTCACAATCTCTCAAAGCATCTTCATGGAAACCCTAAACAGAGAAATAGTATTACTCCCCGTGCGTGACCATACCAGAGTATAGATTGTACACGTTCAAGCACAAATTTACACGTTACAGAATAGTTCATATATCATACCTTATATAAAATTACTATTCCGAAAACTAACTCTGCAAACACATTACTTTATTAATGCAATGCGGACACTAAATCAGCATTATAACCCAGCACCATGTTCACAGATCATCACTGCCCCAAAGTCCACACTAAGCTCACAAAACTGCGAGGAAACCCAGAAAACCCAACTGTTGCACATTCTGTTACTGTATTAGAGACACTCAGTGAAGAACTGTTCCCGTTGTGGTCTGCAGTGTACGTCACTGCTATGTTAGAATGAGCAAATATTCAGCCCTCTATAGAATATACACTGCTCAAATAAATAAAGGGAACACAAACAATGTAACTCCAAGTCAATCACAGGTCTGTGAAATCAACCTGTCCAGTTATGAAGCAACACTGATTGTGAATCAATTTCTCCTGCTGTTGTGCAAATGGCACAGACAACAGGCAGAAATGATTGGAAATTAGCAAGATGACCCCTATAAAGGAGTGGTTCTGCAGGTGGTGACCACAGACCATTTTTCTGTTCTCATCCTTTTTGGTTGTTGTGTTGGTCATTTTTGCATTTTGTCATTGCTCTCACCCCTAGAAGTACTATACAGTAGCATGAGGTGGTGTCTACAACCCACAGAAGTTGCTCAGGTAGTGCAGGATGACACATCAATGCAAGCTGTGGCACGAAGGGTAGCTGTGTCTGTCAGCACAGTGTCCAGAGCATGGAGCAGATACCGGGAGACAGCCCAGTATACAAGGAGACATGGAGGGGGTCGTATGAGGGCAGTAACCCAGCAGCAGGACCGCTACCTCCTTCTTGTGCAAGGAGGAACAATAGGACCAGTGCCAGAGCAGTACAAAACGACCTCCAGCAGGACACTAACATTCATGTGTCTGCTCAAACTGTCAAACAGAATCCATAAGGGTGATCTGAGGGCTATAATCCAGGTCTGGGAGAAGATCCCTCAGGAGACCATCCGCCATCTCATCAGGAACATGCCCAAGCATTGTAGTGAGGTCATACAGGCACGTGGAGGCCACACACACTACTGAGCATCACTGCCTTGTCTTGAGGCATTTCCACTGAAGTTGGATCAGCCTGTAATTTCAGGCTGCCCATGCACCAGGCCGTACAATGCACCAGGCTGCTCCATTCAAAGCCTTTAGCGCTGAAGATGCAAAGATCTTCACTAGTGGACTAAGGTCTCATTTTTAGCTATTAGTGGGATCCTAGTGGTGGGACACACATTGATATAACAATGATTACCTAATCCATGAATAGATGACATGCTTAACCCATATTTCACCTAGAAGGAACTCTTCTGTAATACAGAGCCAATTGAAGGCAGACAGAATACCTACACTCCTGTACTTTTGAAATTAGGCAACTTCGTAATGTATTTTAAACACAAAAATTTGATTCTTTCTCTGCCAAAACTGATCAGTAATTATCAAAATTCTCAATTCAGAGATACAATCTGTATTCAGTGAAGACAGACTTTCCCATCACTGAGATAGGAGATGGCAGTTGCCAGTCGAGAATTTTGATAATGACCGACTAGTTTTGGCAGCGAAAGCTGCAGATCTCTCTGATAAGATGTATTAATGTATTAGAGTTTCTTATTTTCACGTGTTCTATTGATTTATGAAATAAAACTTAATCGACGGTTACGCTTTACGTCTCACCTCCTATGAAAGCGGTACTATAATGGACCCCTTTAAACGCTGTGCTCTTTCCATACTTACACGACGGGTGAAGAACCCTTTAATGACAGTTCATTGTTAATACGAGCTGTGCTACATCTGCGGCATACAAAGCTCTCACCGTGTCTATATAACTCGCAGCCCGATTCACATGCAGCTTCTCCAGCGTCTCGCTGCTAATGGCAATCTCCTCAGATGAAGCGTAGCTGGCGATATTAAGGGCCTCCGTATACTGGTTTATTGATTCTTCCTTGATTCCTTCTCTGTACAGATCATTTCCTTCATTGAAGAGGTTTCTTATCAGCTTGTGAATAAAGATCTGGAAAGGCAATACAAGATGTCAACACGCATAAAAAAGCCAACCTGTGGGTTTTCGGAGTACAGGATGTACCGCACCTTAAAATGCAGAAATAACTAAAGCGTGACACAAAGAAAAATGATCTAGTGTGTAAATCGTCTATGAGTAATCAAATCATATGGTGATCGGAGTCCTACGTGCTCCCTGCTTGTTAACACTGGCAGCAGAAAGCATTCTGACTATTCGGGTGAGGCCAGATGTAACTCCAGGCTAATTCTGCAGCAAATTTCACCTTATACATTGTGAGAAAAATCCAGGGAGTAAATCTGTCATCCTGCAGATCAAAGAACAATTGTAGGAACCACTGCACACAATAAGGTGTTACTTAGATAACAGCGTTAAGTGAGAGGCGGTACTGCTCACCTTACGCGGCTGTGTAAAATACAACCCTATCCGGGTATCAGAAGCACCACAGGTTCGAGGTCCAACATTTTATTTAAGCATTTACAAATTGTATGTATCGTATATACTCGAGTATAAGCCGAGATTTTCAGCCCATTTTTTTGGGCTGAAAGTCCCCCTCTCGGCTTATACTCGAGTCATATACCTGGGGTTGGCAGGTGAGGGAGAGCGGGGGCTGTCTAGTTATACTTACCTGCTGCGGCACGGTCCCTGCAGTCCCTGGCTTCCCCGGCGCTGCAGATTCTTCCTGTACTGAGTGGTCACATGGTACCGCTCATTACAGAAATGAATAGGCGGCTCCACCTCCCATAGGGGAGGAGCCGCATATTCATTGCTGTAAATGATCGGTAACTGTGACCGCTCAATTACAGGAAGAAGCTGCAGCGCCGGGGAAGCCAGGGACTGCAGGGACCGCGCCGGGAGCAGGTAAGTATACGGGGAGCGCAGCGCTGCGCTATATTTACCTGCTCCTCGCTCCGGTGCGGCTCCGTCCACAGCGTCCTCTAGCTGTGACACTCAGGTTAGAGGGCACGGTGACGTAGTCAGTGCGCGTCCTCTGCTGAGCGTCAGTGCTGGAGACAGAGCCGCACGAGGAGCAGGTAAATATTGAAAGCGCCGGCGTCCTGAGCAAGAGAGGCGAGTATGTGATTTTTTATTTTTATTGCAGCAACAGCAGCAGCATTATATATGGCACAGCATTATATATGGAGCATCTATGGGGCCAAAATCAACGGTGCAGAACATAATATATGGCACAGCTTTATAAGGAGCATCTATGGGGCCATAATCAATGGTGCAGAGCATTATATATGGGGCACAGCTTTATAAGGAGCATCTATGGGGCCATAATCAACGGTGCAGAGCAATATATATGGGGCACAGCTTTATAAGGAGCATCTATGGGGCCATAATCAACGGTGCAGAGCAATATATATGGGGCACAGCTTTATAAGGAGCATCTATGGGGCCATAATCAACGGTGCAGAGCATTATATATGGGGCACAGCTTTATAAGGAGCATCTATGGGGCCATAATCAACGGTGCAGAGCAATATATATGGGGCACAGCTTTATAAGGAGCATCTATTGGGCCATAATCAACGGTGCAGAGCAATATATATGGGGCACAGCTTTATATGGAGCATCTATGGGGCAATAATGAACGGTGCAGAGCATTATATATGGGGCACAGCTTTATATGGAGCATCTATGGGGCAATAATGAACGGTGCAGAGCAATATATATGGGGCACAGCTTTATAAGGAGCATCTATTGGGCCATAATCAACGGTGCAGAGCAATATATATGGGGCACAGCTTTATATGGAGCATCTATGGGGCAATAATGAACGGTGCAGAGCAATATATATGGGGCACAGCTTTATATGGAGCATCTATGGGGCAATAATGAACGGCATGGAGCATCTATTTTTATTTTTTAAATTTACCGGTAGCTGCTGCATTTTCCACCCTAGGCTTATACTCGAGTCAATAAGTTTTCCCAGTTTTTTGTGGCAAAATTAGGGGGGGTCGACTTATACTCGGGTCGGCTTATACTCGAGTATATACGGTAATCTGAGCTTCTGGTGAGGTATCCACCAACGTGAGCCAATCCGGTATATGGGTAACAGTGCAGCTTATTCTCAACGTATCTTGTGCACAGCATGGCCTACATTTTCTGCTGTGTTTCTGCTGCATAGGTACTGAGTGAATTCTCCATTGAAGGGAACCTGTCAGTCAATTCATGTCTGTCCAAACCACTTGCAGCATGAATCAAGAGTTTGAAAATCAGGCAAGTGACCATAGACAGAAATGAGACCGGTCTGAATATGCCACTTGCCGGCTTCTCCCAGCGCCTATCCATGTGATTGTCACAGTGTGACTGTTTAATAGCATATGTGCAAAGTAAACCCCTCAGGATGGGGGTCCTTAGCTACACCTAACCCAAGGGTTACCCCTGAAGGTGGAGATGCCTGGGCCTCGTTCCTTCCTAGTCTTCATAGTCCTAGTCCCTACACTAGTCTGTACAGTGTATGGGGAGAATATGAAACAAGGCAGAACAGAAGCACAATCACACAACACTCTTTCATGGAAATACACAAAGAAATATAAAGTGTACAGTCCAGGAGGCAACAAAGTAATATAAACATAACTAGGGAAAAAGGAAAGGGTTAACCAAACACTACTCGCAACAACTTTGGAAATAATCACTAATAACTAGAACGTGTCCACCTCTCCAGATCAAGGACAGAGAAGCTATTGCTGACATTACCTGTATGGCAGGGCCAGCTTAAATAGAGAAATAGCAGACATGGTTCTCCCACAGCATGTGACCGCAGGCAATCTACAAGCTCAGACCAGTAAAGATTTAACTCTGAAGCTCTAAGAGTTGACAGCCTAGTCACCCTGTGCAGACCATATCTATCCATGGAGTAACAAGGGGGATTGTCGGAATCTGAGGAATCCACAGACCCCCAACGACGACATGACAGTTGGTGATGTTACGGAAAACCTCCTTGTTACCGTGACTGACAGGTCTCTTGTTAAGTACTTACATGAAACACCGGTCAAATAACCTGTAGCAACTCTGGGACAACTCGGTTTAGGGTGGCACCGGACTAGTCTCGTCTCTGCCTATGGTCCTTGGTCGAATCTTCAAACTTATACTTTCTCTCATATATTGGATCATTTCAGAAAAAAAATATATATATACCTGGTGGCCACCATGGAGCCATGCTCGGATACGTGCCTACCATGGTTTGGGTAGGAAGAATAGACTGACAGGTTCCCTTTAAACATGTATTGTGTGTAAATTCACTAAACAGACAGCATAATATTATTACAAGGTGCATCCATTTGTCCAAGATATACAATAAATCTATCAAATTTGTTCTTAACACTTACCTCATAATCTTTCTGGGAACCAAGAAATGGCAATGGGGACCTAAAAAAAAAAAAAAAAAAAAAGCCAAAAAAGAAATATGTTAAATTAACCCCTTCATGACCCAGCCTATTTTGACCTTAATGACCTGGCCGTTTTTTGCAATTCTGACCAGTGTCCCTTTATGAGGTAAGAACTCAGGAACGCTTCAACGGATCCTAGCGGTTCTGAGATTGTTTTTTCGTGACATATTGGGCTTCATGTTAGTGGTAAATTTAGGTCAATAAATTATGCGTTTATTTGTGATAAAAATGGAAATTTGGCGAAAATTTTGAAAATTTCGCAATTTTCACAATTTGAATTTTTATTCTGTTAAACCAGAGAGTTATGTGACACAAAATAGTTAATAAATAACATTTCCCACACGTCTACTTTACATCAGCACAATTTTGGAAACATTTTTTTTTGCTAGGAATTTATAAGGGTTAAAATTTGACCAGCGATTTCTCATTTTTACAACGAAATTTACAAAACCATTTTTTTAGGGACCACCTCACATTTGAAGTCAGTTTGAGGGGTCTATATGGCTGAAAATACCCAAAAGTGACACCATTCTAAAAACTGCACCCCTCAAGGTGCACAAAACCACATTCAAGAAGTTTATTAACCCCTCAGGTGCTTCACAGCAGCAGAAGCAACATGGAAGGAAAAAATGAACATTTAACTTTTTAGTCACAAAAATTATCTTTTAGCAACAATTTTTTTGATTTCACAATGGTAAAAGGAGAAACTGAACCACGAAAGTTGTTGTCCAATTTGTCCTGAGTACGCTGATACCTCATATGTGGGGGTAAACCACTGTTTGGGCGCACGGCAGGGCTTGGAAGGGAAGGAGCGCCATTTGACTTTTTGAATGAAAAATTGGCTCCACTCTTTAGCGGACACCATGTCACGTTTGGAGAGCCCCCGTGTGCCTAAAAATTGGAGCTCCCCCACAAGTGACCCCATTTTGGAAACTAGACACCCCAAGGAACTTATCTAGATGCATAGTGAGCACTTTGAACCCCCAGGTGTTTCACAGAAGTTTATAACGCAGAGCCATGAAAATAAAAAATAACTTTTCTTTCCTCAAAAATGATTTTTTTAGCCTGGAATTTCCTATTTTGCCAAGGGTAATAGGAGAAATTGGACCCCAAATGTTGTTGTCCAACAACTGTTTGGGCGCACGGCAGGGCTCGGAAGGGAAGGCACGCCATTTGGCTTTTTAAATGGAAAATTAGCTCCAATCATTAGCGGACACCATGTCACGTTTGGAGAGCCCTTGTGTGCCTAAACATTGGAGATCCCCCACAAATGACCCCATTTTGGAAACTAGACCCCCAAAGGAACTAATCTAGATGTGTGGTGAGGACTTTGAACCCCCAAGTGCTTCACAGAAGTTTATAACGCAGAGCCACGAAAATAAAAAAAAAAATTATTTTCTCAAAAATGATCTTTTAGCCTGCAATTTTTTATTTTCCCAAGGGTAACAGGAGAAATTGGACCCCAAAAGTTGTTGTCCAGTTTCTCCTGAGTACGGTGATACCCCATATGTGGGGGTAAACTACTGTTTGGGCACATGCCGGGGCTCGGAAGTGAAGTAGTGACGTTTTGAAATGCAGACTTTGATGGAATGCTCTGCGGGCGTCACGTTGCGTTTGCAGAGCCCCTGATGTGGCTAAACAGTAGAAACCCCCCACAAGTGACCCCATTTTGGAAACTAGACCCCGAAAGGAACTTATCTAGATGTGTGGTGAGCACTTTGAACCCCCAAGTGCTTCACAGAAGTTTATAACGCAAAGCCGTGAAAATAATAAATACGTTTGTTTTCTTTCCTCAAAAATAATTATTTAGCCCAGAATTTTTTTTTTCCCAAGGGTTACAGGAGAAATTGGACCCCAAAAGTTGTTGTCCAGTTTCTCCTGAGTACGCTGATACCCCATGTGTGGGGGTAAACCACTGTTTGGGCACACGTCGGGGCTCAGAAGGGAAGTAGTGACTTTTGAAATGAAGACTTTGATGGAATGGTCTGCGGGTGTCACGTTGCGTTTGCAGAGCCCCTGGTGTGCCTAAACAGTAGAAACCCCCCACAAGTGACCCCATTTTAGAAACGAGACCCCCCCAAGGAACTTATCTAGATATGTGGTGAGCACTTTGAACCCCCAAGTGCTTCACAGACGTTTACAACGCAGAGCCATGAAAATAAAAAAATAATTTTTCTTTCCTCAAAAATGAGGTTTTAGCAAGCATTTTTTTATTTTCACAAGGGTAACAGGAGAAATTGGACCCCAGTAATTGTTGCGCAGTTTGTCCTGAGTATGCTGGTACCCCATATGTGGGGGTAAACCACTGTTTGGGCACACGTCGGGGCTCGGAAGTGAGGGAGCACCATTTGACTTTTTGAATACAAGATTGGCTGGAATCAATGGTGGCGCCATGTTGCGTTTGGAGACCCCTGATGTGCCTAAACAGTGGAAACCCCTCAATTCTACCTCCAACACTAACCCCAACACACCCCTAACCCTAATCCCAACTGTAGCCATAACCCTAATCACAACCCTAACCGCAACACACCCCTAACCACAACCCTAACCACAACACACCCCTAACCCTAACCACAACCCTAATTCCAACCCTAACCCTAACCCTAACCACAACCCTAATTCCAACTGTAGCCATAACCCTAATCACAGCCCTAACCGCAACACACCACTAACCACAACCCTAACCCCAACACACCCCTAACCCTAACCACAACCCTAATTCCAACCCTAACCCTAAGGCTACGTGCCCACGTTGCGGATTCGTGTGAGATATTTCCGCACCATTTTTGAAAAATCCGCGGGTAAAAGGCACTGCGTTTTACCTGCGGATTTACCGTGGATTTCCAGTGTTTTTTGTGCGGATTTCACCTGCGGATTCCTATTGAGGAACAGGTGTAAAACGCCGCGGAATCCGCACAAAGAATTGACATGCTGTGGAAAATACAACGCAGCGTTTCCGCGTGGTATTTTCCGCACCATGGGCACAGCGGATTTGGTTTTCCATAGGTTTACATGGTGCTGTAAACCTGATGGAACACTGCTGCGAATCTGCAGCGGCCAAACCGCTGCGGATCCGCAGCCAAATCCGCACCGTGTGCACATTAGTGTTTCCAGCCATGGCCGATGATATTGCAACATCGGCCATGGCTGGATTGTAATATTTCACCAGTTATAATAGGTGAAATATTACAAATCGCTCTGATTGGCAGTTTCACTTTCAACAGCCAATCAGAGCGATCGTAGCCACGGGGGGGTGAAGCCACCCCCCCTGGGCTAAACTACCACTCCCCCTGTCCCTGCAGATCGGGTGAAATGGGAGTTAACCCTTTCACCGGATCTGCAGGGACGCGATCATTCTGTGACACAGCATATGCGTCACAGGTCGGATTGGCACCGACTTTCATGACGCCTACGCTGTGTCACAGGTCGGGAAGGGGTTAAAGTACTCTCCGGAGGCTTAGATCCAACAGATTAATGAGCATGTGATGATAATTACGCATCATCTACACTAATATTCACTAACTGGTGGTCACATTCGGTAATCGGGCTTTTAGGCGCAGTATGTAGTGTTGACCTTCAATTTAGAGCCCGGTGGGCCAAATTCACAAGTTAGTTTTTTCAGTGGCAAAAACGGGGCCTTTTTTATTTCTTCTCAATGTGCCAGAAACATTTTTAGCCTGTCTACCTTCTTACAATCCATCTGTGGTCCGTTTTTTGAGGTGAATTTTTTTTTAAAAGTTTTTAAAAGCTTCACCTATGAAACGCTCAGTGAAAAATGGGCAGCACTTAGGTGACACTGTGTGCACTTTTTTTTTTTTGTTCACTACACGGACACAATTCCATTTTTTAATTACGGAACACAATTGTCTGCAGCACCCTCAATGGTAAAAGCGGCAAAGTCAAAAGATAACAAAATCCACTTGCCTCAGGCAGTCATAGAAGCAAAATCTGGACAGCGCTCATCGGGCACAAAAGTAGACTTTATTCCACCAAACACAAAAATAGAAGCAAGGTTTCGCCCTACATGGTCTTTATCAAGCGACACAGCACGAGTCAAAAACAGCAGGTTTAATTAGGGCGATCACTGAGCGAACATCAATCACCGCTCAATAAGATGCAGATACATTTTCCCAAAGCCAGAATCATTTATACCATATAGGAAGTATCCATATCATAACACATTTACATGATTCATATAGATCAGTGGTCCCCAACCTTTCTGACCTTGAGAGCCACATTCAGCTAAGAGAGAGGGTTGCGAGCCACATCCAGCTCCCACCCCCTTCAAAGTAGTGTCAACCAAAGCCCCCATTACAGGTATAATGATAACCAAAGCTTTTCCACAGAAATCACTCCAGAGTAGTATACTGAGATCCAGGGGTATTCTCCCAACACACTGTCACATCCAGCTTTGAGCACCTCCTCTAACAGGTAGTACAAACCTCCAGCGCACCATACCTAAAACATCTCTAAACCCCTAAGACCAGTATATATGCATCCAGATCTGCAATTCTGTGCAGGGCTACTCCCAAAATTCATCATTTTGAGATGTACTCTTTATACCTGTGTGCTAGACCTGGACCTAATGCATCAAGCTGGCAGACAGTCGCGAGCTACAATTCATGGGGCCGCGAGCCACATGTGGCTCCCGAGCTACAGGTTGGGGACCCCTGATATAGATACATGCAACACAAACCTACAGGTGACTACAATACTGCCAATGAATCTACTGTGTATTCATCAGCATCTCCAGGAGATCACTGCACATGCCTCCGCCCGATCCGGAAAACAATGGCATCACCGTTATCGGCGACTGGTGTTCGCTCAATAATCGCCCTATTTAATGATCGGTGGTTGGTGTTCTCTTAATGATCGCCCTATGTAATGATCGCCCTATTTAATGATTGGTGGTTGGTGTTCTCTTAATGATCGCCCTATGTAATGATCGCCCTATTTAATGATCGGTGGTTGGTGTTCTCTCAATGATCGCCCTATTTAATGATCGGTGGTTGGTGTTCTCTCAATGATCGCCCTATTTAATGATCGGTGGTTGGTGTTCTCTAAATGATCGCCCTATTTAATGATCTCTGAATGATCGCCCTATTTAATGATTGGCGGTTGGCGTTCTCTTAATGATCGGTGGTTGGTGTTCTCTCAATGATCGCCCTATTTAATGATCGGTGGTTGGTGTTCTCTCAATGATCGCCCTATTTAATGATCTCTGAATGATCGCCTTATTTAATGATCGGTGGTTGGTGTTCTCTTAATGATCGCCCTATTTAATGATCTCTGAACGATCGCCCTATTTAATGATCGGTGGTTGGTGTTCTCTCAATGATCGCCCTATTTAATGATCTCTGAATGATCGCCTTATTTAATGATCGGTGGTTGGTGTTCTCTCAATGATCGCCCTATTTAATGATCGGTGGTTGGTGTTCTCTCAATGATCGCCCTATTTAATGATCGGTGGTTGGTGTTCTCTCAATGATCGCCCCATTTAATGATCGGTGGTTGGTGTTCTCTTAATGATCGCCCTATTTAATGATCTCTGAACAATCGCCCTATTTAATGATCGGTGGTTGGTGTTCTCTCAATGATCGCCCCATTTAATGATCGGTGGTTGGTGTTCTCTTAATGATCGCCCTATTTAATGATCTCTGAACGATCGCCCTATTTAATGATCGGTGGTTGGTGTTCTCTCAATGATCACCCCATTTAATGATCGGTGGTTGGTGTTCTCTTAATGATCGCCCTATTTAATGATCTCTGAATGATCGCCCTATTTAATGATCGGTGGTTGGTGTTCTCTCAATGATCGCCCTATTTAATGATCTCTGAATGATCGCCCTATTTAATGATCGGTGGTTGGTGTTCTCTTAATGATCGCCCTATTTAATGATCTCTGAACGATCTCCCTATTTAATGATCGGTGGTTGGTGTTCTCTTAATGATCGCCCTATTTAATGATCTCTGAACGATCGCCCTATTTAATGATCGGTGGTTGGTGTTCTCTCAATGATCACCCCATTTAATGATCGGTGGTTGGTGTTCTCTTAATGATCGCCCTATTTAATGATCTCTGAATGATCGCCCTATTTAATGATCGGTGGTTGGTGTTCTCTTAATGATCGCCCTATTTAATGATCTCTGAACGATCGCCCTATTTAATGATCGGTGGTTGGTGTTCTCTCAATGATCACCCCATTTAATGATCGGTGGTTGGTGTTCTCTTAATGATCGCCCTATTTAATGATCTCTGAACGATCTCCCTATTTAATGATCGGTGGTTGGTGTTCTCTGAATGATCGCCCTATTTAATGATCGGTGGTTGGTGTTCTCTGAATGATCGCCCTATTTAATGATCGGTGGTTGGTGTTCTCTCAATGATCGCCCTATTTAATGATCGGTGGTTGGTGTTCTCTCAATGATCGCCCTATTTAATGATCGGTGGTTGTGTTCTCTCAATGATCGCCATATTTAATGATCGGTGGTTGGTGTTCTCTGAATGATCGCCCTATTTAATGATCGGTGGTTGGTGTTCTCTCAATGATCGCCCTATTTAATGATCGGTGGTTGGTGTTCTCTCAATGATCGCCCTATTTAATGATCGGTGGTTGGTGTTCTCTGAATGATCGCCCTATTTAATGATCGGTGGTTGGTGTTCTCTAAATGATCGCCCTATTTAATGATCGGTGGTTGGTGTTCTCTCAATGATCGCCCTATTTAATGATCGGTGGTTGGTGTTCTCTCAATGATCGCCCTATTTAATGATCGGTGGTTGGTGTTCTCTCAATGATCGCCCCATTTAATGATCGGTGGTTGGTGTTCTCTCAATGATCGCCCCATTTAATGATCGGTGGTTGGTGTTCTCTTAATGATCGCCCTATTTAATGATCGGTGGTTGGTGTTCTCTCAATGATCGCCCTATTTAATGATCTCTGAACGATCGCCCTATTTAATGATCGGTGGTTGGTGTTCTCTCAATGATCGCCCCATTTAATGATCGGTGGTTGGTGTTCTCTTAATGATCGCCCTATTTAATGAGCTCTGAACGATCGCCCAATTTAATGATCGGTGGTTGGTGTTCTCTCAATGATCGCCCTATTTAAACCTGCTGTTTTTAACTTACTATGTGTATTTTGATAAAGACCATGAAGAGCGAAACGTTACTTCTGTTTTTGTGTACTCCAATGAGCGTTGTCATGATTTTGTATCCATTTACTTTGCAGACCACTGATCCACAAAAAAAAAAAAACTTACATGTTATACCAAGAAATATGAATGTTTCAGTGTTACAATGCCTTGTGAAAGTATTTGTGTCCCTGGAACTTTTCAACCTTTTCCCACATATCATGCTTCAAACATAAAGATGGCAAATGTAAATTTTTGGTGGAGAATCAACAACAAGTGGAACACAATTGGGAAGTTGAACGAAATGTATTGGTTATTTTAAATTTTTGTGGAAATTCAAAAACTGAAAAGTGGGGCGTGCAATATTATTCGGCCCCTTTACTTTCAGTGCAGCAAACTCACTCCAGAAGTTCATTGTGGATCTCTGAATGATCCAATGTTGTCCTAAATGCCTAATGATGATAAATATAATCCACCTGTGTGTAATAAAGTCTCTGTATAAATGCGCCTGCTCTGTGATAGTCTCAGGGTTCTGTTTGAAGCACAGAGAGCATCATAGAGACCAAGGAACACAACAGGCAGGTCTGTGATACTGTTGTGGAGAAGTTTAAAGCCGGTTTTGGATGCAAAATGATTTCCAAAACTTTAAACATCCCAAGGAGCACTGTGCAAGCGATCATATTGAAATGGAAGGAGTATCATACCACTGCAAATCTACCAAGACCCGGCCGTCCCTCTAAATTTTCATCTCAAACAAGGAGAAGACTGATCAGCGATGCAGCCAAAAGACCCATGATCACTCTGGATGAACTGCAGAGATCTACAGCTGAGATGGGACAGTCTGTCCATAGGACAACAATCAGTCGTACACTGCACAAATCTGGCCTTTATGGAAGAGTGGCAACAAGAAAGCCATTTCTCAAAGATATCCAAACAAAGTGTCGTTTAAAGTTTGCAACAAGCCACCTGGGAGACACACCAAACATGTGGAAGAAGGTGTCTTGGTCAGATGAAACCAAAATCGAACTTTTTGGTAGCAATGCCAAACAATATGTTTGGTGTAAAGGCAACACAGCTCATCACCCTGAACACACCATCCCCACTGTGAAACATGGTGGTGGCAGCATCATGGTTTGGGCCTGCTTTAATTCAGCAGGGACAGGGAAGATGGTTAAAATTGATGGGAGGATGGAGCCAAATACAGGACCATTCTTGAAGAAAACCTGTTGGAGTCTGCAAAAGACCTGAGACTGGGACGGAGATTTGTCTTCCAACAAGACAATGATCCCAAACATAAAGCAAAATCTCCAGTAGAATTTTTCACAAATAAACGTATCCAGGTGTTAGAATGGCCAAGTCACAGTCCAGACCTCAATCCAATCGAGAATCTGTGGAAAGAGCTGAAAACTGCTGTTCACAAACGATCTCCATCAAACCTCACTGAGCTCGAGCTGTTTGCCAAGGAAGAATGGGCAAGAATTTCAGTCTCTCGATGTACAAAACTGACAGAGACATACCCCAAGCAACTTGCAGCTGTAATCGCAGCAAAAGGTGGTGCAACAAAGTATTAAGTTAAAGGGGCCGAATAATATTGCACGCCCCACTTTTCAGTTTTTGAATTTCCACAAACATTTAAAATAACCAATAAATTTCGTTCAACTTCATAATTGTGTTCCACTTGTTGTTGATTCTTCACCAAAAATTTACATTTGGTATCTTTATGTTTGAAGCATGATATGTGGGAAAAGGTTGAAAAGATCGAGGGGGCCGAATACTTTTGCAAGGCACTGTATGTCTGTTAAAAGAACGATAATAACTAAGGGGTGAATGAGTCCATAGGAAGAGAAAACTGGAGTTATCTGACATAAGACTATGGTACTAAGGCATGCATTCTATGTACATCGTAACTGCAAAGGATAGTAAAGAGAATCTGTCACCAGGTTCTTGCTATCTCATTTCAGTGCAGCTTAACATAGGGGCACAGACCCTGATTCCAGTGATGTATCACTTACTGGGCTGCGTGTTGACATTTTGATACAAATCACTATTTTCTTTTCTGCAGATCTCCCAGTTCTCTGAGTAATGAGCTGTGTATAAAACCGCCCACACTGTGCATAGGCAAAAAACTGTCAATCACTGGTGGGGAAGGGGTTATACAGAGCTCATCAACATGGAGGACCACATGGCAGCAGGATTACTAGTGGCAACCTCCTACTGATAAAAGGGTAATTTTCTCAAAACAAGCAAGCAGCCCAGTAAGTGATACATTACTGGAATCAGGTCATTTGTGTCTACATTACAATGCTATCACATTAGGAGGAAAAAACCTGGCGACATATTCCTTTTATCAGGGTCTTACAATCTTAGACCCTCTCTTCTGTAGAAAATAGAGGATCTCCGAAAAGAAATGCAGCTGCTAACAAAGGAAGAGTCTTCAAAGAAAGTTGGCAGCAAACGCGCACACCTCTCTGCATTAAAATCTATGACCGTTACAGGCGAGTGTAAGGCTAGGTTCCCACTGCGTTAATTTGACAGCGCTAACGGACAGTGTTGCACGGCGAAATTAACGCCGTGCAACGCGTCCGTTAGCGCACCAATTGGCAGCAATGTTAACGCGCATCGCTAGCGCGTGCCATTTTCAGCACGCGCTAGCGATGTGCCGTTCTTTTGCGACGCGCCTCGGACGCTGCTTGCAGTGTCCAAGGCGCGCCCAAGGTCCGTTCCCCGCTCTCGCAGATCGGGGATCTGCACTAGCGGGGACGTTAAACGCGACCCCAAAAAATACATTGCGTTAGCGCAATCCGCTAGCGCTATGCGCTAAACGGATTGCCCTAACGCAATGGGAACCTAGCCTAAGACCGCCACATCTACCCTGGGGATGTGCAGTAAATGTATAAAGCGGGAAAAATCCCTTAATATAGGTGCAGCAGAATTCTACTCATTTCAGCAGTTAAAGTAGGGTGAATACTGTAAATCTTACTGAATAAATTCCAGCCCGCTCTTTATATCTTCCTGCCGGCCGAGACGGTCGTTTGACACGTAGGACATGATGTTCTCCTCATCAGATTCCTAAATGGTTAAAAATCTATAAAATAAAAAATCATTCATTAGTATCAGAAATTTTCAACAAACAAGAAGCGTTTCATTTTATTTTATTTTTTTTAATGTTGCCATAAAACGGGAGATTTACTAAACAAAAATTGCGAATTCTATCCCAAAGGGCACCAAAAAGGGGACGAATGGAAAAAAAAGGAATTTGAGCACCTGCTTAGCACTGGTGACAAATAAGTGAACAAGGAGTCTGATAATCTTCTCAATTATCTGAATATTAAAACTGATATGAAGCAGAGTTTCCATAAATGGTTAACAGATCAAAAAGATAGCTGACAACGTGCTTGAGACAGATGTAATGTTACAGATAGTTGTCAACTTACCAGAGCAAAATACATGCGTAATTATATATATATATATATATATATATATATATATATATATATATATATATATATATATATATATATATATAGTGTGTCTCTTTTTACCTTTGCTCTGTGGAATGCTCTTGAATAAGCATACTGCGAAACATTGACTTTGAGCCTGTTTTTTGTCTACTTTTGTGTATTTTGCACTTTTTTTTTTGTTTGCACCCAATGTATTATTTTTATTCTATTTGCACCTTTTCAAACTCTATGTTATATGTGCTGGTCTGTTTTTCCGCTTTGTGGTTGGGCGCTAGCAATTACAGATGTTTTAAAATTGATTCATCAATTGCAGCTTTTTAAAAAGTCACCAAGTTTTACGCAACTTCACTCTAGTCCTCCCCCCTCCCTATTTTTATTACACCAGCATTTTTTGGTGCAATGTCATCAAAACCAGTTCCAGGCAGGGAAAAAAAGCCCTTTTGTGACTGTGCAAAACTCATGAATTGTTTGCTTAATTTTGATTAATTTGGCGCAAATATCGCAAGACAAAAAATAAAGACTCAAATGATGAATCGGGGTCTATGTCAATCACTTCACTCATAGATCTAATATATTGTTTATTTTCCTTTATATACAGGTGCTTCTTGCAAAAGTATCATCAAATAACATCAAAAAGTTAATTTAAGTTCTTCAATACAAAAAGTGAAACTGTTATATTATACAGAGTCATTACACAGTGATCTATTTCAAGTGTTTCTTTCTGTTAATGTTGATGATTATGGCTTACAGCCAATGACAACCTAAAAGTCATTATCTCAGTAAATTAGAATACTTTAAAATCTGAAATGTTGACCTACTGAAATGTATGTTCAGTAAATGCACTCAATACTTGGTTGGGGCTCCTTTTGCATCAATTACTGCATCAATGCAGCGTGGCATGGAGGTGATCAGCCTGTGTCACTGCTGAGGGGTTATGGAAGCCCAGGTTGCTTTGATAGCATCCTTCAGCTCATCTGCATTGTTGGGTCTGGTGTCTCTCATCTTCCTCTTGACAATATCCCATAGATTCTCTATGGGGTTAAGGTCAGGCGAGTTTGCTGACAATCAAGCACAGTGATACTGTTGTTTTTAAACCAGGTATTGGTACTTTTGACAGTGTGGACAGATGCCAAGTCCGGCTGGAGAATGAAATTTCCATTTCCATAAAGTTTGTTGGCAGAGGGAAGCATGAAGTGCTCTAAAATCTCCTGGTAGACGGCTGCATTGACTTTGGTCTTGATAAAACACAGTGGACCTACACCAGCAGATGACATGGCTCCCCAAACCATCACTGATTGTGGAAACTTCACACTAGACCCCAAGCAGCTTGGATTGTGGCCTCTCCACTCTTCCTCCAGACTCTGGGACCTTGATTTCCAAATTAAATGCAAAATTTACTTTCATCTGAAAAAAACACCTTGGACCACTGAGCAACAGTTCAGTTCTTTTTCTCCTTGCCCCGGGTAAGACACTTCTGGCGTTGTCTATTGGTCATGAGTGGCTTCACACAAGGAATGTGACACTTGTAGCCCATGTCCTGGATACATCTGTGTGTAGTGGCTCTAGAAGCAATGACTCCAGCAGCAGTCCACTCCTTGTGATTCCCCCCCAAATTTTTGAATGGCCTTTTCTTAATCCTTTCAAGGCTGTGGTTATCCCGGTTGCTTGTGCACCTTTTTCTACCACACTTTTTCCTTCCACTCAACTTTCCATTAATTTGCTTGGATACAGCACTCTGTGAACAGCAGCTTCTTTAGCAATGACCTTTTGTGGCTTCCCCTCCTTGTGAAGTGTGTCAATGACTGCCTTCTGGACATCTGTCAAGTCAGCAGTCTTCCCCATGATTGTGGAGCTACTGAAACAGACTACGGGACCTTTTTAAACGCTTAGGAAGCCTTTGCAGGTGTTTTTTGTTAATTCTAATTTACTGAGATAATGACTTTTGCGTTTTCATTGGCTGTAACCCATAATCATCTCAGTCTCTGAAACGCCAAAAGTCTCAACTTTTTTTTTAGCAGTCTCACATTGCACAAACAAATTTCGACTTTACAAATCTTTTTTCTCCAGAAAGTACTGGCAGAGAAGAAAACGCATAAAGGTGTGCGGAGATCCCCGGTGAGGGCGCACGAGGTGGTGCCGCAGGTAGTGCTGCCGCCTCTGGGCACCTGCAGCCCCCTGTGTGGGGGGTCAGTCCACCCCCTGTGTGGGGGGTCAGTCCACCCCCTGTGTGTGGGGGGGGGGTGTCAGTCCACCCCCTGTGTGGGGGGGGTCAGTCCACCCCCTGTGTGGGGGGGTCAGTCCACCCCCTGTGTGGGGGGGGGTCAGTCCACCCCCTGTGTGGGGGGGGTCAGTCCACCCCCTGTGTGGGGGGGGTCAGTCCACCCCCTGTGTGGGGGGGTCAGTCCACCCCCTGTGTGGGGGGGGTCAGTCCACCCCCTGTGTGGGGGGTCAGTCCACCCCCTGTGTGGGGGGGGGTGTCAGTCCACCCCCTGTGTGGGGGGGGTCAGTCCACCCCCTGTGTGGGGGGGGGGGGTCAGTCCACCCCCTGTGTGGGGGGGGGGGGTCAGTCCACCCCCTGTGTGGGGGAGGGGGTCAGTCCACCCCCTGTGTGGGGGGGGTCAGTCCACCCCCTGTGTGGGGGGGGGTGGTCAGTCCACCCCGTGTGGCGGGGTCAGTCCACCCCCTGTGTGGGGGGGGTCAGTCCACCCCGTGTGGGGGGGGGGTCAGTCCACCCCCTGTGTGGGGGGGGGGGGGGTCAGTCCACCCCCTGTGTGTGGGGGGGGTCAGTCCACCCCCTGTGTGGGGGGGGGGGTCAGTCCACCCCCCTGTGTGGGGGGGGGGGGGGTCAGTCCACCCCCTGTGTGTGGGGGGGTCAGTCCACCCCCTGTGTGGGGGGGTCAGTCCACCCCCTGTGTGGGGGGTCAGTCCACCCCCTGTGTGGGGGGGGTCAGTCCACCCCCTGTGTGGGGGGGGGTCAGTCCACCCCCTGTGTGGGGGGGGTCAGTCCACCCCCTGTGTGGGGGGGGGGGTCAGTCCACCCCCTGTGTGGGGGGTCAGTCCACCCCCTGTGTGGGGGGGGGTCAGTCCACCCCCCTGTGTGGGGGGTCAGTCCACCCCCTGTGTGGGGGGGGTCAGTCCACCCCTTGTGGGGGGGGGGGGGGGTCAGTCCACCCCTTGTGGGGGGGGGGGGGTCAGTCCACCCCCCTGTGTGGGGGGGGTCAGTCCACCCCCTGTGTGGGGGGGGTCAGTCCACCCCTTGTGTGAGGGGGGGTCAGTCCACCCCCTGAGAAGTGCAGGAACCAGGATATGGAGGAACATGGCCGAGCCCTTCTTACCTGTCACCTCCATTCCCCACTGCAGGCTGCTGCCAGACACAACAAGCCCCCTGCAGCACAGCAGGAGCATGCTGGGAGTTATAGTGCCACAGACATGAACTTCCCAGCCTCTTCCTCCTTCATTCCATTAGTGGTGGGCCACCATCAGGACCACCAGACTGCTCAGTGTCAATGTCAGGGAGTTATCTCCGTCCAGCGACTCTCAGCACAGAGACCCCAATAACAACACACAGCCCAGACCCAGCACCACAGCACAGCCCCCCCATACACCCGCACAGTGGCGGCGACCCCCGCAGCCCGCTCCTTTACCTGGCGGTGGTGAAGGCGCCGTTCTTCAGGGTGGATAACGAGGAAGCCGGAGCCGCCGACAGTCACAGCGCCACCTACTGGCAGATGGACCGAAGAGCAGAGGAGCAAGCTCTGGCATCACGGGTGCCAGCATGGCATCGTACTGGGGTCCTGCCTGGCACAGAAACGGCCAACATGGGGAGAAACATGAGGACAATGGCGGGGCATACTGCTCGGGGGTCCTCCTATGACGATGTGGGCACTGGTGGACAAAGACCGCCGTCCAAGAACACTATTTACAGCCCGAGAGCTCCTAAAATGCAAAATTTCACCTGCTTTATAGGTAGAAATGGTCACCCTTTCCTCTAGGGCCCCTCGTTGCTCCAATGATATGATGCCCCTGGTTGCAGGGTCCGGCGTTCCCCCTGTAGTGTGACCACCACCATCTCATCCCTGGTCTGGGATGTCGCCCACCATAAGGACGCCTTTTTGGATTTTTGACCTTTTCCCCCGCTCCTCCCAGAAGCCATAACATTTTTACATTTCACGGTCTTGTATTTCTGCAGGATAAGTGACGTTTTCACACCGTTCTGTCTGCCACCGCCGTATAATATACCAAGGATTGGGAGAATTCAAAGTGCGGGGAAAAAAAACGTAGTTTTTTTTGTACCGTATTGCTGTATATAGTGAAAATCATAATCTTCTATGAAGCCCACCCACTCGGTGTTCTTCATGAGAGTACCAAGACCCCAGCAGCAGTTGCCTTTCACAGACCCTCGGCTGCCATTGCTACCCATCTGCACTATGCCGTCATGTTGTGTGTGAGGCCGATGGATTCCAGTATGGACGTGGCACCAGGACCACACAACTTAAATGCTGATGTCAGAGATTGATAGTGGTGTTTCAGAGGTTAAAGTGAACCGGTCACATAATTTTAGGAACTAACCTGTCCCCAATGTGTTGTTAGTGATGCAATGTGCGTCGCCAACACATTGTTTTCAATCAAAACTGCATCATAATTATCTCCAAAAATCACGTTGTATACATAGTAACATAGTTAGTAAGGCCGAAAAAAGACCATCCATTTCAGCCTATATTCCATCATAATAAATCCCCAGATCTACGTCCTTCTACAGAACCTAATAATTGTATGATACAATATTGTTCTGCTCCAGGAAGACATCCAGGCCTCTCTTGAACCCCTCTAGTTAAGTAAATAGGGCAGCACACTGCAGCGCCAAAACATGCAAACTTGAAAACACGAAATTTGAACTGCATTACTGCACTAGAAATATGAAAAATGAGAGCTTTTAGCGCATAAAAATGGCCATATTTATGTGTACCTCATAGCCACTTTACGGCATCTCTCTTATACGAGGTCCTACGCTTGACCTACCTCGCTGAGAATAAACGTCTCCATCTGAATGGGTACATGTGAAACCTCTTCTTGGACTCAAATTCTCTCTCTCTGTGGAGGGGTATTGGACCTACTATAATTAAAACATCTGTGGCTAGGAGGCGGGGAGTGCACGATCAGAAGGCTAAAGAATACATTTCAAAAACCTGACCTGCACATCCAAACATAGACTGAGTGTGAACAGGTGCTGAACCCAGAGTCGCCAACTCGTACATAGTTAAGTAAATAGGGCAGCACACTGCAGCGCCAAAACATGCAAACTTGAAAACACGAAATTTGAACTGCATTACTGCACTAGAAATATGAAAAATGAGAGCTCTCTTGAACCCCTCGACTGAGTTATCCTCAGCGAGATATTTGTATTGTCCCGTTATATACTTATACATGGTTATTAGATCACCCCTCAGTCGTCTTTTTTCTAGACTAAATAATCCTAATTTCGCTAATCTATCTGGGTATTGTAGTTCTCCCCCTCTATTAATTTTGTTGCCCTCCTTTGTACTGTCTCTAGTTCCATTATATCCTTCCTGAGCACCGGTGCCCAAAACTGGACACAGTACTCCATGTGCGGTCTAACTAGGGATTTGTACAGAGGCAGTATAATGCTCTCATCATGTGTATCCAGACCTCTTTTAATGCACCCCATGATCCTGTTTGCCTTGGCAGCTGCTGCCTGGCACTGGCTGCTCCAGGTAAGTTTATCATTAACTAGGGTCCCCAAGTCCTTCTTCCTGTCAGATTTACCCAGTGGTTTCCCGTTCAGTGAATATGGTACCTTCTCTTTCAGTCATAAGGGCGGAGCTTCATTTACTTTCAGTCATGGGCTCATCATATTGTCGACACCCACGCACTCTGATGCTATGGGGTGCGCCGACATCACTGGAATCTGCTCAAAAAGTGGCTCCCTGTGCATGCACACTGACGAGTGGCTCCCTGCACATGTACAGTGGCGAGTGGCTCCCTGCGCATGCACACTGACCAGTGGCTCACTGCTCATGCGCACTGATGAGTGGCTCACTACGCATGCGCACTGATGAGTGTCTCTCTGCGCATGCGCACTGATAAGTGTCTCCCTGCACATGTGCACTGACGAGTGGCTCCCTACGCATGCACACTGACGAGTGGCTCCCTGCGCATGCACACTGAATCTGGGTCTACGTATCCAGCTTCATTGACTGCGCATGCGCCATCACCGCTTAGAGTCACTGGGTCTGTGAACACGCTCGATACTTTGGAAGGCAGGAGAGTAGTGCACTCCTGAGCACATCAAGGCATATGACGAATATTTACATCATAGACGGTGTCCTTGCCATTGATGCAGGGTTGCACTCCGAGCCCGCATCTTTCCAGGTAGATGATGACTGATTTAATCAGCCATCATGTGCCTTTAACAGCCGTGGGTGGAACAGCCCTGCCCGCAGCTGTTAACCTGTTACTCTCTGACAGCAGCATTTAACACACGCCAGCAGAGGGAGCCCATCATTCCATCGTATCACTCTGATGTTAAAAATACAGCATGGGGCAAACAGTGGCGTGGACTTAATGTTGTTCTTGTGCCTTAAATTCTGGAATTAAATGTGCCAGAATTTTATTGAAAATAATCATTTATGGATAAATGTGATGATTACCAAAGAGATGTTTGCAACATGATCGACACTTGTCTAGAAAATGGGTCATGGTTTGGTTGTGTCGCAAAATTCTATGAAGGGACAAGAAGAAAATTTGATTGACAGAACACGTCCTCCATCGGAAACACTGGATACTTGTAATTATATGAAGCAGCAATGGTGCGATATTTTATTAAGTTATACCAATTTTTAGAAAGTAAAAGAAAGTACAAAAATTTGATTGATAGGACACTTCCTTCACTGGAAACTGTGGGTAATGGTAACAATATATCTGAGCAAGGGTGCCATTTTTTATTAGAAAAATATATAATTAATATTACATTAATTAGGTTCACAAGAAAACCCTTTTAAAATGTTAAAATGAAAAGGAAGGAGAATAAAATAAAAGTGCATTTATATAATTTGTCCAAATACATCTTTTTTTTCAGGATTCATTAATGCTTAATTAGTCACTTCTTTGAATTTTTTATGACTGAGCTCAAATGCAATTAGTTGTTAGTTTTGCAAAACATTTTTATCTGTTGCAGAGTTAATAGCCATCCAATCCACACAGGCAAAGATATCAAACCACAGATGTCCATGAATGTGTAATAATGAGAAATAACACACAAGAAAAAGTATTGAACACATGAAAGAGAGGTGCAAAAAGTCATGGAAAGTCATGACACAAGCTGAAATCTATCAGTAATTAGAAAGCAATCCTGCTACTTATTGAAAAATAGTATCAGCTGGTTCACCTCATGGCCTATTAAAAGGTGTCTTATTACCAAGGTGCCACACAAGAACCATCTCATGATGGGTAAAACCAATGCGCTGTATCAAGACCTTCGCAACCTTATTGTTGAAAAAGAACGGATCACATTAATTACATAAGAATTTCTAGACTACTGAAGGTTCCAGTGAGCACTGTTACAGCCATAATCTGAAACTGGAAAGAACATCATTTCACCATAAACTGGACATGATCAGGTGCACCTCACAAGTTTTCAGACAGAGGAGTGAAAATAACAGAAGAGTTGTCCAAGAGCCAAGGACCACCTGAGGAGAGCTACTGAAAGACCTGGAATCAGCAAGTACACTTGTTTCAAAGAAAACAATAAGTAATGCACTCAACCTCCATGGCCTGTATGCACGCTCACCACATGAGACTCCATTGCTGAACAAAAGCATGTTCAAGTGCATTTAAAGTTTGCTCAACAACATTTATACAAGCCTGTGAAATATTGGGAAGATATAGTCTGGTCAGATGGGACCAAAATTGAATTATTTGGTTGACATAATACACACCATCCTTGGAGGCCAAAAGGCACAGCATATCACCCTAAAAACACCATACCAACAGTGAAGCTTGAAAGTGGAAACATCAAATGTACCGAGACATTCGTGATAAAAAAATCTGCCATCTAGCAGGATGATGACGATAAAATAAGGGTGGACATTTTAGGAAGACAATGATCCCAAAGACACAGCCAAGGAAACTTTCAATTGGTTTCATCGACAGGAAATATAGCTGCTAGAATGGCCCAGCCAATCACCGACTTGACTCCAATAGAAAATTTATGGAAAGAACTAAAGCTCAGAGTTCATAGATGGACGTGGCAAGACCTTTAGGATTTGAAGAGCGTTTGTGTGGAAGAATGGGCCAATATCACACCTGAGCAATGCATGCGACTAGTTTCTCCGTACAGGAGGTGTCTGGAAGCTGTCATCCCCAACAAAGGTTTTTGTATGAAGTATTAATTAAATTTCAGTTAGCGTGTTCAATACTTTTTCACTGGTGTAATTTCTCATTATTATCTAAGGAGTAAAAAATTCAGGAATGTGGTTTAGTTGTCAAAAGTATCATACTTCTTCATCAAACCAAACCAAACATTTCTGGATTTCTGACTCCTGCTCGTCACTGATCCGTCGGCAGTGCAGATTGAACTCATTCTTTTCCAGCCTTAGATGTTCTCCAAGGCATGGGTCAGCAGTAGCCTTTTTAAGCCATGTAAGCGGTTGTGATCATACAACCCTACCAGGTGAGCAACTTCACCCACATGCTCCCACTTTTATCCAGATAAGACCATATTGCACTTATTGTGCTCAGTTATCGTATTTCTCATTATTCCACATAATGGAACGGCCTGGTGGAGTTTTTTGTGACTCTTCAAGTTGGGTACATGGAAGTCGGTGGTGTGGAAAAGTTTTTCAGGCAAAAGAGGTGCCCCGAGACTGTGATTGCTGCTGGAACTAATGCCGTAAGGTTGCAACCAGGTTTTGCAGCACCAAGTTATTTATTTATGTCTATTATATGCCGTTTTGGCCAATTTAATCCAAGTGACTGGTATTTTTTTATTTGGAAATTCGGGAAAAAGGCGGTTTTACTTAAAGGAGCTAGTTAAAGATCAGAATATACACTACCAGAGACATGGAAAACTGGCACTCCAGGAAATGGTAAGACAAATATAATATGCAAACATGGAAAGTAGGAAATCCCCAGAGTCGTTATGCCAGTAAATCCATATACCTAGCATACAGTTATACCACTTTAAAATAAAGAAGATATCCGGAGCAAACATTTACATAGTATTACACATTGTATCTTGACTTTATTTTGGTTTATAGCCATTCTGGCAGTGCTGTTCTTTATATTTTATTCACTTGATAGAGCTACAGTTTATAATTCCATCACTTACACCATAAAAAGGAATAAGAAGGGTAAGTATCATGAAAGCATACACATATATATATGTGTATTCATACACTCAAACTACGTTACATGCATGCATTACATTTAATAAAAATATAGATCGAAGTGCTTCTTTAATGCTTAGGCAATTTTTCATTTTTGTCTTGGCAATACTTTATTGATCCACAAATCAGGACAAATAACACAGAAAGTCCCAGCAAATTACCCCAAATGGTGCAAAATTATAGAGTCTCACCCTTCCGCTGACTTGCCGGGATAAGAGTAGCTGTGACTTCTGAGCTTCCAGGGCCGACTACCCCCACCTGTAGCAGTGACAGGAGGTAACGACAAGCTTAGGAAGCTGACAGTCCATTGAGGTACAAAGACAGGTGACCAGAGGGTCACAACCTCACTTCTGTGAACATCTCCGTAGAGCCAGGTGGCCGGTGGGCCCCAATCCTGGCTTTCCCTAATGCATCCATGGGGTTAACGTGACCAGTGGCTCCAAATTCTGGCTTCCCCAAACATATCCATGGGTACAGTGATGGTCAATGGAGAAGATCTGTATTTTTTCAGCTGGGGCTGTGGTCCCCTAAGCTGGAATCCGATAGAATGTCAAATCTGTGTCCCTCCTGATGGAACCATAATCTGGCAGCTATCTTGTAGAGTGTTCCTGACTGCGGTTTTTTAAAGCGTCTCTGGTTCTTTGGATCTTTGGATGTCTTGTTACAGAGGCATATCCCCCTTATATAGTTCACAACTATTCTTCAAGCCACTAATCACAGGTCAAGGGGAAGGGGCGATGAGGTTAACCCACATTGTTTGATTATTTATAGTTTATCTTTCAATGTTTTCAAGTCAACAAACTGGCTGGCCTGGTATAATGTCTAATCAACATATCAGCAAACATCATTGTTCAGTGACTCTGCATCCCTGTTTTGCAAAGATAACAGTACAATAAACTGTAGGAGCTGATATAAGAAGTAAATAACAACCATTCATCAATTTACAAATATCAATACAACCTACAAGAAGAGTCAACATAAAGATAACAATCTATGCCTCCTGGCTTACTGAAAATAGACATCTGGATAAGTAAGATTAAATGCTGTGTCGTCTCAGGGGCATATAAAGGCTTAGTGTTTGGAGAAGAGTGAGAAGCTTGTTGGCAATCCAATGGAGCTTTAGCATAAATATATAAAATAAATATATGAATAAAATCAATTCTTAGTGTTCATATGTAAATTTTTCCTTTAGTGGGTGCACTTCCCCAAACAGTGCTTACAAGCATTCATCTACTGTGCCTATAGATGAATGCAGCTCTGATTGGGAGTGCTTTATCTGAACCTTATGCAATGCTTGACCATCAGGATTGTCTTTATTAACCATTTTTGTAATTAATTTATCTTTATTAAAATTAAAATACAAATATAATAAGGAACTAACCGTGCCGGATTTGGCAGGTGGATCATAGTCAAAGGGAAATAATAAACAGTATCATCACAATCTCTGAAAGTTGAACTCAATCTAAGGTAATGTCACAAGGTGTAAAAGATTATCAGTGTAGTGACTCAGACTGTTATTACATAATCATGTAGAATAATAAGGAAGAAGAGAGGAAAAAGAAGAAAGGAGAGCAGAAAGACAAAGAAAGAGAGCGGGGAGGGAAGCAGAGGAGAGAGGGAAGGGAGTACAATGGAGAACTCCAAGAGTACGGCTCAGGCTCAGTTTTCCCCCGATAAGATTGAGGTAGTCAGCAGAGGATCTAAACTCCAGCCAATGAAACCAGGATTTGTAGAACCGGTGATAGGAGTTATTAATCGTGAAACTAATTCCTCCATTAGCATAACCTCATTTATTATGGAAGACCAGAGGGAGATTGTTGGAGTGGTATCTTTTTTTCCATGAAAGAGGAATGCATGTTCTAGCAGACACAATAAGGCTATGTTCACACGCTGCGGATTTTGCTGCAGATTCACAGAGGTTCCGCAGCTGCGGGTCCACAGCAGTTTCCCATGCGTTTGCAGTACAATGTAAACCTATGGGAAACGCAATCCGCAGTGCCCATGCTGTGGAAAAAAATGCGCGGAAACGCAGCGATTTATATTCCGCAGCATGTCAATTCTTTGTGCGGATTCTGCTGTGGTTTACACCTGCTCAATAGGATTCCGTAGGTGTAAAACCGCAGTGGAATCTGCACTAATTCCGCAATAAATCTGCAGGAAATCCGCAGGTAAAACGCAGTGCCTTTTACCTGCGGATTCCACAAATCCACTGTGGAAAAATCCGCAGAGCTCCAAAATACGTGTGCACATACCCTTAGGTGTTTCAATATCGATTTTTTTGTAGATTTGTAAAGGGATTTTGCTGGAATGGAGAACGACGACAGCTGGATCCAGGTCTGAGATAAAAGCTGTGATTTCACTGCTTGTACTTTTTCCCAAAAATGGGAGAGAAGCTTGCAAGACCAAAAAATATGAAATAGATCACCCTCCTTCTCCTCGCATCTCCAACACATGGGACTGGTATTTGGGAATAAAGACTGTAGGTGACTTGGGCCTTGATACCACCAGAATACAATTTATAGCCGGTCTCATGGAATCGAGAGCTGATGGATGATTTATGTGTCAGGGTGAAGACAGGTCTCCATCGATCCCACGTCAGGGTATGACCCAGATCACTCTCCCAATGTGTAAGGGTGAAGACACGTCTCCACCGATCCCTCATCAGGGTATGATCAAGATCACTCTCCCAATGTGTCAGGGTATGACCCAGATCACTCTCCCAATTGAGAGAACGCTAGAGGAACTCCAAAAGGTGGACCCACTAGACCGCGAAAGTGAACCCTCCTAGAGCGAGTGGACCCAGTGCACCACCCCCTATACAGGGAGCGTTAAGGGCAGGCCGGAGATGCAGGTTGACTCGGAAAGAGCACAGGGAAGACAGGCAGTACTGAGACGACGGTATAAATGGTGGGGGCGGAAGTGGTAAAGGACACTAGGACTGGATTGAGGAGAAGACAGACTGGTATGGAGAAGACAAGGAAGCAGGGCAATCAAGAGACACTGGGAACCTGGCAGGAAAGGTTAGACGCAGACTAAGGGCCCCTTTCCACTTGCTAGAAAAAAAATGGTCCGATTTACGGACCAAAAAAACGGATGTAACGTATGCGATTGTCATGCGAGTGTCATGCGTGTGTCATGCGAGTGTCATGCAATTTTTTTATCGCAACATCCGTATGACATCCGTATTGCTGTCCGATTTTTACGCACGAGTCTCATGTCGGGTTTAGGAAGCAGCAAAAGCCGGCAATTGAATTACCGGCTTTTAAGATATCTAGCGCTGCATTAAATATAAATATAAATATATATATATATATATATATATATATATATATATATATGTGTCTCCCTGACATATATATATGTATATATACCTATTCTATGTGTATATATCTACTGTAATCTAACCTGTCAGTGTGATTTTACTGTACACTGCACTGAATTTCAAAGGACACCGGTACGTAAAAATCGGACAGCACTCGCATGGTGCGAGTGCTGTGCGTTTTTTTTCTCGCACCCATTGACTTGCATTGGCGAGTCTCGTCCGAGAATCGCAGCAATACGCAGCATGCTGCGATTTTTTTCTCAGTCCGATTTCGTCTGAGAAAAAAATCGCAAATGGAATGTCACCTATTGAATAACATTGGTCCTAGTGCAATCCAAATTTTTATCAGATTGCACTCGTCCGTTTTCCTCGCAAGTGGAAAGGAGCCCTAACTGTAATGATGGAGGCACGGCAGCAAGAACAATCAAGGGACACTGGAAGGCAGGCACTACAAAGAAACGAAAGAGAGAGAACAGGTGAGGGAGAAGGCTGGGAGAAACACAAAGGACTAAATGCTAATAAGGCTGCTATAAGGGCAGAACGACATGGGGCCAGAATCAAATGCGAACACAAATGACAATCAGGCACCGCCAGGAGGAACAGGCGGTCTGATAAGGAGGACGGCGGAATACCTTCCGGGTGGGAGTCCTCCAGGGCACAGAGAGAAACAGACAGAGCGACCAGAATCAGCGAGATAAATGTGCGCGTGCGCCGCAGAACCCAGTACGTGTGCTCACCCGAGGAGGACCAGGAGCCGGGCGCGTGAGAGGAGCAGAAGCCCGAGATCGAGCAGGGACGCGTCGGGACGCCGCAGAGTGGTAAGTATGGCGGAACACAGGTGGCGAGGCAAGCGGGGGCGTGACACCAATGTGTCAGAGTGAAGACACGTCTCCACCGATCCCTCATCAGGGTATGACCCAGATCACTCTCCCAATGTGTCAGGGTGAAGACACGTCTCCATCGATCCCCCGTCAGGGTACGACCCAGATCACTCTCCCAATGTGTCAGGGTGAAGACACGTCTCCACCAATCCCTCATCAGGGTAAGACCCAGATCACTTTCCCAATGTGTCAGGGTGAGGACATGTCTCCACCAATCCCTCATCAGGGTAAGACCCAGATCACTCTCCCAATGTGTCAGGGTGAGGACATGTCTCCATCGATCCCTCGTCAGGGTACGACCCAGATCACTCTCCCAATGTGTCAGGGTGAAGACACGTCTCCACCAATCCCTCATCAGGGTAAGACCCAGATCACTCTCCCAATGTGTCAGGGTGAGGACATGTTTCCATCGATCCCTCGTCAGGGTACTGCCCTGATGGCTCTCCCATTGAGTCTGAAAACGAGTTTTAGGCTGGTCCAGGGGGTCAATCAGTATGGAATTTGTGAAAGACAAAGTATGCCTTAAAGGGACACTGTCACCTGAATTTGGAGGGAACAATCTTCAGCCATAGGGGCGGGGTTTTGGGGTGTTTGATTCACCCTTTCCTTACCCGTTGGCTGCATGCTGGCTGCAATATTGGATTGAAGTTCATTCTCTGTCCTCCGTAGTACATGCCTGCCTTGTGCAGGCATGTACTACGGAGGACAGAGAATGAACTTCAATCCAATATTGCAGCCAGCATGCAGCCAACATGTACTATGGAGGACAGAGAATGAACTTCAATCCAATATTGCAGCCAGCATGCAGCCAACGGGTAAGGAAAGGGTGAATCAAACACCCCAAAACCCCGCCCCTATGGCTGAAGATTGTTCCCTCCAAATTCAGGTGACAGTTTCCCTTTAAGTGACCTATCTTCCAGCACTCAACTTTATATGGGATCAATCAGAATCACTATCAATGATGGCAGTCATGTAATGACAATCAGTTTAAGGGTTTGCTAAAAAAAAACAAAAAACAAAAAAACGCTGTGTACAATCCATTTGTTTTTTTTACTCAAAAGCTATTAATCGTTTACAGGACCATTTACAGCTTTCTATGCTACAGAATTAGGCTATGTGCCCATGTTCAGGATTGTTTGCAGAATTTTCCTGAACAAAACCGGACTCCTTTTGCAGGAAATCCGCCTGCATTGTTATCGCGTTTTTTGCGCGTTTTTCTTGCATATTTTTTGTGTTTTTTTTCGCGTTTTTTCCAGAGTTTCCAAATGCAATAACACAGTGGCAAATCCGCAGATTTTCCGCAAAATGAATGAACATGCTGCGTTTTTTTCCATGATGTGTTTGTTTTGCGGAAAAAAAAACGCAGCATGGTCACAAAAATTGCGGAATGCATTAAAATGATGGGATGCTTAATGTAAGTGTTTTATAAGCGTTTTTACAGCGGAAAACCGCCGAAAAAACGCGAAAAATCCAGAACGTGGGCACATAAAAATCAGATGATGTCAGGGCAGCACGGTGACACGGTGACTCAGTAAATGATTTACTGATTGTCTGTATGGCATGCAATTTTGTTTTTCTCACGCCCATCAGATTTCGGCATGAAATCTCAGCATGCCGAACAAAGCAGATAAAAAATATGCACTGCCTCATTGAATAACATTGGTCTGAGCGCAATTCGATTTTTTTGTCCAATTTGTACGCACGTGTGCGCGAGCCCTGAGAGCGACTGTGTGTAGTTAGATAATACATACAGCAGATGGCAGTAAGGATTGACAGACAGAATAGAGCCACAAGGCACATGTGAATGGGAGGTGTTCTGCAGTCTTGTGATCGCTGCCTCCAGTTCCTGCTTCCTGCTGATGTTCAAAATTGTGTCCCTGGGACTTGGGAGCCGCACAGATCTGTGGGCGCAGGTTGGTCTTGTTGCCGCATTATAATTTTCTTGTTTGTTATGCAGAAATGTCAGCACTTACTTGTAATAGTATTTTCCTGCATTTGAATGGACAAAAAATGCTGTAGATTTGAAAGAAATGCTCCAGTAATAAGGCTATGTGCACACGATGCGGATTTGCTGCGGATCTGCAGCGGATTTTTCCTCGCAGAAAAGCTGCAGACATGCACTGTGATGTACAGTACAATGTTATTCAATGGGATAAAAAAAAAACCTGTGCAGATGGTGCGGAAAAATCAGTGCGGAATTGCTGCGGATTTCAAAGAAGTGCATGTCACTTTTTTTGTGCGGATCTGCAGCGTTTCTGCACCCCTCCATGTTAAAAATCCGCAGTGGCAAAAACCGCACAAAATCCGCATCAATTCCGCATAAAAACCGCACAAAATCCGCGGCTGCGAATTCTGCCAGGAGATGCGGATTTTGTGCAGAAAATTCTGCACCTCTTTTCCTACGTGTGCACATAGCTTAAGGCCGGCTTCACACTCAGCGTATGAAAATACGGTCCGTATATTACGGCCGTAATACGCTGAAATGTCCCGAAAATAGTGGTCCGTAGCGCCTCCGTAGGCAGGGTGTGTCAGCGTTTTTTGCGCATGGCATCCTCCGTATGTAATCCGTATGGCATCCGTACTGCGTGGTTTTCTCGCAGGCTTGCAAAACCAACATACCGCTATAGAAATGATCCATGTGTCCCAAAAAGAAAAAAATATATATATATACTGTCTATATATATATATATATATATATATATATATATATGTCAGTAGACACATATATGTATATATATTACTATTTTTTCCAGCGCTATACAGCTTGAAAGCCGGTAATTCAATTACCGGCTTTTTCTTTCTCCTTCCTAAAACCCGACATGATTTGAGACATGGTTTACATACAGTAAACCATGTCTTCTCTCCATTTTTTTTGCAGATTCCACACTACTAATGTCAGTAGAGTGTATCTGCAAAATTTGGCCGTTCTAGCTCTTAAAATAAAGGGTTAAATGGCGGAAAAAATTGGCGTGGGCTCCCGCGCACTTTTCTCCGCCAGAGTAGTAAAGCCAGTGACTGAGGGCAGATATTAATAGCCTGGAGAGGGTCCATGGTTATTGGCCCCCCCCTGGCTAAAAATATCTGCCCCCAGCCACCCCAGAAAAGGCACATCTGGAAGATGCGCCTATTCTGGCACTTGGCCACTCTCTTCCCATTCCCGTGTAGCGGTGGGATATGGGGTAATGAAGGGTTAATGCCACCTTGCTATTGTAAGGTGACATTAAGCCTAATTAATAATGGAGAGGCGTCAATTATGACACCTATCCATTATTAATCCAATTGTAGTAAAGGGTTAAATAAAACACAAACACATTATTTAAAATTATTTTAATGAAATAAAAACAATGGTTGTTGGAGTATTTTATTCTACACCCAATCCAATCACTGAAGACCCTCGTTCTGTGAAAGAAAAAACATAATAAACCAACAATATACTTACCCTCCGCAGATCTGTAACGTCCAACGATGTAAATCCTTCTGAAGGGGTTAAAACATTTTGCAGCAAGGAGCTTTGCTAATGCAATGCTACTCCTCGCTGCAAAACCCCGGGGAATGAGTCTAAATATAGATCAATGAGCTATATTTAGCTTCATTTGCGGTGAGGCGCCCTCTGCTGGATGTTCATAGATCGTGGGAACTTTCCTAGAAAGCCTGGGAGTAGAATAAAATACTCCAACAACCATTGTTTTTATTTCATTAAAATAATTTTAAATAATGTGTTTGTGTTTTATTTAACCCTTTACTACAATTGGATTAATAATGGATAGGTGTCATAATTGACGCCTCTCCATTATTAATTAGGCTTAATGTCACCTTACAATAGCAAGGTGGCATTAACCCTTCATTACCCCATATCCCACCGCTACACGGGAATGGGAAGAGAGTGGCCAAGTGCCAGAATAGGCGCATCTTCCAGATGTGCCTTTTCTGGGGTGGCTGGGGGCAGATATTTTTAGCCAGGGGGGGGGGCCAATAACCATGGACCCTCTCCAGGCTATTAATATCTGCCCTCAGTCACTGGCTTTACTACTCTGGCGGAGAAAATTGCGCGGGAGCCCACACCAATTTTTTCCGCCATTTAACCCTTTATTTTAAGAGCTAGAACTGCCAAATTTTGCAGATACACACTACTAACATTAGTAGTGTGGAATCTGCAAAAAAAATGGAGAGAAGACATGGTTTACTGTATGTAAACCATGTCTCAAATCATGTCGGGTTTTAGGAAGGAGAAAGAAAAAGCCGGTAATTGAATTACCGGCTTTCAAGCTGTATAGCGCTGGAATAAATATTAATATATATATACATATATGTGTCTCACTGACATATATATATATATATATATATATATATATATATATATATATATATATATATATATACCTATTCTATGTGTTCACATTTATTCTACCTATTCTACTGTAAGCTGTCAGTGTGATTTTACTGTACACCGCACTGAATTGCCGGCTTTTCTCTCTAACAGCGCTGCGTATTTCTCGCAAGTCACACTGCTTGTCCGTGTGTAATCCGTATTTTTCACGCTTCCATAGACTTTCATTGGCGTATTTCTTGCGCAGTACGGTGACAAACGCAGCATGCTGCGATTTTGTACGGCCGTAGAAAGCCGTATAATACTGATCAGTAAAATACGGCAGATAGGAGCAGAGGCATAGAGAATAATTGTGCCGTATTTTTTGCGGGTTTTACGGACGTAGTTTCTGCGCTCTTACGTCCGTAAAACTCGCAAGTGTGAAGCCGGCCTAAGGAAAAAAAATAAGCAGTGTGTGATCTCGGGAATCTCATTCACATTGCTAGTACGGTAAAGCACTGCGGTTATTTTCTGTGGCAAAAACTGAGCGCGTTAACCAGCTCCGGCTTTGTTTATACCTGGTGTTTTTTTATGCTTTTTTTTTCTGCAAAAAAAACCAAACCCTGCTCTCTTGGCACTAAAGAAGCTGCAAAAAAAAAAAGCATTTTTTTTCCTGTTTTTTTTTTGCTGCTGTTTTGTCATGCTACATTTGTCTCGTGTGCATGCTGATAAAATTTAGTGACCACAAAAATCATTCTTCTAGATAAGGTTTTCACTCAAAAAACGCAGCAAAACCTGATGCCTGCATTTTTTCAATGCGTGAAAAACACTGAAGTGACATGCTCTATCCTGGAAAAGCCAAGCAAAGCACAAAATACTGAGGACAAAAAAAAGCAATCTGTGTGCATGAGATTTTTGACACTTCCTAGACTTTGCTGGTACTGTAAAACGCAGCTGTGGTGTCACATCGTGTCAATTTCTCTTGCGGGTGTACTGAGTTTTCTAGGTGACTTTCCCCCATAGAATTACATTAGTTGCAAAAAACGCACATTTTTTGCGCATTTCTGTGTCAAAAACGCCACAGAATAAAAAAATATCAATAAAGTTCTGTCAAAGCCAAATACCAGGAAGTATCAACAACAAAGCAGCTTTATTTGAAGTATAACGCACCAAATGGAGGCAAAAACGCAGTGTGAAAAATGTGATAAAAATGCAATGAAAACCGTAAGTGACCTAATATGAATAATAGGTGCAGAAATTCTGCGTCATCGAAAGCTCATGGTGGGAACATCGCCTAAGGGGATTGAATCGCCTAAGAAAGGACGTGTTTCCTGAAAGAAAACTTAAATCTGTGATTAGAAAAGGTATCAATTAAATCCATGTAAAAGTGCCATTATGGCCATACGTTTATAGTGCTAAATCCTGCTGACAGGTTCCCTTTAAGGCCAGGGTCACACTTGCGTGAAACTCACATAATTTTCGTGTCTCAATACCCGGCACTGCCGCCGGAGTGTGCGTCTGCATGTATTTCTATGCAGCTGAGCGCTCCAGTCCGAGTGCTAGCAGCAGTGCCGGGTATTGAGACACGTGCTAATTTCTCGCAAGTGTGACCCCGGCCTAAGCAAAAGTTACAAGAGTTCTCTGGTATTCATTTATTTCCCACCCTCCTTTATTAGCAATCTTGTGTGTAAGGCTTGCTTCACACTAGCAGTATTTGGTCAGTATTTTACATCAGTATTTGTGGCCAAAACCAGGAGTGGAACAATCAGAGGAAAAGTATAACAGAAACATATGCATCACTTCTGGATTTATCACCCACTCCTGGTTTTGGCTTGCAAATACTGAGGTAAAATATTGACCAAATACTGACCGTGTGACGGCAGCCAAATACTGAGGTAAAATACTGACCAAATACTGCTAGTGTGACGGCAGCCCTAGAATGAGGCTAGTGAGTCTAAGTCCTCATTCACACATCAGTATTTGGTCAGCATTTTTCATCAGTGTTTGTATAGCAGGAATGGAACTTTCAGACCGGGTGCCCACGATCTTGAAGGGGAAGCGTTTTGGACACAGTGCATGTTCGCAGCATTCAAAGCGCTGCCGGCATTGAACGCAGGTGAATCCGCATGTGATCACTGAACCGTGTGGATTCCACAACATAAATTGACATGCTGCGGTCTGGAAAGAGGCGCTGCATGTCCGTTTCCACTGGTGCACACATAGTGGACATGGGATTTTTTGAAATCCCATCCACTATGCTGTAACATTTGGACGCTGTGGATGTATCAGCATTAAACCCGCAGCGTTTACTGATCGTCTGCACATAACCTCACAGAAGAACTAAAAGGCTGTGTGCACACATTGCGGTTTTTTCGCAGTTTTTTCGCAGTTTTTCCCGATAAAAACGCTATAAAACCGCAAAAAAACTGCATACAATAAGCATCCCATCATTTAGAATGAATTCTGCATGTTTTGTGCACATGATGAGTTTTTTCCGCGAAAAAAACGCATCACGGTAAAAACCGCAGCATGTTCATTAATTTTCCATTTTTTTTTTGCGGATTTCCCACTCCAAAATGCATTGGGAAGTGTCCGGAAAAAAACGCGGCAAAAACGCATGCGGTTGTCTTGCAGATTTCTTGCAGAAAATGTCTGGAATTCTCAGGAATTTTCTGCGAGAAATCCTGAACGTGTGCACATAGCCTAAATGAAATATTGACTTCTGTTCTGTGTTTTGGAGACACTCATGGTTTTTGCATACAAATACTGATAAAAAAAAAGCTGATGTGTGAATAAAGCCTTATATTGAGAAAGTAGTTGTCGCTCCACTCACAAAGTACTGTGGGATCCGACTGGTTAAACGTGCGATCACTTGATACCAAACAGGAGTGCTGCTGAAAATCATAGGATTGTGACCGGGGAGTACGGTACATTGCTGCACTCATTACTAGTGTTGAGCGATACCTTCCGATATTCGGAAATATCGGTATCGGATTGGATCGGCCGATATCGAAAAAATATCGGATATCGACGATACCCGATACCAATGCAAGTCATTGGGACAAAAATATCAGAATTAAAATAAACCCTTTCTTTCCTTGTAGGTTAATTCCACATGAAGGAAAACAACTAAGAATAATGTAGAATGTATTGGGGGAGGTGGAGGAGACATTAAAGGCATAGAGGTTTAGCCCAATCAAATGGAATAGCAGGAATTTTTTTTTTTAAAGATGTTCGGAGTTACAAAGATATTGACTATGTTTAGATTTTTTTATTTTGTCAGATATTTATGTTTCACTAATTCCATACTCGTACAGCTTCTTTTTACTTCTCCAACACTTTCTCCTTCATCATCCTCAGCAGCAGCATCTTTTTCATCAACTTCTCCTTCACCTTATTCATCTTCTTCTTCACCTTCTTCCTATTATTCTTTTTTTTTTTAATTCTTCAGATTCTTCTTATTCAACTATTATTCTTCTTCATATTCTACTTCTTCATCTTCTTCATATTCTTCTTCTTCATCGTATTCTTATTTGTGACAGGCATTCCTGTAGTTGTTATCTATAAAAGTTTGAAGATTAGACCTTCCCGTTCTGCCTGTCACAAAAGCAGGGCTGTGGCGTCGGAGTTAGTTTTGGTTGGAGTCGGAGTCAGTAGAAATGTACCGACTCCGACTCCAGCTTTAAAAAAATGTATTAATATTTCATAATTGAACTTTCATATGCATTTTATAAATATTACTCAAATATATATGTTCTATCAAACTATGAACAACAGTGATAAGCAGTTCTGATAGACATTTCTTACTTCTTGTGTGTCACTGTTCTCCACTGTCTTTATCTAATCTTATACTTGGTTAACCTCATGCTGCCCCAACCCCCCTACCTACAATGTATGAAACTGAAAGGGAAAATGTGTTGCAAATTCTTAGTAGTAAAGCTCCTTCTCTGGACTAGATGTTTGGTGTGCGTCTTCCAAGCAACTCACAGCTTGGCATTGCTACATCAATGAAACGGAGAGAGGAGCTACTATTACAAAATAACATTCTTTTTGCAGCTGTTTATGTAGACCCAATGCATCGGATTCTTCTAGATGACCAACAGCTAACTAAAGGAAAAGAAGCTCTGTTTGAAATAGCAGTAAGGATGAAAGGGTTGCAGAACAGTCAGGAGGAACAAGAAGAATTTGGTCGTCCTGCCACATCTTCACCCTCATTAACTGATGAAGAATTTAATTTCGAAAAATATTTGGATCACAAGGACCGTGCAAAGCGTTCCCGCATAGAAGAGTCATCCCCATCAAAGAACACAGCCAGTACATTTCAGCAGAATTTTTCATGTGCACTAAAAGAAATTGAGAAATTTGACCGTTCATCAAAAATAACAGTGCAACAAGCGATTCCTCTGTGTCCTGACATTGTCAGAGATGTTGCCCGAGTGGTTACTGCTTTGCCACCAACCCAAGTTAGTGTAGAGAGGCTGTTCTCTGCTCTCAAAATAATTAGATCAGATTTGAGGGCATCCATGAAGGAGGATCTGACAGAGGCAATACTTTTTCTGAGGACAAATTTATAGATTTCTTCTTATTAACTGCATAACAGTGTTTATTGCATATTTACTTACAAGAGTTTAGAAAAGTTTATAAAAGTTATTTGCTATATTCTAATTGTATTCTAATAAATATAGTTTTTGCTCTAAGTGGTCTGATTTCTTTTATGATGGTGAGAAACTGAATAAGCACGATGTTAATATTTGACAACAGTAAATTTATTGTTACGAATTGGCCATTTATGAAGGAGTTGGAGTCGGAACCTGATAAAATCCAGGAGTCGGAGTCGCAACTCTGGCTTACCGACTCCACAGCCCTGCACAAAAGATTTACAACAGTATTTGTCTGCGTTCAGTTTGGCCTGCAGCAGCAGGTTTATTCCAGGAGCACCACGAGGAGGAACGGACTCACCCCCATACACTGCTTAGTCGTTTTCTTCTTATAATTTAGATAATATCTTTTGCTCTGATTTTTAGTCTTATGCTTAATGTTCTTCTGCTTTTTGTTCTGCAGCTTCTTGTTCTTTTGCTTCTCAGTCTTCAGGGTCATTATCTTTAGGGTCTTGAACATGGAAATGTAGCAGAAGGTACAATAAGGCTGAGGAACTGCCGAGAACCAGCTGACGGTACTGGAACCCGGATGGCTACCCGAAGGTAGAAGAGCCAATGGAACTACCGAGGACCAGCTGACGGTACTGGAACCCGGTTACTAAGCAGGAGGTACCCGTGCCACAAAGCACTACCAAGGACCACCTGACATTGGTGGAACTCGGATACCCAGAAGGAGGCCCCTAAGCCAAAGGCTCTGCTGAACCAGCTGACGGTACTGAAACAAGGGGGACCTAGTCAAGATTGTCTTCCTAAGAACCAGCTAACGGTGCTGGAACTACGATAGGCAGCAGAAGGTACACAGGAAAATAAAAAATAGCTAGGCCGCGAGCCGGCCACAGTTACCGAAAACCCACAGTCTTGATTGCCAGTTCCCGCAGCCCACATAGGAAGCACCTAAACTGCAGGCACCATGGAGCCGGCTAACCCGAACACAACAGGACAACGTTTTGGAGTCTAAGTGACCTTGACACTACCCGGAAACAGCTGGCATGCTGGAACCAGGCTGGGCAGGAGGGAGTACCCGTGCCAAAGACACTGCCGAGAACCAGCTGATGGTACTGGAATCCGGATGCGTTGCCCAAGGTACAAGAGCCAATGGAACTACCGAGGACCAGCTGACGGTACTGGAACCCGGTTACTAAGCAGGAGGTACCTGTGGTGGAACTCGGATACCCAGAAGGAGGCACCTAAGCCAAAGGCTCTGCCCGGAACCAGCTGACGGTGCTGGAACCAGGATGGGGAGCAGAAGGTACAAGAGCAAAAGACACTGCCGAGAACCAGCTGACGGTACTGGAACCCGGATGGCTACTCGAAGGTAGAAGAGCCAATGGAACTACCGAGGACCAGCTGACATTACTGGAACCCGGTTACTAAGCAGGAGGTACCCGTGCCACAAAGCACTACCAAGGATCACCTAACTTTGGTGGAACTCGGATACCCAGAAGGAGGCACCTAAGCCAAAGGTTCTGCCTGGAACCAGCTGACGGTGCTGGAACAAGGGGGACCTAGTCAAGATTGTCTTCCTAAGAACCAGCTAACGGTGCTGGAACTCAGATATGCAGCAGAAGGTCCACAGGAAAAGAAAAAATTGCTAGGCCGCGAGCCGGCCACAATTACCGAAAACCCACAATCCTACAGAGGGAGCTTGTCCTATTGGCACTACTGAACCAGCCTTGATTGCCACTTCCCGCAGCCCACATAGGAAGCACCTAAACTGCAGGCATCATGGAGTCGGCTAACCCGACCTCAACACAACAGGACAACGCATTGGAGGCAAAGTGACCTTCACACTACCCGGAAACAGCTGGCGTGCTGGAGCCAGGCTGGGAAGGAGGGAGTACCCATGTCAAAGACACTTCTGAGCAGCAACGGGCGGTGTTGGAGCCTAGGGATTACATGACAAATACAGTGTAGGCTGAGGCCTAATTGGAGCAAGTTGAAAGGAAACCTTTAACCCCCTAGGCGTTAGCAACTGAAAGAGCCACCTTGTGCAGCACCAACGCTGCACAAGGAAAAGGTGGCTGTCACGGATCCCTACTCCGTGGTGTCACTTGCCTGCTCTCACACGTGACTTGGGGTTGTGCCTGCAAGGGTTAATCTATCTCCCCACTCTCAGTCCCAGCATTCAACCTCTGTCCTATGCTGTAATGGGAGCATAGTTAGCTCTTAGGCTGTGACGAGATGCCTAGGGAGAGTTAGGAGCATTCCACGGCTACTTCTAGTGTTGTGTTAAGCTTAGGGACTGCGGTCAGTGCAGTTACCACTTCCTTCAGAGCTCGTTCCATGTTGCTCCTAGACCACCGTATCATAACAGACCCCCTGGTGAGATATGGAGACAGAATTTCTACTAGTCCCAAGGAAGTACCTATTAACACCTAGGTGCGACTTGCTTTCAGGACAGATGTTACACTATCACTAGTCACACATATAACCCTAGACATATGTCCCTACACACATATAGGTATATATATATATATATATATATTTCACCACACCTCCCTCCTTATGAACGTGCATGGGGGTTGACTTACAGGTCCGCTCCCAAGCACGTATCTGGTTCTGCCCCATCTTGGCGAGACAGGCCATCCGCATTGCCATGATCAACTCCCTTCTTGTGCTGAATTGTGAAATCATATTGCTGAAGTATCAAACTCCATCTAAGCAATTTCCCATTGTCCCCAACTACTCTGTTGAGCCAACTCAATGGGTTATGATCTGTGATCACGGTGAAGTTGCGCCCATAGAGGTATGGTTGCAGCTTCTGCAGAGCCCACACAATTGCAAAACGTTCTTTTTCATTGGTGGCATAAGCCACTTCTCTGGGCAGGAGTTTCCTGCTTAGGTACAGGCCTCTACTTAGTTCCATGATGGTGAGGTACAATGCTTTAGCTAGCTGCTCTAACAGCTCATCTACCCTCGGCATGGGGTAGACCTCACATCTCGTCAGTACATTTAATTTCCTGTAGTCTACACAGAACCGGGTAGTATGGTCCTTTTTTGGGACAAGAACCACAGGCGAGGCCCAGGCACTCTGGGATTTTTGTATCACCTTGAGTTTCAGCATCTCCTCTACCTGTTCCCTCATGTGTGCCTTCACCTCTGCTGACACACGGTACGCAGACTGCCGTACTGGGGAATTAGTACCAGTGTCCACATGGTGAACTGCTAAGTGTGTCCTCCCAGGCTCCCCTGTGAAGACTTCAGTGAACTCACTGAGCGCCCCCATCAGCTCAGACCTCTGACTGTGGGATAGCTCAGGGTTAAACTCTGCTGACTCCAGGGACTCCACATACTGAGTCCCGGACCCCACATCCAGTAGCAGACCAGCCTCCCCCTCTTCAGGCAGGCTACAGACAGGTAAGACACAGGCCTCCCTGGCATGATGTGCCTTCAACATATTTACATGAAACACTTTCTGACGCTTTGCATGCTCATCTAGTGTCACCACATAATTATCATTCAGCCGCTTATGTACAGTATATGGTCCCTCCCATGCGGCCTGCAATTTATTCTGTAACATAGGGACCAACACCCAAACCTTCTGCCCTTCCTCATAGGCCCTTAGTCTGGCATTACGGTCGTACCAGGCCTTCCGGTTGATTTGGGCCTGGGTCACGTTCTCATGGGCCAGGTTGCTCATCTTTTGCATTCTCTCTCTGAGCCGCAGTACATATTCGACCACTGAGACTCCAGTACTGGGGTCGTCCTCCCAACAGTTCTTAATCAAATCAAGTGGCCCCCTGACTCTCCTCCCATAAACCAGTTCAAAGGAGGAGAATCCAGTAGACGCCTGGGGTACCTCTCTGTAGGCAAACAACAGATGGGGGAGGTACCGCTCCCAGTCTCTCTCTTCAGTCTCCACCAGCATTTTGAGCATTTGCTTTAATGTTCCATTAAAACGCTCGCAGAGTCCGTTGGTTTGGGGATGATAGGCGCTGGCCACAAAATGCTGTACTTGTATTCTTTCACAGAGGCTTTCCATCAGATCAGACATGAACTGGGTTCCCTGATCGGTCAACATTTCCCTGGGGAAACCCACACGAGAGAACACAGTCAGTAAAGCATCCGCCACTTTGTCTGCTCGGATGGAGGATAGTGCCACAGCTTCCGGGTATCGTGTAGCATAGTCTACCACTGTGAAGAAGTACTTTTTGCCAGAGCTGCTAGGGATTGCAAGTGGCCCTATGATATCCACAGCCACTCGCTGGAAAGGTTCATCGATCACAGGCAGTGGTATCAATGGAGCTTTCTGTATATTCCCGGACTTCCCAACTCTCTGACAAACTACACATGATCGGCAGTAATTGGCAATATCTGTCCCCATCTTGGGCCAATAGAAGTTATGTGTCAGGCGAGCTTTAGTCTTTTGTATTCCAAGGTGTCCGGCCAAAGGAATTTCATGGGAAATCTTCAATAATTGTTCCCTAAATGGATAAGGGACAATCAGCCACCGTTCATAGTCGCAAGATTCTGTAGTATCCGTGGGGATAGTCTCTGTATACAGTCTGCCCTGGTTCCAGTGAACTCTCTCTTTGCCAGAAGCAGCAGGGGGTTGGTCTGCAAGACAGCTGAGCTCTTCCAGACTGACATCTGTATGCAGGGCCTCCTGGAAGCTCTGACGGTCAGCCTGCAGGCCCTGACCTAGTGTGACTGCCAGGCCCTGGTCGGAAGCTGAGTTTTCAGTGTCTGTTATCAGGAACCTTGGTGGGTCTGCCATGTATGGAGGCTCCGGGACCACAGTATGGGCCTCCTGTCCTGGCAGTTCTGTCTGAAACTCATCCTGTAATCTCTGGACCTGAGTCTGAGCCGCAGCCTGACTCCGGGTCACAGCTGCCACATAATTACAGTCCTGTGCATTGGGACATTTTCCCTTCTTGCACGGGATCTCAGATGGGTCTCTTTCCTCCACCTTCTCTGCATCATTTACTTGCAAGGGAGGAACATAGTGGGACACCATCCTCCCCAGGTCTGTGCTTAGCAACACATTGGTGGGAATAGCCTCTGATACTCCCACTTCTCTCAGTCCTTTCCCTGCTCCCCAGTCCAGGTACACACGGGCCATGGGCATGGCAGGGCTGACCCCCCCCCAATCCCGGTTATAGACATAGTCTTTCCTGGTATGATAACGGCAGGGGTTATCATGGCTGGACGCACCAGGGTCACCTCTGCCCCAGTGTCTCTGAGACCAATGGTGACTTTATTGCCAACAGTGACAGATTGACAGTTCTCATTTGCCCTCGCATCAGAACCGGCTACAAAGAGGACAGACTGTGGGGGCACAGCCGGCTTTGTGGTGGTAGTTGGGCGTTTCTCTCTATCAGGGCAGACAGCGCTAACATGTCCCACTTTGTTGCAGGAGAAGCAGCGGCGTGCATCGCCTAGGGAATGTCTATTTCCCGGGGCCCCATAGAAGGTGGGCTTGGACAGCACTGGTGATCGGCTGGCAGAGGAAGAAGGGTCCCCGTTTGGCTTACCTCCCCTCCAGCTGAATCCCGATGGCTTCCACACCTCAGGCATCCTGTTAGCCACATAGCAGTCCTCAATCCTTGCAGCCTGATCCGCAGTTTGTGGCTCCCGATCAAACACACATTGTCGTACATCCGTGGGGCACATGTGAAGAAATTGATCCTTGACCATAAGATCCGTTAAGTTCTCAAAACTGTTAACAGAAAGTCCCCTAATCCAGTGGTGGAACATGGTCCTCAAGGTGCTCACAATATCCGCATAGCTGTCAGTTGATCCACGTTGTAGGTTCCGGAACTTTCTATGATACACTTCTGGTGTCAGGTTGTATTTCCTGATCAGGGCCTCTTTTATGGCCTCATAGTTCGCATCTAGCTCTGGTGGGAGGCCAGCAAAAACTTCCAGGGCTTTGGCTCTCAACCCTGGGGTTAGATACTGTGCCCACTGCTCACAGGGTAGATGGTACTGCCTGCAGGTTTTTTCAAATCCCCGCAGGAAAGTATCTAAGTCCGTATCCTTCTCCATCACAGGGAAGTTTTCAAGACGTGGCCTACTTGGATTTATGTCCTGGGAGGGGTTATCTGAGGACTGATACCCCGCTCTATTTGAGCCATCTGAAGCTGGAACGCTCTGTCCTCCCGGCGTTCTGCAGCCTCTCTCTCAGCCTGTCGGTCCCGGAGTTCTGCAGCCTCTCTCTCAGCCTGTCGGTGCTGTAGAATAAGCTGCATGCGCAGATTGGGATCACTTGTTTCCAGCCGTTGTAAGTCCATTTGCAAAGTACAGTCCATAGGCTCCTCAGCACTGGCATTGCTGACATTTCCATCAGGCATCTCCGGTGCAAGAGCTAGCATTGCTGGGTCTCTCTGAGGTGGGCTCTCTCCTTGCCCAGATGTTCCAGCACTTTGCTCTATGTCCTGCTCGACCAGGAAGTGTATCAGCAGCTCCCTGGATCTGTCGGCAGTCTCTATTCCTCTCTGCTTCTTTGCTCTGCTTCTTGTACTGGGCTGCCATATCGATGAACAGCCTTTGCCAAATAAAAGATAGAAAAGAAAAACTGGGAGGGGAAACTGTTTGCAAGTATGTCTAAGTAAGCACTGAGTTGAACCTTGAAGAACTGGTGCACTTCTCGCAAGGATACCAATTCTTTAGTACTGGGAATAATTGCTTAAACCATGCACTAATACTCTAATAGAAATAATTCTATCCCACCGCTCGCCACCAATTGTCACGGATCCCTACTCCGTGGTGTCACTTATTCATCACGTGCCTGCTTTCACACGTGACTTGGGGTTGTGCCTGCAAGGGTTAATCTATCTCCCCACTCTCAGTCACAGCATTCAACCTCTGTCCTATGCTGTAATGGGAGCATAAATCACACACCGACCCAGGCCACACACCCGCTCATACGCGCTGCCACCACTCATCGAATACATGGGCGATGAGTCCTGGAACTAACAATAATACTAATAAAAATATGTCTATCACTCATAAGGCTCACACACCTTTAGGCTATGGATTCTTTTAGAACATTCAAGGTTCAACTTGTTAAAGTTTTATACTTTAATAGCAAAAAGTTCAATGCTTACAATAAGAAAAGGTATAAAAATATGATAATAAAAAGACATACAACTTATGCAAAACAGTGTCAAAAGAAACAGGAGAAAACTTACAGAAATCATCTAACTGGTAGTCTGCTTTCTGCTCCCTGAGGGGGGGAGGGGTGAATGGAGTTGGTAGAACACATCAGCTTCTCAGGCTGCCCTCACATGTGAACACAATTCTCTGTCTGCAGCCTAAATTTATAACTTTGGTCTGAGGTCAGGTTTCTAGACCGACTTCCCAGGTTAACCCCTTTACCCCCAAGGGTGGTTTGCACGTTAATGACCGGGCCAATTTTTACAATTCTGACCACTGTCCCTTTATGAGGTTATAACTCTGGAACGCTTCAACGGATCCCAGTGATTCTGACATTGTTTTCTCGAAACATATTGTACTTCATGATAGTGGTAAAAATTCTTTGATAGTACCTGCGTTTATTTGTGAAAAAAACGGAAATTTGGCGAAAATTATGAAAATTTCGCAATTTTCCAACTTTGAATTTTTATGCAATTAAATCACAGAGATATGTCACACAAAATACTTAATAAGTAACATTTCCCACATGTCTACTTTACATCAGCACAATTTTGGAACCAACATTTTTTTTTTTTAGGGAGTTATAAGGGTTAAAAGTTGACCAGCAATTTCTCATTTTTACAACACCATTTTTTTTAGGGACCACATCTCATTTGAAGTCATTTTGAGGGGTCTATATGATAGAAAATACCCAAGTGTGACATCATTCTAAAAACTTCACCCCTCAAGGTGCTCAAAACCATATTCAAGAAGTTTATTAACCCTTCTGGTGCTTCACAGGAATTTTTGGAATGTTTAAATAAAAATGAACATTTAACTTTTTTTTTCACAAAAAATTTACTTCAGCTCCAATTTGTTTTATTTTACCAAGGGTAACAGGAGAAAATGGACCCCAAAATTTGTTGTACAATTTGTCCTGAGTACACCGATACCCCATATGTGGGGGTAAACCACTGTTTGGCGCATGACAGAGCTCGGAAGCGAAGGAGCGGCATTTGACTTTTCAATGCAAAATTGACTGGAATCGAGATGGGACGCCATGTTGCGTTTGGAGAGCCCCTGATGTGCCTAAACATTGAAACCCCCCACAAGTGACCCCATTTTGGAAAGTAGACCCCCTAAGGAACTTATCTAGAGGTGTGGTGAGCACTTTGACCCAGCAAGTGCTTCACAAAAGTTTATAATGCAGAACCGTAAAAATAAAAAATCATATTTTTTCACAAAAATTATCTTTTCACCCCCAATTTTTTATTTTCCCAAGGGTAAGAGAAGAAATTGGACCCCAAAAGTTGTTGTACAATTTGTCCTGAGTACGCTGATACCCCATATGTGGGGGTAAACCACTGTTTGGGCGCATGGGAGAGCTCGGAAGGGAAGGAGCGCCGTTTGACTTTTCAATGCAAAATTGACAGGAATTGAGATGGGACGCCATGTTGCGTTTGGAGAGCCACTGATGTGCCTATACATTGAAACCCCCCACAAGTGACACCATTTTGGAAAGTAGACCCCTAAGGAACTTGTCTAGAGGTGTTTTGAGCGCTTTGACCCACCAAGGGCTTCACAGAAGTTTATAATGCAGAGCCGTAAAAATAAAATAAAAATTTTTTTCCCACAAAAATTATTTTTTTAGCCCCCAGTTTTGTATTTTCCCGAGGGTAGCAGGAGAAATTGGACCCCAAAATTTGTTGCCCAATTTGTCCTGAGTGCGATGATACACCATATGTGGGGGGAACCACTGTTTGGGCGCATGGGAGGGCTCGGAAGGGAAGGAGCGCCATTTGGAATGCAGACTTAGATGGAATGGTCTGCAGGTGTCACATTGCGTTTGCAGAGCCCCTAATGTACCTAAACAGTAGAAACCCCTCACAAGTGACACCATTTTGGAAAGTAGACCCCCTAAGGAACTTATCTAAATTTGTGGTGAGCGCTTTGACTCACCAAGGGCTTCACAGAAGTTTATAATGCAGAGCCGTAAAAATAAAAAATCTTTTTTTTTCCCACAAAAATTATTTTTTAGCCCCCAGTTTTGTATTTTCCCAAGGGTAACAGGAGAAATTGGACCCCAAAAGTTGTTGTCCTATTTGTCCTGAGTACGCTGATACTGCATATGTTGGGGTAAACCCCTGTTTGGGCACACGGGAGAGCTCGGAAGGGAAGAAGCACTGTTTTACTTTTTCAACGCAGAATTGGCTGGAATTGAGATCGGACGCCATGTCGCGTTTGGAGAGCCCCTGATGTGCCTAAACAGTGGAAACCCCCCAATTATAACTGAAACCCTAATCCAAACACACCCCTAACCCTAATCCCAACAGTAACCCTAACCACACCTCTAACCCTGACACACCCCTAACCCTAATCCCAACCCTATTCCCAACTGTAAATGTAATCTAAACCCTAACCCTAACTTTAGCCCCAACCCTAACTGTAGCCCTAACCCTAACCCTAGCCCTAATGGGAAAATGGAAATAAATACATTTTTTAAAATTTTCCCTAACTAAGGGGGTGATGAAGGGGGGTTTGATTTACTTTTATAGCGGGTTTTTTAGCGGATTTTTATGATTGGCAGCTGTCACACACTGAAAGACGCTTTTTATTGCAAAAAAATATTTTTTGCATTACCACATTTTGAGAGCTATAATTTTTCCATATTTTGGTCCACAGATTCATGTGAGGTCTTGTTTTTTGCGGGACGAGTTGACGTTTTTATTGGTAACATTTTCAGGCACGTGACATTTTTTGATCGCTTTTTATTCTGATTTTTTTTGTGAGGCAGAATGACCAAAAACCAGCTATTCATGAATTTCTTTTGGGGGAGGCGTTTATACCGTTCCGCGTTTGGTAAAATTGATAAAGCAGTTTTATTCTTCGGGTCAGTATGATTACAGCGACACCTCATTTATATCATTTTTTTATGTTTTGGAGCTTTTATACGATAAAAACTATTTTATAGAAAAAATAATTATTTTTGCATCGCTTTATTCTCAGGACTATAATTTTTTTATTTTTTTGCTGATGATGCTGTATGGTGGCTCGTTTTTTGCGGGACAAGATAATGTTTTCAGCGGTACCATATTTATTTATATCTGTCTTTTTGATCGCGTGTTATTCCACTTTTTGTTCGGCGGTATGATAATAAAGCGTTGTTTTTTGCCTCTTTTTTTTTTTTACGGTGTTTACTGAAGGGGTTAACTAGTAGGCCAGTTTTATAGGTCGGGCCGTTACGGACGTGGCGATACTAAATATATGTACTTTTATTGTTGTTGTTTTTTTATTTAGATAAAGAAATGTATTTATGGGAATAATATTTTTTTTTTTCATTATTTAGGAATATTTTTTTTTTTTTTTTTTTTTTTTTTTTACACATTTGGAAAAAATTTTTTTTACTTTGTCCCAGGGGGGGACATCTCAGATCGGTGATCTGACAGTTTGCACATTACTCTTGTCAGATCACCGATCTGACTTACAGCACTGCAGGCTTCACAGTGCCTTCTCTGAGCAGGATCTGTGAAGCCACCTCCCTCCCTGCAGGACCCGGATGCCGCGGCCATCTTGTATCCGGGCCTGGAGCAGGGAGGGAGGTAGGCAGAGCCTCGCAGCAACGCGATCACATCGCTGCGGGGGGCTCAGGGAAGCCCGCAGGAGCCCCCTCCCTGCGCGATGCTTCCCTGCACCGCCGGCACATCGCGATCATGTTTGATCGCGGTGTGTCAGGGGTTAATGTGCCGGGAGCGGTCCGTGACCGCTCCTGGCACATAGTGCCGGATGTCAGCTGCGATAGGCAGCTGACACCCGGCCGCGCTCCCCCCGTGAGCGCGGCCGATCGCGTATGACGTACTATCCCATCGGTGGTCATAGGGGCCCACCCCACCTCGACGGGATAGTACGTCCAATGTCAGAAAGGGGTTAATATCATAATTGCGGTCTTTTTGATTGGGCACGGCCGCTCTACTAATGAATATATATTATTTTCCTCTGGAGACACGTGTGAGATGGTTCCCAGGGATAGCTTCCCTCAGGCCACAATCAGTGTCTCCCCTCCAAGACCTAGAAGGTGTCAAATGTTGCTTTTCTTCTCGGCCCTAGCTAGACCCCCTGGTGAGATATGGAGACAGAATTTCTACTAGTCCCAAGGAAGAACCTACTAACACCTAGGTACGACTTGCCTTCAGGACAGATGTTACATTATCACTAGTCACGCATATATCCCTAGACATATGTCCCTACACACATTTAGATATATAATTTCACCACAGTGGCTCTTTTAATTATGCTCCTTGCACACGCTGAACTAAACACTTCTAAAATGTGTCCCCTGATACCGTGAAACCGTCCCGGAGGTGGGACTTTCCTTCGGAACGAGACGCAGCACAGCCGGCATTCGTGCCCCTTTTGCGCCGAGCGCCGCCTCCTCAGCGTTGTTTGAATCTGTCACGGAGCCCGCGCTGTTATGTTAAACCTTGGCCATGCGCTGACTGCGCCTGTGTGGCCGCGCTGCCCGAGATCTCGCCCCGCAGTGTCTTCTGATTTAGTCACACTGTGGGGCTGGGATTCATGGGCATGCTCAGTGCATATCTTTGCCTCTCACTCATCTCCTTCCGCCTTCTTCAGACTGTGGGGCATCAGCTGATCCCTAATCACATGCCACGGCCGTGACGCCACACAGTCTGAGGAAGGCGAAAGGAGATGAGTAAGAGGCGAAGATATGCACTGTGCATGCCCATGAATCCCAGCCCCGCAGTGTGAATAAATCAGAAGACAAAGCGGGGAGGCATCTCGGGCAGCGCAGCCGCACAGGCGCAGTCAGCCTGACATCAAATGATGTCAGAAGACGGGCAGCACTAACTGCACATGCCCAAGGTTAAACATAACAGCGAATAAAAGCGGGCTCCGGCACAAATTCAAACAACGCTGAGGAGGCGGTGCCCGGCGCCAAGGGGGTATGAATGCCGGCTGTGCTGCATCTCATTACGAAGGAAAGTCCCACCTCCGGGACGGTTTCACGGTATGAGGGGACACATATTTTACAAGTGTTAAGTTCAGCGTGTGCAAGGAGCATAACTAAAAGAGCCACCTGTTCCTTGTGCAGCATTAGTACTGCACAAGATGGCTCTTTCAGTTACAAACGCCTGGGGGGGACAGGTTCCCTTTAATTGCTGTAGTAGTGTCAGTGTGGAGGGAGCAGGCGAAATTGCCAGATACACAGCTGGGGATCAGCTGATGTTACTGAACCCCAATAACACGGCAGCAAGTGTTGACTGTGCATACAGCACTTCCGGGCACCAACTGGCCGTGTTAGAGCCCAGGGACAGCAGGAGGAGCAGACTTGTGTTATTGCCGCATACACAGCAGGGGAGCAGCTGTTGTTACTGAACCCCACTAACACATGAGCGAGTGTTTTTCTCTGTGCAGACAGCACTTCCGGGCACCAACTGGCGGTGTTAGAGCCAAGGGACAGCAGGAGGAGCAGACTTGTGTTATTGCCGCATACACAGCGGGGGAGCAGCTGTAGTTACTGAACCCCACTAACACATGAGCGAGTGTTTTTCTCTGTGCGGACAGCACTTCTGGGCACCAACTGGCGGTGTTGGAGCCCAGGGAATAAAGGAGAAGCAGAGTATAGGCTGAGGCCTAATTGGAGCAAGTTGAAAGGGAACCTTTAACCCCCCAGGCGTTAGCAACTGAAAGAGCCAACTTGTGCAGCACTAACGCTGCACAAGGAAAAGGTGGCTCTTTTAATTATGCTCCTTGCACATGCTGAACTAATCACTTCTAAAATGTGTCCCCTGATACCGTGAAACCGTCCCAGAGGTGGGACTTTCCGTCGTAATGAGACGCAGCACAGCCAGCATTCATACCCCCTTGGCACCGGGCACCGCCTCCTTTGCATAGTTTGAGTCTGTCACAGAGCCCGCGCTTTGATTCTGTCACAGAGCCCGTGCTGTTATGTTAAACCTTGGCCATGCGCAGTTAGCGCTGCCCGTCTTCTGACATCATTTGGTGTCAGGCTGACTGCGCCTGTGCGGCCGCGCTGCCCGACAACCCGCCTTGCAGTGCCTTCTGATTTATTCCCACTTTGGGGCTGGGATTCATGGGCATGTGCAGTGCATATCTTCGCCTCTCACTCCTCTCCATCCGCCTTCTTCAGAGTGGGCGGCGTCACGGCCGTGGCATGTGATTAGGGATCAGCTGACGCCACACAGTCTGTAGAAGGCGGAGGGAGATGAGTGACAGGCGAAGATATGCACTGAGCATGCCCATGAATCCCAGCCCCGCAGAGTGAATAAATCGGAAGACACTGCGGGGCGTGATCTCGGGCAGCGTGGCCACAAAGGCGCAGTCAGCCTGACATCAAATGATGTCAGAAGACGGGCAGCGCTAACTGCACATGCCCAAGGTTAAACATAACAGCGCAGGCTCCAGGACAGATTCAAACAATGCTGAGGAGGAGGCGGCGCCCAGCGCCATGGGGTATGCATGCCAGCTGTGCTGCGTCTCATTACGAAGGAAAGTCCCACCTCCGGGACGGTTTCACGGTATGAGGGGACACATATTATATAAGTGTTAAGTTCAGCGTGTGCAAGGAGCTTAACTAAAAGAGCCACTTGTTCCTTGTGCAGCATTAGTGTTGCACAAGGTGGCTCTTTCAGTTACAAACGCCTGGGGGAGGGACAGGTTCCCTTTAATTTCTGTAGTATTGTGTGTGTGGAGGTAGCAGGAGCAATTGCCGGATACACAGCAGGTGATCAGCTGACGTTACTGAAACCCAATAACACTGGGTCATGTGTTGACTGTGCAGACGGCACTTCTGAGCAGCAACTGGCGGTGTTGGAGCCCAGGGATTAAAGTTCAGGTGGTAGAAACATGAACACAACAGGAGACCTGGATACTGTTGCCAACCAATTATTTAATCTGTAAGAGGAGTGGCAAATTCCTGCGAGATCCGGGCCTTGTTCATTTTCAGAATAGTAAGCAGGTCAACCTTATCGGAGGATAGTCGCATGTGACGGTCTGTTAGTACACCACCTGCGGCACTAAAGACGCGTTCCGATAATACACTAGCAGCAGGGCAAGCCAGCACCTCCAATGCATACTAGCTATGCTCTGGCCATGTATCCAGCTTAGAGACCCAAAACTTGAAGGGGGAAGAGCCGTCTGGGAGTACACTGAGAGGGCAAGACATGTAGTCTGTCGCCATCTGACGGAAACGGGGCCTCCTGCTGACTGGACCCGTCTGTGATGGTGTAGACATTTGTGGCGGGCACACAAAGCTTTGCCACTGTTGGGCCATACTGGTCTTGCCTTGTGCTGAGGCACTGCTTCTGCTCTCTCTTTGTGCAGAGCTTCCTCCACTGCCTCGACGCACTGAGCTGCTTTGTAAAGCACTAGCAGCACTTCTCTCGATTGGACTGGAGAAGATGATGGACTGCACCAGTGTGTCTTGGTACTCCCGCATTTTACGCTCCCGCTGCAACGGTGTTATGAGGGTGTGTAAGTTGTCCCGATAGCACGGATCTAGGAGGGTGTACACCCAATAATCAGCCATGGTTGGAATGTGGGCGATCCGGCGGTCGTTTCTCAGGCACTGCAGCATGAAATCAACCATGTGCTGCAGACTGCCGACTGGCCAAGAAACGCTGTCCCCTGCTTGAAGTGTGATCTCTGCCTGCTCTGCATCACCCCACCCTCACTCTACATACTGACTACTGGAGATTTGTGTAACTCCCTCCTCTGGACAGATGTCTTCTTCCTCCATTGACTCCTCCTCATCCTTCTCACAAAGTGTCCCCTGCCTAGGCCTTTGTGAGGAACCACGTTGCGCAGACTGTCCAGAAGCAGATGGCATTTCTGACTCCTCATCCTCCACCTCTTCCACCACATCAACCCTTAGCGCCTGCAGTGTTCTTTCAAGCAGGCACTCGCCATCCGCGTGGAATCATCGAAGGCACACAAAACCTAGCTGATGTCCTTCATAGTGGCCCACTCAGTGGTTGTGAAATCTGAACGGTGCGCAGTGCGACTTTTTTGCGCCTGATGCAGCTGGTACTCCATTACTGCTGGCTGCTGCTCACACAACCGCTCCAACATATGTAACGTTGAATTCCACCTGGTGGGTAGGTCACATATGATGCGATGTTCCGGAAGGCGGAATCGGCGCTGCATAGCTGCAATGCGCGATCTTGCCATGCTGGAACACCACAAGTGAGCACACTATAGGCGGACCTTGTGCAGCAGTGCATCAAGATCCGGATAGCCCCTCAAAAAACTCTGCACGACCAAGTTGAGCACATGTGCCAGACATGGGATGTGAGTGAGGTTGCCTAGGCCCAGAGCTGCCACCAGATTTCGGCCATTGTCATACACTACCATGCCTGGCTGGAGATTCGCTGGCACAAACCACACGTCGCTCTCCTGCTTGATGGCATTCCAGAGCTCCTGCGCTGTGTGGCTTCGATTCCCCAAAGAAATTAATTTCATAGAATCATAGAATGGTAGAGTTGGAAGGGACCTGCTGGGTCATCTAGTCCAACCCCCTGCTCAATGCAGGATACACTAAACCAGGGGTCCCCAACTCCAGTCCTCAAGGCCCACCAACATGTCATGTTTTCAGGATTTCCTTAGTCTTGCCCAGGTAATAATTGCATCACCTGTGCAATGCAAAGGAAATCCTGAAAACATGACCTGTTGGTGGGCCTTGAGGACTGGAGTTGGGGACCCCTGCACTAAACCATCTCAGATGGATGTCTATCCAGCCTCTGTTTGAAGACTTCCATTGAAGGAGAACTCACCACTTCTCGTGGCAGCCTGTTCCAATCATTGATCACCCTCACTGTCAGAGTTTTTTCTATTATCTAATCTGTGTCTCCTCCTATTCTGTTTCATCCCATTGCTTCTTGTCTTTCCTTGTGCAAATGAGAATAAAGATGATCCTTCTACAATCTGACAGCTCTTGAGATATTTGTAGACAGCTATTAAGTCTTCTCTCAATCTTCTTTTTTGCAAGCTAAACATTCCCAAATCCTGTAACCATTCCTCATAGGACATGGTTGGTAGGTCGCTCTTCTCTGAACTTGCTCCGATTTGTTGATGTCTTTTTTTAAAATGTGGTTCCCAAAACTGGATACCGTATTCCAGATGAGGTCTGACCAAAGAGGAGTGGAGGGCAATAATGACTTCACGTGATCTAGACTGTATGCTTCTGTTAATACATCCCTGAATTGCATTTGTCTTTTTTGCTGCTGCATCACACTGTTGACTCATGTTCAGTTTATGATCTATTAGTATACCCAAGACTTTTTCACATGTGCTGTTGCCTAGCCCTATTCCTCCCATTCTGTATATGCTTTTTTCATTTTTATTGCCCAGATGTAGTACTTAGCATTTTTCCCTATTACATGCAATGACTATGGTGGTGACTATGTGGTGTATTATACTATATGCAGGACTATGGGGAGTGCATTATACACTATAAACAGAGTGAAGTCAAGCCCAATATTGATTTCATGTAGATTTCTCTTTTGTTCATTTACTTTGTACTTTGTTAATTGATAAAAAACTAAGCTATTAACATTTCTATTTTTGAACACATGTGGACGGTACACAAGAGCTGTGCACATGAGATGTCTTCGCAATCTGACAGATTTTGAGTGCTACTTCACGGAAGAGTGGGAAAAGATTTCCAGTTCTAGATGTGCCATAGACGGCTACCCAAAAATACTGAATGCGTCATAATAAATTCAAGTAATATTAGTTTATGGGTGTGCATTTAGTATATATGGATCACATTATTTTAGTTCTTTATGTTTCTTTTTCCTTTTTTTTCACTCTAAAATATTTCCGTTTATTTTTCAATTGAATTGGACAGATAATAGGTGACATCAAAGGTGAAAAAATTCTAAAATGATTCTTCCTGATATGATTTTATTAACATAAAAAAACCCATAGAACTTTAGCAGGTGTGTGTAGAGTTTTTATATCTACTTTATATATTACACTTCATGTATACAATTACATTTAGGTATCACTGTAGTTCAGTCTGCCAGTAAAATGTTCAAGATCTAGCAGCAACCAACATTATATGAAATTGTTAGCTATGAGATTAATCGTTCAACTGCCTCAGAGGTTCCAGCCTCATGTACGGGCCATACAGAACTTCCTGTTCTAAGTATGTGGTGATCAGGTATCAAGAATGAACCCTCACTGATAATTCATAGAAGTGTGGACGGAGTGATTCGTTATCAGTTCCTAGAATCCTTATCTTTTAAGCCTTATTATAGAACACAATTTTAAAAAAGTCTTAGCTTAGGATCCCTATGTTTGGTCGCCGAAAGAAAAAGTGGCACAGCTACAAATTCGACAGCCCCAGCCTCTTAAAAATAGAGGTAAATTAATAAATAGTTAATACGCAATAAACAAAGAAGTCACAAAAATTATATTTTAAACTAAAATAAATATAGGAATAAAGAGGGACGAAATCATAAAATGTTCTTGTTTGGTTATTTCCATGTAAAAAACATATATCACACACATAAGGAGGAGACAAATAATTTGGTCCTCCATCATTATAATGTAAAAGTAAAAGCTTAATTACTTTCAAATGTATTATACAGGGTTGTATGTGAGTGATAAAGCTTTCTTCTTCGCTATTCCTCATGTAAGGGGTGTGGACTGGACTGCCAGTCGTGTCCCTGAAGACATCAATCGTGTTGTGCATATAGTGTTATGCGTCTTTTGTATAGCTTGTGAAGTGTAATATGTTTGCTTTGGTAATGTGTTGGGATATGATAATATTTAGTGCATGAGTAATGTAGAGGTAATACATAAGTGTAATGTGGATAGTGTTGGATAAGACATAGATAGTGACATTAGTGTATAGTATAGGAGGTAGACAGTTGACTGTAAAATAATGTTTTGTGGGGATTTTTTGCCCAGCAACAGACAGCAGAGTAAGTGAGAGTTAAGAGATGGGACTAGCCCACAGTGGGAGGGGTTAGGGCCAGGGAAAGCAGACTACTTCCTGACAGTCAGACAGGAGTTAGAGTTTCACAATGCAAGGAGAAAAAGCAGAGCATAGATGAACATTTCATAAAACAAACTTTATTCAAAAAGTAGTACCAAGACATATACTTTAATATTTGAGATTATATTACTAAGATAAATTAGTAATGAGAGCACAACGATTAATGCTTGAAATATGCTGTAAAAAGGCCCCCCTGCCACCTACCCCCCCACAGAGCTGTAACTGCCAATACAGGAGCACACAAAGGACCCCTGCACCACCCCCCAAAAATAGAGGGGAAAGGGGAAAATGGTAACTAGCCCAACACTATTGACAGGCAGATAAAGGCATCAATGTGCCTGACCTGGAGGGCAAGCACCCATACATGCAGCAGACCACCTCCTGACTGCTTCCCCACCCTGCCCTCGCACCTGGTAAGTCTTTACCCCCATGTTAGCGAATATGATTTTTTATGCCACTATGGTATCCTAGTATGGACACTCTTTCTGCTGCATGTATGGGTGCTTGCCCTCCAGGTCAGGCACATTGATGCCTTTACCTGCCTGTCAATAGTGTTGGGCTAGTTACCATTTTCCCCTTTCCCCTCTATTTTTGGGGGGTGGTGCAGGGGTCCTTTGTGTGCTCCTGTATTGGCAGTTACAGCTCTGTGGGGGGGTAGGCGGCAGGGGGGGCCTTTTTTACAGCATATTTCAAGCATTAATCGTTGTGCTCTCATTACTAATTTATAACGCTCAAATATTAAAGTATATGTCTTTGTACTTCTTTTTGAATAAAGTTTGTTTTATGAAATGTTCATCTATGCTCTGCTTTTTCTCCTTGCATTGTGATATGCTCTGAGCAGATTTAGTGAGTTCGGGGGTGGCTGGCGTTATTTTCGTCAGACCTCGATTTCTCACATTATGCATTTGGGATTTTTGTTTTCAGGAGTTAGAGTTTGGAGAGCGACAAGTGTGCAGTGCTGCCAAGGGGGGATCCACAACTAGAAGAGACTGGAGCGAGAGATAATGAGATCCTAAAGAGAGTTACTGATTAGACTGAGAGACTTTCCAGAAGGCGTTACCGGGTAAGATGCTGAGATTGCTAGTGCCAACGGTAATGGACCTATAGAGTACTGAGAGAGTGGGACTAGTGGGGGACCCGAGCGGTAGATCCAGAGTGTCCATAGTGATAGGACGCGGAACCGCTGAACGAGTTGAGAGAAACTTGCTGATCAGGACTGTGGCCTAGAAGCTGGGTTGTGGTGACGTGGAGATGAAACAGATAAGGTGCAGAGCCCTGGAGTAGCCTACAGAGGAAGGATACAATGAGAATAAAAAGGCTTCTTACTATGAAGGAAACTTGCTTAAGACTGTGTATCCGCTATCCCTTGTATATAACTCTTATCAAGTTCAGTAAATTCCCCATGTTTGAACCAAAGTCTCCTTTATTACTCTGTGGAATTCGTGGTCCTGGCTAGCCAAAACCATTGGCTAAAGGTGTCCGGCACGGGCACAAGGCCCTCACAACACTAACACCAACACCCAGCCAAGACCCATCTTTTCCTGTAGAGTATATATAAATGATCAGGGTCACCTTGCACTCTATATAAGTTGGTGCTTTAAGAGGAAAAAAACAAATCAATATAGTAGAGCAACCTCCAGCACACACAAAAAAAGTGAAAAAATTTGTTCTTGATTTTCAATGGTTAATTTTTATTCTGGGAATTCACAGCCATGAAATGAAGCATAACATAAGAAACTTGTCCCCAACGTTTCGACCGCATACGGTCTTTATTAAGGGTTCAGTCTGTGATTATGGACGGCAACTCGAACGGCAATCCCAGAAAGATGGGATTCCCATATCCCAATACCCCCGAATGCGAAGGAAGAAAAAAATGTCCATCTACCTATACCGCACCGAGCAAAACGACCCAGGATATGGAGACCCCCTGTAAGTATCCACACAAAGAAAGCCCTTTCCTCCCCTTCTACACCGGGATGTAATCTATGTAAGGGAATAGATTATAAATGGTTTAAAGGGATCCCTAAGTATTCTCATCATCCGCACAATAAAAAAGAAGAACTGAAGTAAACTATAATGTAAAAAAGAACATTCATAAAGAATGTATATGTGCCATAAACAGTCATACATAGAAACATGCCGTATCATGCAGTTCTTCTTTTTTATTGTGCGGATGATGAGAATACTTAGGGATCCCTTTAAACCATGTATAATCTATTCCCTTACATAGATTACGTCCCGGTGTAGAAGGGGAGGAAAGGGCTTTCTTTGTGTGGATACTTACAGGGGGTCTCCATATCCTGGGTCGTTTTGCTCGGTGCGGTATAGGTAGATGGACATTTTTTTCTTCCTTCGCATTCGGGGGTATTGGGATATGGTGTTAGGCTATGGACTTCTTAAAAATGGCGCCGGTAAGTGCAGGCGCATTCCCTTTGGCATAGGGCACACAAATATGGTATCCTCCTTAGGGCTTCTTGAATATGGCGCCAGTACACGCATGCGCAGTCGCTCGCCTCTTTCCTCTGCGTCGCCGAAGGTCTCAATTAACTTCCGGTGCGCATCATATGACGTCTGAGAGGGATTTCCTCTAGCGCGCGCCGGAAATGAGTACCGGAGTCGATGCAGTTAGGGATTTGGCGGCAGCGTCTCAGCATGCGAACACCTTACTGGCTGGCCTGATTCTTCAAGGGGTATTTAATGAGGTAAGGTGGGAGAAGGAACACACTCCCCTTGAAAAAGCACGGGCGAAACGCGCGTCGGGGCGTTGCTGGACAGCGGTGCACAACTATGGGTAAGCATTGATCCACTTACGATATTTCATTTTTATATTATATATTGAATTCTCATCTGGGAACAATAGATGTAGATAATACCTCAAAGGATGTCTCTGGGAATCTTATATTTATATGAGAGTAACATTAGTTATAGTGTGCCTCAATGCTTGACATGACATGGTTGGATGCGGTACTTTCGCGGCTCATGGGATTTTGACTAATTCTCTTTGATATAACTCACATGGTGTTATGTACAATTTTTTTTTAAATTTGTTTTCAATAAACTTTATTGATTTTATAGTATTTGTGATATAGTGGTCTGTGGGTACTTGGTACTCATCTTGTGGTAGCTGCCTAGTATGTTCCAAGACGGCCTGTTAACGTTTGGCCACGGCTGTGCTCATATCGGTCGGAACAGGTAAGCGTTCACGGGTCCATGTGGAGGTGGACCGTGACGGCTCCTGCAGTGATGATTCAGAGGAACTGGAGTATGAAGAGGAGTCAATGTGCACAGACTGGATTCCTGCAATCCTTGGAGTTGGCAGAACATGTAGAGCGCCACTCTCACGATCTGTACCCGGTTCCACAACATTTACCCAATGGGCAGTGAGGGAAAGGTATCGTCCCTGTCCATGGTGACTGGTCCACGCATCGGTGGTGAGGTGGACCTTGCTACTGACGGTGTTTAGTAGTGCATGTTTAATGTTTCCCTCCACTTGCTTTTGCAGGGCAGGGATAGCTTGCCTGCTGAAATAAAAGCGGCTGGGCACGTTGTATTGTGGGACTGCCAATGCTATCAAGTTACGGAAGCTGTCAGTCTCCACCAGCCTGAATAACAGCATTTCAAGGGACAGTAGTTTTGCAATGCCAGCATTCAGAGCCTGTGCTCGTGGGTGGTTTGCCGAGAATGGCCGCCTTTTCTCCCATGCCTGTGCTACCGATGGCTGTAGACTGGGCTGGGAGTGTGAGGATGACTTTGAACGTGGTGCTGTGGGTGGAATTACACTGGGTCTCTGGACAACAGTGCCAGAGGTTCTTCCATGGCGATCCTGTGAGGAAGCCGAACCAGCTGTGTGTGAGCTGGAGGAAGAGGCTCCAACACGAGCTGAAGAGGTGGTAGGTGCCGCTGTAGGTTGGCCTAGGTCTTCAGTGTTTTTGGAACTTCACCGCGTGCTTAGTCCGCACATATTTCCACATATTTGTGGTATTGAGGTTGCTGACACTTTTCCCTCTTTTGATTTTCTGATGACACAGCTTGCATTTGACTAAGCAAATGTCAGCTGCAACTGTGTCAAAAAGGACCAGGCACTGCAAGTCTTGGGAGTGCCCGCTTTGGCTTTTGGAAGAGGCATGCTCCTAATGGGTGCTGAAGTGGAGGCTACAGGCAACGCAGTCTTCCCCCTCCCTCTCCCTCTTTGGGCCGTTCGGGGAATCTCTTCCTCAGAGCTGCTCCCACCACCTTCCCGTACCTCACGCCATGATGGGTCAAGGACCTCATCATCTACACTACCCTCTTCCACCAACTGCTTCTCCTGGGTAGTCACGGCAGCACAGTATGCACCAGAAAGTGGCACCTGAGTCTCATCATCAGATGCGAACTGAGGTGTGCTGACCGGAGGCACTGGCCCACCCGCCTCTTCAGATTCGGAGAGACAAAGCTGTTGGGCATCACTGCATACTGCCTCCTCTTCCATTTCTCCAATGCTGCTTAGCTGGGCCCCTCTTTCCAAGCCAAGAGATTCAGAGAACAGAAGTAGAGATGGCTCCTGTCCTGGGCTCTCTGACTGCCTGGGCAATTTGGCAGGTGGTGAAGAGACAGATGGTTGCTCTTCAGTGCTCTGTGCCTGAGAGGATGTGGCACTAATTGAAGTCGATGCGTTAGCTGCCATCCATCCGACAACGGCTTCAATTTGTTCGTCCCGCAGCAGCGGGGTACGGCCAACTCCTACAAAGCTGCGCATGAAGGTCTGTTCCCTGATAAACCTGGGGGATGATGAGTCACCGGTGCCCACAGCAGGCACAGAATCCCCACGTCCTCTCCCTGCTCCACGACCACGTGCCTTACTCCCTGCCTTCTTCATCTTGGTAGACTGATAAAGATAGGCAGAAAAGTACTAAGGGCTTAGTGTGCTTATTCCTGAACAGCTGCTAACAGGTATAAGAAACACTAATTTTATAAAGGGTGGACTACACTTTAATATGAGCTAATGTGGCCTACACAACTATAAAGTGGAGTGTTTGGTGAACTTTATAAACTTTTGGTTTGTTTCGCAGAACAGACTACAGAGTGAGCTGCACTCACACAGAGACCGTGCAGATAGCCATGAACAGCGCTGCAAGGCCAAGAAAAGCTCCTCTATCTAATCCTATATAGTGTTTTTCCACAATCTAGCAGGATACGGATGGAAACTGTTGTGAATTCTGCTCTTGGGCTCCCTCCGGTGGTTATGAGTGGTAGTGCTGCTGTCTTTGGATTGCAGCATTTATCAGGTGTGTCCACTTATTGCAATTTGGACTGAGCTATTTAAGTCTTGCTTGATCCTTTAGTCAGTGCCAGTTGTCCATTGTTTTTGGAGGATTCACATCCCTGACTGGTCTCTCCTGTTTTGCTGTTCTTTTCAACAAAGATAAGTTCTGGCTTTGTTTTTGCTGTCCACATGCTGTGGGCCTTATAGTTCTGTGCATTTTCATGTTTTGTCTTGTCCAGCTTTGTCTGTGTAAGGATTTTTTGCAGCCAAGCTGCATCTCTGGAGATGCAGATATACCCTCCATGTCTTTAGTCAGATGTGGAGTTTGGTATTTTCTGTGGTAGATATTTTCTAGTGTTTTAATACTGACCGCATAGTACTCTGTCCTATTCTTTCTTTTTAGCTACAAAGGCCTCCTTTGCTAAATCCTGATTTCAGTCTGCGTATGTCATTTCCCTCTCCTCTCACAGTCAATATTTGTGGGGGGCTGTCTATCCTTTGGGGATTTTCTCTGAGGCAAGATAGTTTTCCCATTTCTATCTTTAGGGGAAGTTAGTCCTTAGGCTGTGTCGAGGTGTCTAGGGAGTGTTAGGTACATCCCACGGCTACTTCTAGTTGTGGTGCTAAGTTCAGGGTCTGCGGTCAGTACAGGTACCACCTTCTCCAGAGTACGTCACATGCTGCTCCTAGGCCACCAGATCATAACAGTACAACTGGCCACAATGAGTTAAACGCATCTCAGAAGAAAGGAAGGAAAGTGCTAAGCCATTTTTTTTCTGTAGTCTGTTGTGTCTTTCCTTCCCTCTTTTCCTCTGGGTGGCTCAGGAGTTAGGCGCTGGCATGGAGGTTCAGGAATTGGTTTCTCGTGTGGACCAACTTGCTGCTAGAGTACAGGGTATTTCCGATTATATCGTTCAGACTCCGGTTTTAGAGCCTAGAATTCCAACTCCTGATTTGTTTTTTGGGGACAGGTCCAAATTTTTGAGCTTTAAAAATAACTGTAAACTGTTTTTTGCTCTGAAACCCCGTTCTTCTGGTGACCCCATTCAGCAGGTTAAAATTGTTATTTCCCTGCTGCATGGTGATCCTCAGGATTGGGTATTTTCCCTGGAATCTGGGAATCCTGCTTTGCTTAATATAGACACCTTTTTTCAGGCGCTAGGGTTATTGTATGATGAACCTAATTCAGTGGATCATGCAGAGAAGACCTTGTTGGCCCTGAGTCAGGGTCAAGAAGCGGCAGAATCGTATTGCCAGAAATTTAGAAAATGGTCTGTATTGACTAAATGGAATGAGGATGTCTTGGCGGCAATTTTCAGAAAGGGTCTTTCTGAATCTGTTAAAGATGTTATGGTGGGGTTCCCCACGCCTGCTGGTCTGAGTGATTCTATGTCTCTGGCCATTCAGATTGATCGGCGCTTGCGCGAGCGCAGAGTTGTGCACACTGTGGCGTTGTCCTCCGAGCGGAGCCCTGAGCCTATGCAGTGTGATAGGATTTTGTCTAGAGCTGAACGACAAAGATTCAGGCGTCAGAATAGGTTGTGTTTAAAGCGCTGCGGAATATGATAGCGCTATATAAGTAAGCATAATAAATGTAGCAACGTGGCTGCATATGGCATTTACTGTATTTTCTACATGGCATGAGCAAATAGAAAATAAAAGTTGAGAATATATAATTGAAAGAAGTTGTTCACTACTATCCTTAGGTCAATTTTGAATCAGCTGCTCTCGGTGATGGAAGTGCTCATTTTCCGAGCTGCTCCATCTTCTGATATTGGCTGCGGCCTCCTATTGAAATCATAAATCTGTGTTTGTTATTTTTCATTGCAAATACAGTCATGGCCAAAAGTATTGACACCCCTGCAATTCTGTCAGATAGTACTCAGTTTCTTCCTGAAAATGATTGCAATCACAAATTCTTTGGTATTATTATCCTCATTTAATTTGTCTTAAATGAAAAAACACAAAAGAGAATGAAGCAAAAAGCAAAACATTGATCATTTCACACAAAACTCCAAAAATGGGCCAGACAAAAGTATTGACACCCTCAGCCTAATAATTGGTTGCCCAACCTTTACCCAAAATAACTGCGACCAACCGCTTCCGGTAACCATCAATGAGTTTCTTACAATGCTCTGCTGGAATTTTAGACCATTCTTCTTTGGCAAACTGCTCCAGGTCCCTGATATTTTAAGGGTGCCTTCTCCAAACTGCCATTTTTAGATCTCTCCACAGGTGTTCTATGGGATTCAGGTCTGGTCACCATAGAAGTCTCCAGTGCTTTCTCTCAAACCATTTTCTAGTGCTTTTTGAAGTGTGTTTTGGGTCATTGTCCTGCTGGAAGACCCATGACCTCTGAGGGAGACCCAGCTTTCTCACACTGGGCCCTACATTATGCTGCAAAATTTGTTGGTAGTCTTCAGACTTCATAATGCCATGCACACGGTCAAGCAGTCCAGTGCCAGAAGCAGCAAAGCAACCCCAAAACATCAGGGAACCTCCGCCATGTTTGACTGTAGGGACCGTGTTCTTTTCTTTGAATGCCTCTTTCTTTCTCCTGTAAACTCTATGTTGATGCCTTTGCCCAAAAAGCTCTACTTTTGTATCCTCTGACCAGAGAACATTCTTCCAAAACGTTTTAGGCTTTTTCAGGTAAGTTTTGGCAAACTCCAGCCTGGCTTTTTTATGTCTCGGGGTAAGAAGTGGGGTCTTCCTGGGTCTCCTACCATACAGTCCCTTTTCATTCAGACGCCGACGGATAGTACGGGTTGACACTGTTGTACCCTCGGACTGCAGGGCAGCTTGAAATTGTTTGGATGTTAGTCAAGGTTCTTTATCCAACATCCGCACAATCTTGCGTTGAAATCTCTTGTCAATTTTTCTTTTCCGTCCACATCTAGGGAGGTTAGCCACAGTGCCATGGGCTATTAACTTCTTGATGACACTCCGCACGGTAGACACAGGAACATTCAGGTCTTTGGAGATGGACTTGTAGCCTTGAGATTGCTCATGCTTCCTCACAATTTGGTTTCTCAAGTCCTCAGACAGTTCTTTGGTCTTATTTCTTTTCTCCATCCTCAATGTGGTACACACAAGGACACAGGACAGAGGTTGAGTCAACTTTAATCCATGTCAACTGGCTGCAAGTGTGATTTAGTTATTGCCAACACCTGTCAGGTGCCACAGGTAAGTTACAGGTGCTGTTAATTACACAAATTAGAGAAGCATCACATGATTTTTGTCTACCCCCTTTTTTATGTTTGGTGTGCAATTATATCCAATTTGGCTTTAGGACAATTCTTTTTGTGTTTTTTCTTTTAAGACAAATTAAATGAAGATAATAATACCAAATAATTTGTGTTTGCAATCATTTTCAGGAAGAAAATGAGTATTATCTGACAGAATTGCAGGGGTGTCAATACTTTTGGCCATGACTGTAGGGGAAAAAACACAGAAAAAAGATACATGCAACAAATATGCTAAATTTAACACCTGTATATTCAATGTGAATGAAAGGTAAAGCTATGTTTTAACTCTTAGTCACTTCTGCTAGTTTTTAGCCTCTGAAGTTTCCATGAGCCACACCTTGACCACAGCCGGATTGAGCTCAGTCAACATCCGACAGTGCGGGACCAGATTAGAAAATGTGATGTCTAGTGACTGTAGCAGCTGTATGTGTGTTGGGGAATGACAGCTGAATGGTGACTTCATCTCACTAAATCTTGGAGACAAACCTGTAAATCAGGTTTTCCTTCAAACTGCCATTTTGCTCATGTAAATATAACTCCGTAAGACTATACAATGGTTGGACATCTGAGAGGTCAATTGTAAACCGGAAAAAATCCTGAGCACTAATCATCTGAGCAAGAACATTAATGTGATGCTGGACTTGTACCATGGAGCCTCCATTATAGGTCCCATCCTATTTGACAAACAATAGGGCTGCAACCTGCTATGTTTTTTTTTTTCAAGCTAAAATGACACCTCAGTGGCGTATACTGGAAGCTATAAGTCATTGGTGCCCGTCAAGTGACAGCGGTGTGTGTTGTGTTACGGATCTGGAAACGTCTTGTGGCTCCTTTTTTATACCTTTTTTGGCCTAGGTATACTTTGGGAGCTATTCTGGCCGTATATTAGAACATTCCCATAATCTCCCATGCACCAGACGAAGGCCAAAAAGTGTGTTCTTTTGGTCTCCGTCTGACCGGTATGTGCTGGCATACGAAAAGACTGTACTATACACAGCCACAAGTGTAAACCATGTGGTATATTTTTTTACAGTGGGTCTCTATGGTGGACGATGCCCTGGGATCCTTCCTGACAGTGCATACTTTTGGGCACAAACCTCCTGAGCGTATGTGCCCGACTGTCGACAGAAATACCGTTTGTACCTAGCCTAAGCCACAATACAACCAAATGGTAACTTAGTATGAAATATATAATTAATTTTTTCTTGAATCACTCATAACATGTTCTACTTTTATAGATACAAGTGGCCAAAATGCATCTGCTATTCGTGGGCATAGTCTTTGCCCTGTCGTCGCTGGTCTCATCTTTGGACAATGGACTAGTCAGGACGCCCCCCATGGGCTGGATGACGTGGGAGCGCTACAGATGCAACATCAACTGTGAAACTGACCCAGATAATTGTATAGGGTAAGTCTGATTGTTGACTGTACGTGAGTTCATTGTTTTTCAACTGCAGTTATTAGCAAAAGGAGACTGTCACCAAAGTAGTGCTAGCCTTAGTGCAGACAGTGCGATTCAGTGACTGCTGCCAGAATCCTAGCAAACTATGTTTTACTTTAGAATGGTGCAACGTTTTGAAACAACATGTCTTAAAGAGGATATCGTGTATCAAAATAGGTGATAACTTTGATTGCAGGAGGTCCCACCATTAGGACCCCCACTGATCCCGACAACAGAGCTCTGACTTGCTTTTTTTTTCTATGGCCACAGATTCTTTACGGAGTCTCAACAGTACCAAAAAACCATGACACGAGCAGGGGTGCACATGCACGGTACTCACTACAATCAAGTGGGGCACTTCAAGGCCTCCTTCTAGGGATCAGTAGTGGTCCCAGCTTAGATACATCCAACATGTTATCTGTCCTATAAATGGGGGATAACTTGTTAAGTTGTGAAAACCCTTTTAAAGGGAACCTGTCATCCGATTATGCTTTGAAGATGGCTTCTTCTAGTGCTGCTCTACGTGTTTGACGAGTCTTTTATTATGTAAGAGACCTGTCAATCGCCTCTAGCAGCCCTGAAAAAAGCCATCTGAGGTAGAGCTGAACAAGTCTCGTTTCCGGCTATGATCCCCGGTTAGATCTTCAAAGTACTTTTCTTTTCTCCAAAATTCTCGGAGTGTTTCAAAGTAAAATATACCTGTCTGCAGTCATGAAGCCAGGATCTGATTAATGCTGCTCATAAGGGGTTACATTTTAAATATTCATGGCCCGTATTAAATAAAAAATAAAAAAATTCAAAACCCGCGGGAGCTGTACTTCCCCCATCATCCCCATCCATTAGATATAAGTAATGCATGTTCAGTGAATGCATTAAAATACTCACCAGTCATGGTTTTCCGCCAATTCCGGCAGTACATCATGTGACCGCAGTTATGACCAACCATTTAGCACAGTGTTTCTGTGTGGGCCACAAGTCACTTTCTCAATGTAAGCCTATGAGACTTAGAACCAGGCTCTCATAGACTTCAATTAACAAATGAACTAACGGTCCACGGTGTGAGCCAAGAGGAAAGAGCTGCAGCCACATGGTGCAGGAGGGAGAACGGAGCGGCGCTGGAAACGGCAGAAGACTGCAACTAGTAATTATTAGATTGGTTATTCTCACAATTGCATTTTGTTTTCCACAAGGAACAGTAATTGCATTTTCTTGTTGAATGGGCGGTCTTCTTCAGACCTGCTTAAACTACATTTTCCAGTAGAACCTACTTCTCCTCAGTGCTGCAGACCCCCCTCCTGTGTGCTCCTTATAAGTCTCACCTATGAATTATAATCAACCAATCTAAGTATAGCATTCCCCTTAAGAGTCTGTGCAAGTGTTTGTCTTATGATGGCTGGAGATGGGCTTCAACTATCAGGACAAGCTTAGCCCTTCTTTCAATAATTGTGGAAACTGTACCCATCGGAAGGTCTGCAGAAGGTTTTCAGTCATTACTGCAGTATTCTGGTCATGGTCTCAAACTATGCATCTTGGGAACCTTTGTGTCATCAACATATGACCTGATGATAATAATGCTTTATAAAGTAAGAAAGAAAACTCAGAACTTTGACACTGTGTAAAGAAAACCGAACAAGGTGACGGCAAAACAAGTTGGAGCGCTTTCTCCAAGTTAAATTGGGTTCATATATCTTAACGTCCTGTAAATATCATGGTGGAAGAATCTCGTGTTCCTTCTCGTATATTTTTTTAACTGATTCTTGTCTGTATTTCAAGATGTCTTTGAAGAAAAAACTGAAGTAGATGGTATCGGTTCTCCATTTTGGCTTTTTTCTTTCATTGGTATAGAGAACTGTGACAGATATTGGTAGGATGCCCGGCATTATTGCATTTATTATTTCAACTTTTTGACAGTATCTTTAGCAGACAAGATTTTAGGGTGCATAAAAAGAGATGAAATCTTATGGATCCTCTCCTAAAAAGGAGATTGGGACGTTAGACTCCATTCAATAGGCGGCAACTAGATTATTACAAGGGATGGAGGTCTCTGATACAATGAAAGGTTAGAAAAGTTGGGCTTGTTTAAATTCTAAAAAATACACCTCAGAGGGATCTCGTTTATATGGATAAATACATGTGGGGCCAATACAAAGGAATGGCATATGATTTATACCTTCCTAGGACCTTACAAAGAACCAGGATCTAAGGGGTAACATTTCTCCTTGTGGAAAGTGACATGTCGGCGTAGAGAGACTTTTAGGCTGGATTCACACTTGCGTTTCAAAACGCATGCGTTTAAAAAAAAACCGCGTGGTGAAAAAACGCATGGAAACGCGTGCAAACACTGCGTTTTTTTGACACATGCATTTTTGCATGTGGTGAAAAAAAGCAGAGTTTTGACGCGTTTACATGCGTTTTTTCATGCGTTTGCGTTTTTTAAACGCATGCTGAGAAATGTGTGACAGCTGCCAATCATCAAAATAAAGTAAAAAACCCACTATAAACAGAAATAGTTAGGGTTAGGGGTAGGGATCATAACCCTAACCCTAAAGGGATCATAACCCTACCCCTAAGCCTAAAGGGATCCTGTTGTGAATTCTGTGGCAGAGCTCCCTCCTGTGGTCACAAGTGGTACTTCGGCTGATTCTCTCTGTGAGCTTCTGTTGGTGGAGGGAAGTGGTACTGCGGCTTCTGAGTTTCCTCCCTCAGGTGATCTGGTGAGGTCGTTAGGTGCTTCTCTACTTAACTCCACCTAATGCTTTGATCCTGGCTTCCTGTCAATGTTCCAGTGTTGGACTTGCTTTTCCCTGGATCATTCCTGTGGCCTGCTGCTCTGCATAGCTAAGTTCTTCTTTGCTATTTGTTTGCTATTTTTTCTGTCCAGCTTGTCTAATTTGTTGCTGGAAGCTCTGGGACGCAAAGGGTGTACCTCCGTGCCGTTAGTTCGGTACGGAGGGTCTTTTTGCCCCCTTTGCGTGGTTTTCTTTAGGGTTTTGTGTAGACCGCAAAGTTACCTTTTCTATCCTCGATCTGTTAAGAAAGTCGGGCCTCACTTTGCTGAATCTATTTCATCTCTACGTTTGTCTTTTCATCTTAACTCACAGTCATTATATGTGGGGGGCTGCCTTTTCCTTTGGGGTATTTCTCTGAGGCAAGGTAGGCTTATTTTCTATCTTCAGGCTAGTTAGTTTCTCAGGCTGTGCCGAGTTGCATAGGCAGAGTTAGGCGCAATCCACGGCTGCCTCTAGTGTTGTTTGGAGAGGATTAGGGATTGCGGTCTGCAGAGTTCCCACGTCTCAGAGCTCGTTCTATGATTTTGGGTTATTGTCAGATCACTGTATGTGCTCTGACCGCTATGTCCATTGTAGTACTGAATTGCCTTTCATAACAGTACAGGAAGCCAAAAGTACTAATGATTCTCAATAGAGGGAAAAAAGAAGTTCTGAGACCATTTTTTTTTCTTTGCACTGTGTTTTGCCTTTTTTTTCCCCTAGACATTTGGGTGGTTCAGTACACAGGTGTAACGATGGACATTAGAAGTCTGTCTTCATTTGTGGATCAGCTCTCGGCAAGAGTACAAAAGATTCAAGACACTATTGATCAGAAAGCTATGTTGGAACCAAGAATTCCTATTCCTGATTTGTTTTTTGGAGATAGAACTAAGTTTCTGAGTTTCAAAAATAATTGTAAATTATTTCTGGCCTTGAAACCTCGCTCCTCTGGTGATCCAGTTCAACAGGTTTTGATTGTTATTTCTTTTTTGCGCGGCGACCCTCAGGACTGGGCATTTTCTCTTGCGCCAGGAGATCCTGCATTGAGTAATATCGATGCGTTTTTCCTGGCGCTCGGATTGCTGTACGATGAACCTAATTCAGTGGATCAGGCAGAGAAAAATTTGCTGGCTCTTTGTCAGGGTCAGGATGAGATAGAGGTATATTGTCAGAAATTTAGAAAGTGGTCCGTGCTCACTCAATGGAATGAATCTGCGCTGGCAGCTATGTTCAGAAAGGGTCTCTCTGAAGCCCCTAAGGATGTCATGGTGGGATTTCCTATGCCTGCTGGTTTGAATGAGTCTATGTCTTTGGCCATTCAGATCGGTCGACGCTTGTGTGAGCGTAAATCTGTGCACCATTTGGCGGTATTACCTGAGCTTAAACCTGAGCCTATGCAGTGCGATAGGACTTTGACCAGAGTTAAACGGCAAGAACACAGACGTCTGAATGGGCTGTGTTTCTACTGTGGTGATTCCACTCATGCTATCTCTGATTGTCCTAAGCGCACTAAGCGGTTCGCTAGGTCTGCCACCATTGGTACGGTACAGTCAAAATTTCTTCTGTCCGTTACCTTGATCTGCTCTTTGTCATCGTATTCTGTCATGGCATTTGTGGATTCAGGCGCTGCCCTGAATTTGATGGACTTGGAGTATGCTAAGCGTTGTGGGTTTCTCTTAGAGCCCTTGCAGTGTCCTATTCCATTGAGAGGAATTGATGCCACGCCTTTGGCCAAGAATAAGCCTCAATACTGGACCCAGCTGACCATGTGCATGGCTCCTGCAAATCAGGAGGTTATTCGCTTTCTGGTGTTGCATAATCTGCATGATGTGGTCGTGTTGGGGTTGCCATGGCTACAAGCCCATAATTCAGTATTAGATTGGAAATCCATGTCGGTGTCCAGCTGGGGTTGTCAGGGGGTACATGGTGATGTTCCATTTCTGTCATTTTCGTCATCCACCCCTTCTGAGGTTCCAGAGTTCTTGTCTGATTACCGGGATGTATTTGATGAGCCCAAGTCCGATGCCCTACCTCCGCATAGGGATTGTGATTGTGCTATCAATTTGATTCCTGGTAGTAAATTCCCAAAAGGTCGACTGTTTAATTTATCCGTGCCTGAGCACGCCGCTATGCGCAGTTATGTGAAGGAATCCCTGGAGAAGGGGCATATTCGCCCGTCATCGTCACCATTAGGAGCAGGGTTCTTTTTTGTAGCCAAGAAGGATGGTTCGCTGAGACCTTGTATAGATTACCGCCTTCTAAATAAGATCACGGTTAAATTTCAGTACCCCTTGCCATTGTTATCTGACTTGTTTGCTCGGATTAAGTGGGCTAGTTGGTTCACCAAGATAGATCTTCGTGGTGCGTATAATCTGGTGCGTATCAGGCGAGGAGATGAATGGAAAACTGCATTTAATACGCCCGAGGGTCATTTTGAGTATCTAGTGATGCCATTCGGACTTGCCAATGCTCCATCAGTGTTTCAGTCCTTTATGCATGACATCTTCCGAGAGTACCTGGATAAATTCCTGATTGTGTACTTGGATGACATTTTGATCTTCTCGGATGATTGGGAGTCTCATGTGAAGCAGGTCAGAACAGTTTTTCAGGTCCTGCGTGCTAATTCTTTGTTTGTGAAGGGATCAAAGTGTCTCTTTGGTGTGCAGAAGGTTTCATTTTTGGGGTTCATCTTTTCCCCTTCTACTATCGAGATGGATCCTGTTAAGGTCCAAGCCATCCATGATTGGACTCAGCCGACATCTCTGAAAAGTCTGCAAAAGTTCCTGGGCTTTGCTAATTTTTATCGTCGCTTCATCTGCAATTTTTCTAGTATTGCCAAACCATTGACCGATTTGACCAAGAAGGGTGCTGATTTGGTCAATTGGTCTTCTGCTGCTGTGGAAGCTTTTCAAGACTTGAAGCGTCGTTTTTCTTCTGCCCCTGTGTTGTGTCAACCAGATGTTTCTCTTCCGTTCCAGGTCGAGGTTGATGCTTCTGAGATTGGAGCAGGGGCTGTTTTGTCGCAGAGAGGTTCTGATTGCTCAGTGATGAAACCATGCGCTTTTTTTTCCAGGAAGTTTTCGCCTGCTGAGCGAAATTATGATGTGGGCAACCGAGAGTTGCTGGCCATGAAGTGGGCATTCGAGGAGTGGCGTCATTGGCTTGAAGGAGCTAAGCATCGCGTGGTGGTATTGACTGATCATAAGAACTTGACTTATCTTGAGTCTGCTAAGCGGTTGAATCCTAGACAGGCTCGTTGGTCGCTGTTTTTTGCCCGTTTTGACTTTGTGATTTCGTACCTTCCGGGCTCTAAAAATGTGAAGGCGGATGCTCTGTCTAGGAGTTTTGTGCCCGACTCTCCGGGTTTGTCTGAGCCGGCGGGTATCCTCAAGGAAGGAGTAATTGTGTCTGCCATCTCCCCTGATTTGCGGCGGGTGCTGCAAAAATTTCAGGCTAATAAACATGATCGTTGTCCAGCAGAGAGACTGTTTGTCCCTGATAGGTGGACCAATAAAGTTATCTCTGAGGTTCATTGTTCGGTGTTGGCTGGTCATCCTGGAATCTTTGGTACCAGAGAGTTGGTGGCTAGATCCTTTTGGTGGCCGTCTCTGTCGCGGGATGTGCGTGTTTTTGTGCAGTCCTGTGGGATTTGTGCTCGGGCTAAGCCCTGCTGTTCTCGTGCCAGTGGGTTGCTTTTGCCCTTGCCGGTCCCGAAGAGGCCTTGGACACATATCTCTATGGATTTTATTTCTGATCTTCCTGTTTCTCAAAAGATGTCAGTCATTTGGGTGGTCTGTGATCGCTTTTCTAAGATGGTCCATCTGGTACCCTTGTCTAAATTCCTCCTCTGATTTGGTGCCATTGTTCTTCCAGCATGTGGTTCGTTTACATGGCATTCCAGAGAATATCGTTTCTGACAGAGGTTCCCAGTTTGTTTCAAGGTTTTGGCGAGCCTTTTGTGGTAGGATGGGCATTGACTTGTCTTTTTCCTCGGCTTTCCATCCTCAGACTAATCGCCAGACCGAACGAACCAATCAGACCTTGGAAACATATCTGAGATGCTTTGTTTCTGCCAATCAGGATGAGTGGGTGTCCTTTTTGCCTTTGGCTGAGTTCGCCCTTAATAATCGGGCCAGCTCGGCTACCTTGGTTTCGCCATTTTTCTGCAATTCTGGGTTCCATCCTCGTTTCTCTTCAGGACAGGTTGAGTCTTCGGACTGTCCTGGTGTGGATACTGTGGTGGACAGGTTGCAGCAGATTTGGACTCATGTAGTGGACAATTTGACCTTGTCCCAGGAGAAGGCTCAACGTTTCGCTAATCGCAGACGCCGTTTGGGTCCCCGACTTCGTGTTGGGGATCTGGTTTGGTTATCTTCTCGTCATATTCCTATGAAGGTTTCCTCTCCTAAGTTTAAACCTCGTTTCATTGGTCCGTATAGGATTTCTGAGGTTCTTAATCCTGTGTCTTTTCGTCTGACCCTTCCAGATTCTTTTTCCATACATAACGTATTCCATAGGTCATTGTTGCGGAGATACGTGGCACCTATGGTTCCATCTGTTGATCCTCCTGCCCCGGTTTTGGTGGAGGGGGAATTGGAGTATATTGTGGAGAAGATTTTGGATTCTCGTGTTTCTAGACGGAAACTCCAGTATCTGGTTAAATGGAAGGATTATGCTCAGGAAGATAATTCCTGGGTTTTTGCCTCTGATGTCCATGCTCCCGATCTTGTTCGTGCCTTTCATGTGGCTCATCCTGGTCGGCCTGGGGGCTCTGGTGAGGGTTCGGTGACCCCTCCTCAAGGGGGGGGGTACTGTTGTGAATTCTGTGGCAAAGCTCCCTCCTGTGGTCACAAGTGGTACTTCGGCTGATTCTCTCTGTGAGCTTCTGTTGGTGGAGGGAAGTGGTACTGCGGCTTCTGAGTTTCCTCCCTCAGGTGATCTGGTGAGGTCGTTAGGTGCTTCTCTACTTAACTCCACCTAATGCTTTGATCCTGGCTTCCTGTCAATGTTCCAGTGTTGGACTTGCTTTTCCCTGGATCATTCCTGTGGCCTGCTGCTCTGCATAGCTAAGTTCTTCTTTGCTATTTGTTTGCTATTTTTTCTGTCCAGCTTGTCTAATTTGTTGCTGGAAGCTCTGGGACGCAAAGGGTGTACCTCCCTGCCGTTAGTTCGGTACGGAGGGTCTTTTTGCCCCCTTTGCGTGGTTTTCTTTAGGGTTTTGTGTAGACCGCAAAGTTACCTTTTCTATCCTCGATCTGTTAAGAAAGTCAGGCCTCACTTTGCTGAATCTATTTCATCTCTACGTTTGTCTTTTCATCTTAACTCACAGTCATTATATGTGGGGGGCTGCCTTTTCCTTTGGGGTATTTCTCTGAGGCAAGGTAGGCTTATTTTCTATCTTCAGGCTATTTAGTTTCTCAGGCTGTGCCGAGTTGCATAGGCAGAGTTAGGCGCAATCCACGGCTGCCTCTAGTGTTGTTTGGAGAGGATTAGGGATTGCAGTCTGCAGAGTTCCCACGTCTCAGAGCTCGTTCTATGATTTTGGGTTATTGTCAGATCACTGTATATGCTCTGACCGCTATGTCCATTGTAGTACTGAATTGCCTTTCATAACAGGATCCTAACCCTAAAGGGATTAGGGTTAGGGGTAGGGTTAGGATCCCTTTAGGGTTAGGGGTAGGGTTAGGATCCCTTTAGGGTTAGGGGTAGGGTTAGGGTTAGGATCCCTTTAGGGGTAGGGTTAGGGATAGGGTTAGGGATAGGCTTAGGATCCCGTTAGGGTTAGGATCCCGTTAGGGTTAGGATCCCTTTATCACCTTTATGGTGGGGGGTGGCATATCAGTGTGTTTTCTGTTTTTTTTTTTAATAAAAACGCATGCGTTTTTAAAGCAAACGCATGTGCTTAAAAACGCAGGCGTTTCCATTGACTCCAATGTATTTTTTGACACAAAAAAACCGCATGAAAACGCATGCGTTTTTATGTGTTAAAAAAACGCCTCTCAAAAATACAAGTTGCATTTCTGAAAAAGAACGCATGCAGCAAAAAAACGCATGCGTTTCAAAACGCGACCAAACGCGTACAACAAAAAACGCATGCGTTTTCAATGTTAAATATAGGAAAAAAAACATGCTTTTTTTGTGCAAAAAAACGCTGCAGACAAAAACGCAAGTGTGAAACCACCCTTAGGCCATGCATTGTTTTTCTGGGAAATTTAAATATGCAAATTGTCTCTTTAGAAAGGTAGAGGAGATGAACTCTAATGCCACTTACTGGAAGTAGCAATGCTAAAAGTCAATATCAGCCCTTTAATGAGCCTTGTCATATGTCTTAGGATTTGACTGTCAGATCTCATGGTTTGCACTGCCGAATAAGCCCTGAGCCAATCAAATTCGCTCAACTCTAATCCTAAGTCTTATAATAATGCTCATTAAAGGGTTGATATTGACTTTTAGGATTGTTACTTCCAATAGGTTCAAGTCCTGTAACTCCCTGAAGAGGCAATTAGCATAAAGAACCAGGGGACATTCATTACGGATGAAGGAAAGAGGATTCTGGCAGCTAAATAGGAAAAGGTTCTTTACAGTTAGAGCAGTCCTACTGGAATAATGAGATCTTAATCTGCGCATGTGCTGCCTCCGACTCCATTTTCCTGCAGCCCACCGCTGGGAGATCAATGGCTCCTGCCTCACATTGCCCCACTCCTGACGCTGCCGTCTTCCTGCAGCGGTTACCCTGCTCCTGCCTTTTTTCTTATTTATCTCCTCAAAATTTGGGGTGCCTCAGATTCTCCTCTGGTAGAGGCCGGGAGAGCAGGGCAAGGTTTCAATTTCTTTTCATATCGGACAACTGAAGGCAATTTATGAACTACGGTAAATTGTGGCTAGAACAGACTAGTTAATCCATTTTAACCTATTAATTATCTTGTCTGAAGAAAGATACAAACTCTTATCCGGAGTCAGTTTAAACTTCTTGAAGTAATTTTCCATCTTCACTTCTTTATACGTTGATTCTTTAGCCACATTTTAAGGAAACTAAATTATGTTTTTGTTGGGGGAAAAAAAAGTAAAAAAAGAAGTGGTAAATCACGATCAGGAAATCCCCACAGATTCTACATGACATTTGTCCATTATTATTATTATTTTTTTTAGCTTGTTGCTTGTACACAAAGATATGCTGAGAGCAGGACATTGCTCCTTACAGTGAGGAAGACATGTAGAAAATGTAAGGATTCCTCCAGATGGCTGAGATGGCATGCCTGCAACTTCCTTGGAGTCTACATAAGTACTACGATCAGTCTCATAGAGGGACTTAGTAAAAAAAAAAAAAAAAAATACAATATTTTTTTTAAAAATGGCAAATAAAAAAATATATACCGTATATACTCGAGTATAAGCCGAGATTTTCAGCCCATTTTTTTTGGCTGAAAGTGCCCCTCTCGGGTTATACTCGAGTCGTTGTCCCAGGGGGTAGGTGGGGGAGGGGGAGCGGCAGCTGTCAAATCATACTTGCCTGCTCCCGGCACGTCTCTGCATGTCCCTGCTTCTCCGGCGCCCGCAGCTCTTCCTACGTTCAGCGGTCACGTGGTACCGCTCATTAAAGTAATGGATATGAATGCATATTCATTACTCTAATGAGCGGTACGATGTGACCGCTGAACATAGGAAGAAGCTGCCGGCTCCCGGAGAACATCTGTCAGTGTGAAGCTGCCACACCGGGAGCAGGTGAGTATAACGGGGGAAGGTGAGCTTTCCGATATTCACCTGTCTTCGTTCCACCGCTGCGCGCCGCTCTGTCTTCCGCGTCCTCTGCCTGTGTAGTTCAGGTCAGAGGGCGCGATGACGTGGTTAGTGTGCGTGCCACCCTCTGCCTGAACAGTCACTGCAGAGGATACAGAAGACGGAGTGGCACGCAGCGATGGAACGAGGACAGGTGAATATCGCAAGTGCCGGTGTCCCCGCCTGCTCAGGACAAGAGGTGAGTGTCATTTTTTTTTTTTATCGCAGCAGCAGCATATGGGGCAAATGTTTCTATGGAGCATCTTATGGGGCCATCAACCTTTATGCAGGATTGTATGGGGCACATTTTTTATGGAGCATCTTATAGGGCCATAATCAACCTAAGAAGGATTGTATGGGGCACATTTTCTATGGAGCATCTTATGGGGCCATAATCAACCTTTGCGCAGCATTATATGGGGCAAATATCTTTATGGAGCATCTTATGGGGCATATTTTTGTATGAAGCATCTTATGGGGCCCATCATAAACTTTATAGAGCATTATATGGGGCATATTTTATTATGGAGCATCTTGTGGGGCCCATCATGAACTGTATGGAGCATTATATGGGGCTCCTGATTCAATATGGATATTCAAAAACACTTAACCTACTGATGTCTCAATTAATTTTACTTTTATTGGTATCTATTTTTATTTTTGAAATTTACCAGTAGCTGCTGCATTTCCCACCCTAGGCTTATACTCGAGTCATTTTTTTTTTGTGGCAAAATTAGGGGTCTCTGCTTATACTCGGGTTGGCTTATACTCGAGTATATATGGTATATATTGTATCCATAAATACATATTTTTCTAGAAAAAAAAAAGTAAAGGCAAAAAACATATGCTTTTTCGCCATATCGCTGAACAAAAAGTGAAATAAAACGCGATCAAAAAGGCGAATGTACGGTAAATAAAAATGGTACCGCTGACAAGATCATCTTCAAAATGTCTGAAACGTGTCTGGAAATATAATTTTTTTTGTTTGGCCTGTTATCCTTAGTCATGTGACAAAGCTGTTTTAAAGGGTTGATATTGCCTTTTTTTAGGATTGCTACATCCAATAGAGGACACTAAAGATCAAGTGCTTTTCTGTTCTGAAGGGGCAATTTGCATAAAAAAGGCTTAATCACTGGAAAGGTCAAACTGAATCCAAACTAATGAACATGTTAGGGGGACATCTCAACACCATCTTCTAGGGTAAAGCGGTCACTCCAGAGTGCTTGGCACAGAGCACTTCGGTAATGTCAATGTAGTCTAACCATTTCTTGTTTGAATGGGGCAGTATGAATCTGGCTGCATCTGCTGATACCACCCTCGTTAAATAATAAGAAATCTAGATTGCAGGATTATTATTATTTTTTAATCGATTTTGGTTTAATATTTTCTAGTGAAGAATTAATAAAGAGAATAGCAGACAAAATGGTTGACAGTGGATGGAGGGATCTTGGTTACGTTTACATCAGCATCGATGATTGCTGGACCCTAAAGCAGAGAGACTCTAGTGGACGACTTCAACCTGACCCAAAAAGGTTTCCAAGTGGTATTAAGGCACTTGCAGATTATGTAAGTACAAGTATGTAATATTTCCATCAACCATTTATGTAATAAGAATTATTTATAATATATTGTGATTTATCTTCTACATTAATTATACTATTCCTTTAAAAACTGTGTACAAGCTTACCTAGAAGACTTGATGCTGTTTTGAAGATGATGGGTGGTCACACCAAATAATGATGTGATTTTAGATTTTTTTTTTCCCTCACTAGGATTTTGCTAATTGATAAAAATAAATTATTAGCACTTCTACTTTTGAAAACATTCTTACTTTCCAGAATTTTTTCCAGACTGCACAGAAAAATGGAGTACAAGTCCAAACAAGATTTTTTATATAATAAACGATATAATTTTATTACTAAATATGATACGATACAAAACTAAGTAGACCGAAACAGACAAGGCACCTGTTGTGTTCGGTCAGGGTGACCGACGCTGCTTTAAGGGGTCCGCTGGGGTGATGTTATGGCAGCTAGATGGTATACCTTCCCACAAGTGAAGTATGTCCCCAGGGCTTCCCAGTATGTAGATAGTAGAATGGTGAGAGGTGCAGTGAAGAACAAGGACACAGGATTGCAGTCTCTTTACCTTGTTTACTGTTGGTTTCAGCAGCCACAGTCCAGAGCACCAGATCACAGAGCAGGCAGGGTCCGGCCGGTTTAGAGGCAAGTCCAGAGTCCCCTTGTCCAGGTGGAAATCAATAGCCTTCCCTTGCGCTGTAGTGGTGTAGTACCTTACTGCTAAGCCTCTCGTAAGGTCTTCACAGATGTGGTGTCTCTCTCTCTGTCCCCCGTATAGGATAGGACAAAACCTGTATGACTGGTGACTTGAGCCTATTTATAGGGTCTCTCAGATAGCCCGGCAATGTGGGGTGTCACCGTGCCTCCTAGGTGTAGGTGCGGACAGGTAACGTGCAATTAGCTGTCCTGCCGGTCTCTGAAGTAAGGTGTAAGGGTCCTTACTACCTCGGTGTCTGGTTACCGGTTATCTGCGCCTCAGAAGGAGGCAGCCTGCTCGGGGCTTGTCCCCCTCTGGTCTCCTCTTCCGCGCTTTGCTTTCCTGCACGCTCACTGCAACGTATTCGGGTTCCTATCTGTCTCTTTCCTGGGAGCTGCAGCTCTTAGGGCATGCACAACTCCGTGAACTCTCTCACCTCTGTCCTCTGACAGGAACTCGCTCCTGCCAGGAACAGCTTCCCTGAAGGACTGACTAACTTTCCCTCCAAAAACCACAATATATATATGTAGGGGAGTCACCTAGTAAAATAGGATCTCCCTTGTGGCCTGGAGTGTGAATATGTTGCATGTTTGTGGTACCTGGCGACAGTTATCCTTTCTTGCTTCCAAACGTAACATCACTCTCCCCGTGAGGAAAGCGACATTACTGTGACGACCAGGACCCTGGGGTGCCACATATTTATGTAATAGCAAAATTAAACAAAGTTACACTTATTTGGTATCGCTGTGTCTGTAACCACCTGCCCTATAAAACTTATAAAACCGTCACACTAGTTAACACATTCAATGAATGTGTATAAAAAAAAACACAAGGCAAAAACAATGCTTTTTCATCATACCTCCAAACAAAAAGCTGAATTTAAAGCAATCAAAAATAACAATGTAAATAAAAATGGTATACCTGAAAATGTCTTCTTGTCCCGCAAAAAACAAGCCACCATACAGCTCTAACAGTGGAAAAAGAAAAACGTTATAGCTCTCAGAATAAAATGATGCAAAAATATTTTTTTTTCCTAAAAAGTAGTTTTTATTGTGTATAATTGGCCAAACATATACATTATATAAATGTGGTATTGCTGTAATAGTGCTGACCCAAAGAATGAAGTTGCCTTATCAATTTTACCACATGGAGAATGACATAACCCTCCCCACCCCCAACCCCCGCTACAAAAAAAAGAAAAATATTCCCAAATTACTGTCTTTTGTTCATTCTTCCTCCAAATATTGGAATAGAAAGCAATAAAAGAAAGTTGTGCACTGTCTGTAGAAATATTGAAAAATTATAGCTCTCAAACAATGGTGATGTAAAAACTTGCTTTTGAAAAAAAGTGTCTTTTTGTGTGTAGCAGCAGTCAAACAGAAAAAAACTAAATAAATCTGGTATCTCATCAATCGCACTGACCCGAAGAATAAAGTTGTCTTATACCGCAAGAGGAATGACGTAAAAAAAAAAAAAATTAAAACAAATTCTTCACTTGCTGTTGATTTGTTCATTCTACCTCCCAAAGATCGCAGTAAGGCTTGGCTCACATTTATCCTGCTCTGAGCGCTTACAGCGGGGTTTCTGTGTAAATTTCTGAAAAATGTGATTCAGACGGAACCCCCGGTGGAAGATTCCATATAATGGGGCAGATGGAAGCACTGTGGATCCGTCTGGCCTATGATCCGGCGATGTCCATCTTTTTAGGCATGCATAAAAACGCGGATGGCCACAGTGTTATGCACTTCTTAAAAGAAGGACACCGCTGAACAGAGGCCACTCGGAGTCCAGAGTAACTCTGCTGCCTCATTATAGTCAATGGATCCCGCTGGGGTATGATCTGAATCATGTCACTTGGAGGTTTAGATGGATCCCCCAATATAAGTGCTCTGCGTAGACCATAGGATGAATGTGATCCAAAATGTAAAATGTTCCCAATAAAAGCTTTAACTCCATCCATAAAAAAAAGTCCTCACTGAGGTCCGTCATCTGTTAACGGAAATATAGGAGGCTTCCATGTTACTGGTAGTGCAAAGGCTTTGGTAGATCGCTATGGCTCCTCGCCTGACAAGACATTCGGCAAATTCTACGCTCCAAAATACAAATGCCTCCCCCTCCCTTCGGAGTCCCACAGTGTACCTAAACCACAGTTCGCATCAGCATGTTTGGCATTTCTGTCGCAATGAGAGCCCACCTATTTTACGGGTTCGTGTCTCCAGAAGCATGAGCTGGGCACTACAATGTATGGGCACTACAATGTACTGGTCACTACAATTTCAATTTTCATTCAGCAACATCCACTGCTCTTTGTTTCTGGCAAACACATGGAGTCAAAATGATCACTACACCTGTAGATAAATTCCCAGAAGTGTGTAATTTCAAAAATGGCGTCACTTGAGGGGGAAATCTGCTCTTCTGGCACTTAGGGGCTTTGAATATGTAGTTCACAAACTGTTCTACGATAATCCTCATCAGACTGTAATAACCTTTGGGTGGCAACTCATAGATACATAATACGAAGAGGGTTTCAGACAAAGAATCGCAAAATAATGTCTACACGTATATATTCTTTTTTTCCTCTCATTTTTTTGATAGCTCTCTCTATCCTCTGTTTTCAGTTTGTCGGACCAATGGGAGAGGTATATATGATGATATGATCTTCTATGTATTACAGCTCCATGCCAGAGGTCTGAAGTTGGGTATATATGGTGATATGGGTAACTACACATGTGGTGGCTATCCCGGGACAACTTTGGACACTATCAAAATTGATGCTGAGACATTTGCAAAATGGGAAGTTGACATGTTAAAGTTTGATGGCTGTTACTCAAACTCCAACGAAAAAGCTTTAGGTATGTTATGCCAGTGTCATGTTGTTCTTCTACATTAACTTGGGATTCACCTTTTTCAGCCATACACTATTGCACCACCATTTCCTGGCCTGTTTCTGTTAGATATGAATAAAATATGTAGGATACTAGTATAACACTATCCTATTTGGGTATTACAAACCCTTTTTGCATGTTTTCACATGTACAGCACTCTTGAATTAAAGGATGTTTAAAATAAAGAATAATTCCACCGTACTATACCGAGGCTATCAGCGCTCACCTCCACACTTGTCACCAATGATCTCACCATTCTCCTATCTTACCCACACACTAGCGACAATGTCATAGGAAGGCAATTAAAGGGGTTTCTAGTCCGGGTTCTAAATGATGCCAAATGTTCATGCTGGTGAAAGAACATGCGGCCACAGCATGCAGTATAGTTTTTTTTATTCTTAAATAATCAGGTCCAGAAATATTTGAACAGTGACACAAGTTTTGGCATTTTAGCTGTCTACCAAAACATATTCAACATATTGTTATAGCTGCTTTGTTTTCAAGGGACCGAAGATAATTGGACAATTTTCTCAAAACTTCTTTAATGACCTGCCTTGCCTTTTCAACCAGATTCATAATTGGATCATGTGTAGCCATAAGCTTTTCATGTGACGAGACCTGTTTTTAAAGCGAAGATTCCAAAGCGGTAACAATTTCCCTTTCACTTTTATTCCCGTTACAAAGTGAGCAGCGCTTCAGACGCCCAACTACCGCTCCATTCATTTACTATGGGCTTTGAAAAAAAGCCAAGCTCAGTTCTCAACACATTCATGAACTGCATGTAACAGCAGCGATCAGAGATGGGCTCAGAACGCTGCTGTTAACTACTTACATGCTGCTGTCAGCCTTTGGTTTTGGAGTTTCACAACTTTGTGTTAATAAAAAAATGTTCCAGTGCTGAGATAATCTTATAAATGTGCTCCTACTATGTACTGTGTAATGTCTGTGACCGTACAGGACCATGGTCTAATCATACCATAGCTCCTGGGCATGGTGGGTGGGGGAGTAAAGGGGAAAGGGGGGGGGGGGTATACTAGTGATGGGCAATCCGGCTCTTTTTGGTGATCTCGCTCTTTTGGCTCCGCTCACCAAGAAGAGCCGGCTCTTTTGGATATTAAATGGATCTCTATTAAATGTGTTCACAATATGTGAACACATATTTAACATGATGTGAATGTGGCCGAAACCCCGCCTATTCATGGCTGAAACACCGCCTATTTGCAGTTAGCCAATTAAATTGATGAATGAGTGGAGTTTGGGTCAGGTGGGCAGAGTTTCATCCGTGGAACACCGGAATTTTACGCTCAGGGAGAGCCATTCAGAGAATTCAGTGGTTCCAGACGGCTCTCGTCGTTCACAGCAGGGAGCTACCTCTTTGCCTTGGTTCGTTCACGAACGACCCATCACTAGAGTACACAGACATTCCAGCACAAGATCGCAGCTGCTGTATTCTGTGAGGTAAAACCTTTCTCTGCCAGTTTAAAAACTTGTTTTACCTCACAGAGAAAAATCAGCTGTGATCACATGCTGTCCTGCCTGTATACTCTTCTGCTTCCTACCCTGCTCAGGAGCTGTGGTGTGATCAGACCATGTCCATGTACGGTCAGACACATCCTTACTACAAGGGCACATATAGAAGATTCTCTCAGGACAGGCCCTTTTTTTTTTTTTTTAAATTGTGAAACTTATTTATATTCTAAGACCTATTAATCAAAATGTACTTAGCTTGTGGGACAAGCTTGTGGGACAACATCTTTGAGGCACGCATTCCTTGGGTGCACCATTCCATGCGCCTATTCCCTTACAATTGCAGGTTCAAGTTTCTTAAGGGGACTAATAATAATTAAAACAAATCCTCATATGGCTATGTCAGTGGAATAACAAAAAAGGTATGACTAATGGTAAAAGGCAAGAAAAAAATTGGACGCAGCAGAAGAGGTTAGTGAATGTTTGCCTTGTTAAGTATCCTCCAATGACCTTTCATCAGACATGATTGGTGAGGCGGGGAGAGGTTTTAGGTTACAGATAACAAAGGGTCGTTATTGCCCTCATACTCATTAGAATAATGTCGACTGAACCTGCCGATATCGGCTGATTGGGCCAATGGTCTAGTTTGTATGGGGGCGCCAGCCGACTGGTGGTCAGGATTGGATAGATGTCTGTCACGCATATCTGTTTTCAGATTTCTGATCTCATTTTACTCCCTGAGATGAGCTCAAAGCCAACGTGGCCAAGCGAACGCTCCTATGTATGGGAGTGATGGCTGAGAGGGCTGTTGTCTAAATGATTGGTCAAAGCGTCGTATATGATCTTTATGTAATTAAACGTGTAGGAATTCCTAGAACAGGAGGAGGCCAAGGATGACCCTTTATTTCAAATAGAATCAATTCTATTATTTATTTTTTTTTTATGCAGGATATCCTAAAATGAGTGCAGCGTTAAATGCGACTGGGAGGCCGATCCTATATTCCTGCAGCTGGCCTGCGTACGAAGGTGGCCTTCCTCCAAAAGTGAGTATTACCACAGTACTAGAATGTTAGAGTTGGAAGAGACCTCCAGGGTCATCGTGTCCACCCCCTGCCCAATGCAGGATTCACTTAACCATCTCAGACAGATGTCTGTCCAGCCTCTGTTTGAAGACTTCCATGGAAGGAGACGTCTGCACCTCTCATGGCAGCCTGTTCCACTCATTGATCACTTTCACCCTCAGGCCTATCTCTGTCTTTGCTAGGCCATGATTCTCCATTATTAGGATTGTAAAAGCTTTGTTTATCTACTGACAGGTGAATTACACATTATTGGGTGAAATCTGTAACATGTGGAGAAACTATGGGGATATTCAGGACTCGTGGGAGAGTGTGCTGAACATAATAGAATGGTTTGCTGACAACCAGGACAATCTACAATCGGCTGCAGGCCCCGGCAGGTGGAATGATCCAGACATGGTGAGCAGAACAGGAATAAGCCTCACATACATTATTCTTATAAAGCATATCTTTATAATATTTAGGGTCTCGGTAAAGGGAGCTGCCCCACTGCTAACGAAAAGCTGTAGCCAAACCAACTATCTAAATCAAGTAGAAAAAAGGGGAGTAATAGACAACCAACACCAGTAAAAAGGACTACCCCTATCACGATACTCTTTACTAATTTATCAAAAAACAGATAATACCAATTATTATCCGTGTTTGATAAATTACGGTAATAAAGAGTATTGTGATAGGGGTAGTTCTTTTTACTGTTGTTGGTTAACGAAAAGCTGTAGTCAGAAAAATGGCCAGTGATGAAGCTTGGCAGATGAGTGAAGCCATAGCTAGGGTTTTCTTCTTGTATTTTGGATTTCATATGTTAAGGTTTCCCTGTACCTAAAGATGGGTTATGATGCTTTGACTGTAAAGAATCCGTTATGTCAGCCGTCACTCGTTACATTTATTTTCAATCAAGCTCTAATATCCTTCATTTAACGACAAGTTTTGGCCATTTCCTGTTGTAGCTCATCGTTGGGAATTTTGGACTGAGCTATGAGCAATCTAAATCACAACTGGCAATTTGGGCAATTCTAGCAGCCCCATTAATCATGTCTAATGACCTGAGGACTATCTCCCAAGATGCAAAGGAACTCCTGCAAAACCGTCTTATGATCTACATTAATCAGGACCCTCTTGGAAAGCAGGGGGCAAGAATTGCAAAGGTACCTGTGGATTAAATAACAAATTTATTGTATTTTTTTGTGAAAACCTGATTTTGTGTATGTGTTAGAAAAAAGATTTGGAAATCCTTCTGAAATCTGTAATACATGATAACGAAAGACATGTCCATAGTAATTTGTAGACAAACTTTGGGAATCAATGGAGTCCAAACTTGGATTTACAGCAGTGAGATCTTCGCTTTGTTTACTTGTTCTCTATTTTGTGGCTCTCTAAGATGGGTTCACACTGTCCGACCCCTGGAGCATTAAACGACCCCTGATTGGTAAATAATATGTAAGGGTACGCACTTAATGTCCTAGATCGTTCAGTGTACATAGGCTGCCATTGTTCTCAGAAACTAGAGTCATGTTCTCACACGATGAGGAGCTGCTGAGAACGCTTTTTTGTGCACTAGATGGTGGCCCGATTCTAACGCATCGGGTATTCTAGAATATGCATGTCCACGTAGTATATTGCCCAGCCACGCAGTATATTGCCCAGCCATGTAGTATATTGCCCGGATTATCACAAAGCAATCGTTCATAGGAATGTTCATTTATGATAATCTTGTAATGCAAATGGACCACAATTCTCAGGATGTCATGACAGTCCCAATTTGGACAGCCATAAGATGTAGTGATGAGTGAACGTGCTCGGATAAGGTGTTATTTGATCATGCCCGGATTCTAATTGAGTGACTTCTGCATGCTCGAAAATTATGTTCGAGTCCGCATGCCAGCATATCTTGTGGCTGTTTGATAGCCACAACACATGGAGGGAGTGCCTGTTTGCTAGTCAATCCCTGCATGTGTTGACGCAGTCTAACAGCCACGAGACATGCAGCTGCAGGGACTTGAAGATATTTTCAAGCACGCCCAAGACACTCAGTTAGTACATGGGCATGATCGGATAACACCTTATCCGGGCACGTTCACGCATCACTAATAAGATGGAAAACGCTGGTCTGCATGGTATAACAAAAAGAGAGAAGTCATCACCGGGCCCTGCTCTAGACCTAACACAGTGAATCAGAATTAAAGGGTTATGCCTGTCTTCAAAACTTACCACTGTAGGATTTCACACTTTCAAGTAGGCATTGGGTAGCGTTCACACAGACAATGCGTGCTGAAATAGGGCGCTGAGGGTACCACTAATATAATGGGATCACCATCTATACACCGAGGGTAAACACATGTAGGAGAAAGAAGTGTGTAAGGTAGTCAGGATCACCAAATATGCTAAATAGCCCAAATAATTTTCTTATACAACAAATAAAGGACATGCATAATAAAAACATTTACAAGGAGCACTTGTAGCTATCCAGAGCCCCATTTTTTTTAGATCATTGTGGGTCTCCTAAAGTTATCGCCAATCTTATGGATAGGCACAAAGATCTAAAGATAGGAATAACCTTTTAAGAATGTGGTGGTCACGTGAAATAGTTCAGTGTTTTACCTGATGCCAAACCATCACTTAGGTGTAGCTATATTGTCTTTTGGACACGATTTCACTCTGGCTAAGGGTTGTCCTTATTGCAGGTTGGCAGTCTGGAGGTATGGAGAAGAGAACTGACGGATGAACAGTATGCTGTGGCTGTACTGAATACGGGAACGGATGGTCTGCCGAAACGCTTCATCACAAGCCTTACCCAGATGAACATAACCAAGTGCGAGTTTGGCTATAAAGTTTATGACGTATTTGAAAAAGAATACTTGGGCACTTTTAAACCACAAAAAACATTTCCAATGAGTATTAACCCTTCCGGTGTAGTCATGTTGTTTGTTCGCCCAGCTGCTATGCCCGATCACCCTTTGTAATGTCATATTTGACTACATCATGATTAGAATAAGTCGTTTGGGCAATCCGGCGCTACAAATGTGTTTTATATGAGAGCCTTGTGCCTTTTTTATACTTGAAATACTTGAAATCACTGGCAGTGCTTCTTTGAATAAAATGCTAAGCAATACGACCTTCATTTATAACAAAATGGCATGAAAGCTGTTTGTAATTTCGTGATCTATTACACACCTGTCCAATCTTTCCAAGAATCTATTTTCAATGAATTGTCTTGTAATATTTGTGCTTCATTAATTTAAAACAAAATATCTCCTGTCTTCACAGAATTTGACTTGCGCTCATATAGATATCCACACGTGGTGAGGCTCGATATTTCTAGAATAGACCCTTACAATAATTGCTGGCTGAACACTACAGTTGACGATTATTCCTTCCAACAACCTATACACTTGGTTTCGCCGAGCGTGCATGTGTTTTCAGTGGGAAAACAGGATTAAGCCTCTTCTCTCTTAAGTAAAAAAAAATCTTAAAATCCAACACACCTACTCGTAATACTTTTTTCCCACAATTTTTGCTGTCAGGAAATAATTGCGATGCTCCAGTACACATTAGTCATCTGACATATACAATACAATGAGTAAGGACACCTGTAAATGCTAATCTATTGCTGGACAGAAATTTGTTAGGTGGGAAAGTTAATCACATACGAGACCGTAATTTGTACAATGTAGAAACTATACTATACTAATAGAGAGTAACTTTCTTAAAGGGATTGTCTAGCTTTAGAAGCTTTGCCTTTATTGGGGATATAGCACCACTCTTGTCCATAAAGTGTTTCAACTATTAGGCTACATTATCACAAATCGCTTTTGGTGAGTTTTTCATGTTGCAGATTTTCTGCGCCATTTTTGCACCCACTAAGTAAAATGGGTTACTTACATTTTTTTGAAAATGTGCAGCGTAAAAAACGCCAAGTGGTAATAAAGCCATACAGCTCAACTCCATTTATTAATATAAGCCTGACCCTATAATAGAGCAGAAATGATTTTCTTATCCCCGCAAAAATTCATATAAAGGAGTTTTGCCAAATTAATAAGGAGATAACTTATTGATCACTGGGAGGGAGGTTGGGAACGCAATGATCTAGAAAATGGGGCTTTGCAGAGTCTTGTCTGATTGGACCGGTGTTGGAGGGTGTGCACCTCCGCTATTACATTAACTGATAACTTGGTACAACTACTTTAAATCACTCAGGTATTTTTTGATGATTTTCTTTTTTTCCGAGTCAACCAGATCGGATACAACTGGAGTCTTTATTCTTTCCTTCATGCCTTTCATTTCTAAAATTTCGGCCTCAGAGTGATCTGTTTAGCAAAACGTGAACTTATTTGTGAATTATTAAAATGTAATGTCATTTATGATGTTTTTTTATGCACTGTAGGCTCACTTACAGATGGCATCATTAGGCGTATATAGCAGAGGCAATGAGCAAAGCGTTCAGGAGTTATCCAAATGTCTAATTACTATACTATAATGCACGTGTACTGTGCCCATACTGTATACTCTAGTGATGACAATGGATATTGTCAATTCTCTGTATTCTCTATAGATATATATATATATACAAAGCTGCAATTTTTCTTTTTGATCTGTGCTGTGATGCTGATTTTGTTACCTGTGCACTGACTCTTACATCTCCTTTACAGACCATTGTGAATAATAAATCCAAATAAGAAAAGTCGTCTCAGCGTTCGCCTTGCATGTTGGTTAGGTTTCAGAAACTGTTTGGGATGTGACAATCATGGAGAATACAGAGAAATGACAATATCCATTGTTTGGGTTCAATTAAACCTTTTAATATGTAAGATATTATTAGTGTATGTATTCAAGAGGCTTTCCAAGATAAAAAATAAACTTGGTCATACAAGGGCAGATGGTACATAATTGGTGCAGATAAGTCGTCATGCACAAGTGAGCAACACCCCATTGGTGAAGACTATAAACAGCCACATCTGTACTCGCAGATGATGGCTGTGTTATCCAGTCATCATCTGCCTGTAACAGCTGCAGGTGGAGCGGAGCTCTGCTTGCGGCTGTTAAATGCTGCTGTCAATCTCTGACGGCAACATTTACTGCATGCTGGCACATGGGCATGTCCTTAAATAGGGCAGCACCCATGATGTGATCGCAAGGCTCCGATGGGTTGCCGTGACAGCTGGGGGTCTGCTGAAGACTTCTGTGCCTGTTATGATGGTTCTCCTGAGACAGACAGCCCATGGCTGGTGGTAATAAGAGATTATAAATTTTGCTATACATTGCAGTACTGTGGTATTGTTGTATATAGCACAAGTGATTGGATGATCATATGTTCAAGTCCTCGAAGAGGAGTAACAAATACAGTACAAAGTGACAAAGTTTAAAAATATGAAGAAAGTGTAAAACGCCCTATTTCACACCCCCAATTAAAAAAAAATTATATATATATATATATATATATATATATATATATAGTATCTTTTACACACATAAAATCTGAGCTGTAAAAAATATAATTTCCCAGCGCTCGCGCTGACGTCACATAGGGAAAGCGAGTTCATTGGCTGTGAACTCCCAGGACCTGATTGACAGCACCACGAGCAAGAGAACGTTCTCATTCTCGCGGTGCACTCAGACGGGGAATAGGAGTTCACACGGAGACACTGAGCACACGCTGCTCAGTGTCTCTGCTGGAGGACAGGCTGTATGGTCGCATCATACAACCATGCAGCCTGCCATCTAGATGTAGCAGAGCTAAACCCGTTGTGGGACAAATGGATTAGCAGCATATCTGCAGAAAGGTGAGGAATATTGTTTTGCGTTTTTAATTCTTTTGCAGATGACAAGAGCGTCAGTGGAATGGGCATTGGTGGAATGGACGAAGTCGTAAGTATGGTTTAATTAAGATTTATTAAAGGAGTCTGTCATTCTTTTAATTAAAGGACTTTATTCTGGGTGGGTGTGTTTTCATACAATGTGACTATGGGCTTAGTGTTACTGACGCCTCTAAATTATTAACCTCGGGGCTTGATGTTACCTGACAATACAAAGGTGCCATCAACCCCCCCAACTATCACCCCACTTGCCACCACTACAGGGCGAGTTGGAAGAGTGAGGCTATGTGCCAGAAATGTCGCTGTCACGGTCAGCTGCAGCTGCTGGTGCGGCCCAGCTCATAGACGCCCCCACGCCGACTGACCACGAGGGCGTGCATCCCCCGGGGATGCAATAAGGACCCTTTATACCTCAGAGGGGACCCGGGCCTACCCGAACTAGGGGAGGGCAGAGACCGGGGTTCTGTGGCAGCTGAGCATGTGGACAAGGAAAGAGACACGTAGGACTTGATTACATTGCACAACTTCAGGTATAGAGAAAGTAAAGTTTACTAAAGTAAAGACACACAGTACAGTTGTGGCCAAAAGTATTGACATCCCTGCAATTCTGTCAGATAATACTCAGTTTCTTCCTGAAAATGATTGCAAACTCAAATTCTTTGTTATTATTATCTTCATTTAATTTCTTAAATGAAAAAAAACACATAAAGAATTGTCCTAAAGCCAAATTGAATATAATTCCACACCAAACATAAAAAAGGGGGTGGACAAAAGTATTGGCACTGTTCGAAAAATCATGTGATGCTTCTCTAATTTGTGTAATTAACAGCACCTGTAACTTACCTGTGGCACCTAACAGGTGTTGGCAATAACTAAATCACACTTGCAGCCAGTTGACATGGATTAAAGTTGACTCAACCTCTGTCCTGTGTCCTTGTGTGTACCACATTGAGCATGGAGAAAAGAAAGAAGATCAAAGAACTGTCTGAGGACTTGAGAAACCAAATTGTGAGGAAGCATGAGCAATCTCAAGGCTACAAGTCCATCTCCAAAGACCTGAATGTTCCTGTGTCTACCGTGTGCAGTGTCATCAAGAAGTTTAAAGCCCATGGCACTGTGGCTAACCTCCCTATATGTGGACGGAAAAGAAAAATTGACAAGAGATTGCAACGCAAGATTGTGCGGATGTTGGATAAAGAACCTCGACTAACATCCAAACAAGTTCAAGCTGCCCTGCAGTCCCGAGGGTACAACAGTGTCAACCCGTACTATCCGTCGGCGTCTGAATGAAAAGGGACTGTTTGGTAGGAGACCCAGGAACACCCCACTTCTTACCCCAAGACATAAAAAAGCCAGGCTGGAGTTTGCCAAAACTTACCTGAAAAAGCCTAAAATGTTTTGGAAGAATGTTCTCTGGTCAGATGTGACAAAAGTAGAGCTTTTTGGGCAAAAGCATCAACATAGAGTTTACAGGAGAAAAAAAAAGGCATTCAAAGAAAAGAACACGGTCCCTACAGTCAAACATGGCGGAGGTTCCCTGATGTTTTGGGGTTGCTTTGCTGCCTCTGGCACTGGACTGCTTGACCCTGTGCATGGCATTATGAAGTCTGAAGACTACCAACAAATTTTGCAGCATAATGTAGGACCCAGTGTGAGAAAGCTGGGTCTCCCTCAGAGGTCATGGGTCTTCCAGCAGGACAATGACCCAAAACACACTTCAAAAAGCACTAGAAAATGGTTTGAGAGAAAGCACTGGAGACTTCTAAGGTGGCCAGCAATGAGTCCAGACTTGAATCCCATAGAACACGTGTGGAGAGATCTAAAAATGGCAGTTTGTAGAAGGCACCCTTCAAATATCAGGGACCTGGAGCAGTTTGCCAAAGAAGAATGGTCTAAAATTCCAGCAGAGCATTGTAAGATATGAACCAACCTATTGTTCAATACTAAATCACATATACAAATATCAGCAAGACGCTGACGCGCCACTGCTATTCCTGAATAAGGTAATTGTTCATCCTAGACACTCCAGGATACCACTGTTCACTGCCTCTCACTGATATTTATGTATATGACATTACAGGTCATACCCAGAAACAGATCAACTATTAGGTCGTACTTGATATCAAAGAGACTGTACCTGGTAAATCACTATTACCTCAGGACATATGTTGGGCCTCTATCTAACTGCCTACTTGTCACAGGCTACTAACGTTACTATCATTTTCCCTAGCTCCTTGACACTACAGGGACAACATCCTTTCTACCATAAGAACTATTCACAAATCCTGGACGAAGGTAATAACTGTATTCTCTACTTTAGAAGTACTCGTAGACACTATGTCACTTTACAGACTCCCGCTTGACAGACTTTATGCTACATTCATGACTTAGCCTCATAACATAGGTATATTTCTCACTGTGGGTATTATCTAATAAGTCTAATCATACTATATATACAGTATATATTGTTTTATATGTATTGTACATTTGTCTTGCATTTATTGTATGTTATTTATCTTAAGATTTGTATATACTGTTTTGTATTCACAGTGCGACCTTAGAGTAAGACCTGGGAGGGTCGAAACGTCAAATCACACTGAGTCGCATTCACATTTTTGTAATAACTGCCTATTATTTGATGTGATATACTGTACTTGATTGACTTCTGTTTTCACTTGAATAAATTAGCAAATTTCAAAAAAATAGGGATTGCGGTGGATTCTAACAATACTCATTGATGGTTACCGGAAGCAGTTGGTCGCAGTTATTTTGGCTAAAGGTTGTGCAAGTATTAGGCTGAGGGTGCCAATACTTTTGTCTGGCCCATTTTTGGAGTTTTGTGTGAAATGATCAATGTTTTGCTTTTTGCTTCATTCTCTTTTGTGTTTTTTCATTTAACACAAATTAAATGAAGATAATATCAAAGAATTTGTAATTGCAATCATTTTCAGGAAGAAACTGAGTATTATCTGACAGAATTGCAGGGGTGTCAATACTTTTGGCCACAACTGTACATAAATGAAACATAATGATGTCAGGCTCCCGATTCCACACCTCCCAGAAGGGTACCACCCAGTGGACCCCAAGGCACCAACGGATCACCGAGGCACACATAGACGGGACATCAGGGTACACGAGGTCATCAGGATGCAGGCAAGACATCAGGGTACACCAGGACATCAGGGTACACGAGGTCATCAGGACATCTGGACCCAGGGTCACCGGCAGACAGACAGGAGTCGTTCGGTTCCGGACATCCGACACGACCTACAGGCACCACTACAGTCATCAGGCTTCAAGCTCCAGACAGCGGTCATCAGGTTCCAGACTGCGGTCATGAGGCTCTGGGCATCGGACCTAGGAAGAAATTCAAGTGGGATGGTGCTAGATCCGCAGGATTGCTGGGCCTGCCAGGAGTTAGCACCGCATGGTATCCAGAGCACAGAGTAGATAATCAGCAGAAACACCAGTTACAAGAGACTCAAAGTCACTGGGTGTGAGGCTCCAGATGCAGAGGGATTCCAGGAACATAATCACAGCAGACACAGTTCAGACAGGTTCAGGTACAGAATCAAGGATTCAGGCCTGGATACACCGCCTCCAGGACAGGCGCCAGAACATAGGAATCAAGGCAAGGACATTGGTACTAAAACATAGACAGGAGAGGTGCAGGAACACAAACACACATAGCAAAGTTCAGGAGCTTTGTGAGTAGCACAGGCCCCGCCCATAGGGCAGGGGAACTTTATATAGGAGCTGCCCCTCAGCAATTGGCTGGGGACAGCATTTCAAGTACACACCCTAAACCTGATAAAAGTAGGGGAGGTGTGGCCGCGCATACCCTTAGCACACACAGAAACCATTACAGCACAATCAGTGCAGGAACTGAGGCTCAGGGCACCAGGCTGTGATTGCACGCACTGACACACGTGGAAAGTCATGCACCAGCTGCAAATGACCTCACAACCCGCGGACAGCTTCCACAGCGGCAACCAGGGACCGCACATGCCGATGGTCAAGCAATAGAAAAGACCTAACCACCCATGTACGGCTGCGCAGCAGGGAACTGAGAAGGCTCAATCCAGGTAACAGCCAACAGTATCCCAGCTCAAATTAGGGGGAAAAGAGTAAAGGGTTAAAGCAAACATATGCATTGACACGCCGAAAACCAGATACAGACAGAACAGCGTGACAGTCACATCTTAGAGATGTGCCTTTTCTGGGGCAGCTGAGAGCAGATGGTTTTTAGCCTGGGCAAGGCCAGTATCCATGGCCCTTTCCTAGGCTATTAATATCAGCCCGCAATTGTCTGAACCTTTGGTCAATTTTTTTATTGGATACAAGGGGTGTATTCTCTTATATACCTAGTCACAGCATTGATTGAGCTGGGCTTAAGATATATTGTTTTAAACATGGAGGGGTGGCTCCCTATTTTAATTGAATCATGACTGATGGGGATTGGAAGCCGTCTCACATCAGTTTTTTCTTTTGACCATACGGTAACTGGCACCTGATGCATTTCAATATTCTCAAACAATCTTGCATCAGATGTTCTCACAACTTTTGCCATATATAACATGCCTGCAAGTTTGCATAAATGTTTATCTAAGAGTAGACTTGTGGCTGTAATGCCCTCAAAATTGTATTATACGGTGGCCTGGATAGCACTCAACATATCTGTTCCCATTAAATTCACAGCAGCATTTTCACTAGCAACAAGTTTTTCAAGCATAGCTTGGCTATCCAGTAATTTTAGTTTCTTTCACTTGGTCAGGAGAACTGAAGTCTCTTGACCTCCACTCACGTCACAGTATTGTTAGTAATCATGTCTGACGTTGTCAAGTCTCTGTACACTACAGTACAGGCTGCCCCACTGTCAATCAAAAATTCTGCCTTAAAATTGCTTTGGTCGTTCTCAAGATGGGGTCAGGTCCTAAGGAATGAAAACAAAGTGCAACTTTCACTGGGTTGCCAACTTCCTAGAGCAAGAGGGGTAGAAAATCAGTTTGCTTGTTTTTATAAGTTTTCAGCATCTGGAGTATTGTCCAATCTCCCCACATTTCCAGCATTGCACTATTTCTAGGTCACAAAATTTCCCCCCTTCTCTGGTTTCTCTTGTTTTCCCTGTGTCCTAGAAAATATTATACCAAATATGAAACCTGGACATAACTTAAACATAATGTGAGACTAGTTAATATTAAACGAAATATAGAAGTGAGAAAAATATTAACCCTTCCAGCATCGGACTGGAGCACCTTGGGCCCACCAGAGAAAATCATTCTTGGGGCCCACTATGTAGCTACATAGAAATAGATACAAGACCACCAATTATGCGGTAAAAAGCGCTAATATCAGGGTATAATATAAGGTAGTTCACGTCTTAATAATGTAGCAAGGGTTGGGGTAGCCCCCTCACAGAATATAATGTAGCCCCCTCATAAAATATAATGCGGTCCCCTCTCATAGAATATAATGCAGCACCCCACAAAATATAATGCAACCCCCTCAGGTATGACACAGTCCCCACCATAGAATATAATGTAGCACCCCCATAGGGTATAATGCAGCTCCCCTCATATAGTATAATGCAACCCACCAAAGAATATAATGTAGTCCCCTGAGAGAATAATGCAGCCCCACCACAGAATATAATGCAGCCCCCCATAGAGTATACTGTAACCCCTCATATAGTATGATGTAGCCCCCCATAATATAATGTAGTACCCTGAGTATAATGCAGTCCCCCCACAGAATATAATGTAGCCCCCCAGGGCCGTATTTAGAGTTTCTGCTGCCCTAGGCACTTTTGGCGCTGCCTCCCCCTTTGGTGAGTATGACACTATCGGCAGTGACTTTGGCAAGAATCGCTGATGTGAAAGTCGCCGTTTACAGCAGATCTGGCGGTTTTTCTGCATCTGCCGCGTAACGGATCACTTACAGCAACACTGCATTCGGCCTCATTCATTCCCTATGGGATTTGCGGCACTTGCCGTGATCTGGCAAATGCGGTACCATACCTCCCAACTTTTGAAGGGAAGGAGGTATAAAGTTTGCGGCGCGCGTAGTGCCTCTGACCACACCCATTTCACAACTAGTCACACCCATATCCACGTCCCAACCACAGCCATTTAGCACTGCTGATCACACTGTTTTATATACAATAATTATAAACAAAAAAAAAATATGGCCACACATAATAGCCACACATGATGCTCAATACTGTATAATGGCCACCACACATGATGCTCCATACTGTATAATGGCCACACACAGTTCTCCATACTGTATAATGGCCACACATGATGCTCAATACTGTATAATGGCCACACATGATGCTCCATAGTGTATAATGGCCACACATGATGCTCCATACTGTATAATGGCCACACATAGTGCTCCATACTGTATAATGGCCACACACAGTTCTCCATACTGTATAATGGCCACACATAGCGCTCCATACTGTATAACGGCCACACACAGTTCTCCATACTGTATAATGATACCACATGATGCTAAATACTGTATAATGGCCACACATGATGCTCCATAGTGTATAATGGCCACACATGATGCTCCATAATGTATAATGGCCACACAGTGCTCCATACTGTATAATGGCCACACATGATGCTCCATACTGTATAATGGCCACACATGATGTGCCATACTGTATAATGGCCACATATAGCGCTCCATACTGTATAATGGCCACACATAGTGCTCCATACTGTATAACGGCCACACACAGTTCTCCATACTGTATAATGGCCACAAATGATGCTCCATACTGTATAACGGCCACACATGATGCTCCATACTGTATAATGTCCATTGGCCACACATGATGCTCCATACTGTATAATAGCCACACATGATGTTCCATACTGTATAATGATCCCACATGATGCTCAATACTGTACAATGACCCACCCTCCTGTATGCATGGCTCATATCCCCCTCCTGTATGCATGGCTCACATTCCCCCCCCCGAATGCATGGCTCATATTCCCCCCCAAATGCATGGCTCATGTTCCCCCCTCCTGTATGCATGGTTTATCTCTTCACCACCCCCCCCCTGCTCCCGCTCATGCTCCCATCTTGCATGGCGCCCTGGCTTATGTCCTCCTTCAGACCCCCCATGTGTGTGACAGCACCCCCTCCTTCCCCACAGACCCCCACGTGACAGCACCCCCTCCTTCCCCACAGATCCCCACGTGACAGTACCCCCTCCTTCCCCACAGACCCCCACGTGACAGCACCCCCTCCTTCCCCAAAGACCCCAATGTGACACACACCATCCTTCCCCACAGACCCCCATGTGACAGCACCCCCTCCCCCACATTCAAAAGTCACCCTGCTCTCTGTACAGCCCCCATGTAGTAACGTCCGCTTATCTGTGCCCCCACAACCCTCAGATCATCAGCCCCATGGAGTCCTGTGTACATAGCCCCCGCCATTGTGCCGCTCCTCAGCCTCTCTCCACAGCATAGTTGGTCTCCTGCTGTCAGCGCTGCACTGGAGGATGCCCCGCCCCTTCCCGTGACATCATCTCACACGGTCATGAGGTTGGCAAAGTCAATAAGGAAATATCACAGTGTGGAGAACACCGCCATGCTTCATCCCCCCATCCCTCATACTCAACTGACTTGTCCCACACGCCGCGCCGACATCCCTCTGGCTCTGTCCCGACTCCCGGCGCAGCACCTTCTTCCTGCGTGAGCTGTCATGTGATACCGCTCATTAAGGTCATGAATATGTGCATATTCATGACCTTAATGAGCAGTACCACGTGACCGCTCATTCAGGAGGAGCTGCAGACGCCGAGACCAGGCATCGCTGGAGCTGGGTCAGGTGAGTATCGTCTTCAAGGAGGGTGGGAGGGAGGCGGGCGAGCGCGGGGGGGGCCCTGGAGTAGTGGGGGCCCTGTGTCAGTGCCTGGGCCCACCGGAGAATCCTCCAGTTCTTTGGTGGGCCAGTCCGAGCCTGAACCCTTCTACATCACAGTCATGTTGAGTGGTAAAATATTGTCTAAGATGTCCAAAATGTACTATGCCGTGTTCAGCATTTTGATAAATTTGATACAAATTTTAATTTCTATTTAAATACATATAGTTAGGTCCATATATATTTGGACAGAGACAAAATGTTTCTAATTTTGGTTATAGACATTACAACCATGAATTTGAAACAAAACAATTCAGATGCAGTTGAAGTTCAGACTTTCAGCTTTCATTTGAGGGTATCCACATTAAAATTGGATGAAGGGTTTAGGAGTTTCAGCTCCTTAACAAAAGTAATTGGACAATTGACTCCAAGGCTATTTCATGGACAGGTGTGGGCAATCCCTTCATTATGCCATTCTCAATTAAGCAGATAAAAGGCCTGGAGTTTATTTGAGGTGTGGTGCTTGCATTTGGAAGGTTTTGCTGTGAAGTAAACATGCGGTCAAAGGAGCTCTCCATGCAGGTGAAACAAGCCATCCTTAAGCTGCAAAAACAGAAAAAACCCATCCGAGAAATTGCTACAATATTAGGAGTGGCAAAATCTACAGTTTGGTACATCCTGAGAAAGAAAGAAAGCACTGGTGAACTCATCAATGCAAAAAGACCTGGGCGCCCACGGAAGACAACAGTGGTGGATGATCACAGAATAATCTCCATGGTGAAGAGAAACCCCTTCACAACAGCCAACCAAGTGAACAACACTCTCCAGGAGGTCAGCGTATCAATATCCAAATCTACCATAAAGAGAAGACTGCATGAAAGTAAATACAGAGGGTTCACTGCATGGTGCGAGCCACTCATAAGCATCAAGAATAAAAAGGCTAGACTGGACTTTGCTAAAAAAACATGTAAAAAAAGCCAGCACAGTTCTGGAAGAACATTCTTTGGACAGATGAAACCAAGATCAACCTCTACCAGAATGATGGAAAGAGAAAAGTATGGCGAAGGCGTGGTACAGCTCATGATCAAAAGCATACCACATCGTCTGTAAAGCACGGCGGAGGCAGTGTGATGGCTTGGGCATGCATGGCTGCCAGTGGCACTGGGTCACTAGTGTTTATTGATGATGTGACACAAGACAGAAGCAGCCGAATTAATTCTGAGGTATTCAGAGCCATACTGTGTGCTCAGATCCAGCCAAATGCAGCCAAACTGATTGGTCGTCGTTTCATACTACAGATAGACAATGACCCAAAACGTAAAGCCAAAGCAACCAGGAGTTTATTAAAGCAAAGAAGTGGAATATTCTGGAATGGCCAAGTCAGTCACCTGATCTCAACCCAATTGAGAATGCATTTCACTTGTTAAAGAGACACTGTCACCTGAATTTGGAGGGAACAATCTTCAGCCATGGAGGTGGGGTTTTTGGGTGTTTGATTCACCCTTTCCTTACCCGCTGGCTGCATGCTGGCTGCAATATTGGATTGAAGTTCATTCTCTGTCCTCCGTAGTACATGCCTGCACAAGGCAATCTTGCCTTGCGCAGGTGTGTACTACGGAGGACAGAGAATGAACTTCAATCCAATATTGCAGCCAGCATGCAGCCAGCGGGTAAGGAAAGGGTGAATCAAACACCCAAAAATCCCGCCTCCATGGCTGAAGATTGTTCCCTCCAAATTCAGGTGACAGTGTCCCTTTAAAGACTAAACTTCAGACAGAAAGGCCCACAAACAAACAGCAACTGAAACAGTGAAGGCCTGGCAGAGCATCAAAAAGGAGGAAACACAGCGTCTGGTGATGTCCATGAGTTCAAGACTTCAGGCAGTCATTGCCAACAAAGGGTTTTCAACCAAGTACTAAAAATAAACATTTTATTAAAGATTATTAAATCTGTCCAATTACATTTGGTCCCTTTAAAAACAGGGTGGCACATGTTAAGGAGCTGAAACTCCTAAACCCTTCATCCAATTTTAATGTGGATACCCTCAAATGAAAGCTAAAAGTCTGAACTTAAACTGCATCTGAATTGCTTTGTTTAAAATTCATTGTGTAATGTCTATAACCAAAATTAGAAAAATGTTGTCTCTGTCCAAATATATATGAACCTAACTGTATACCCTACATGACTATCACCGGTGGACACAGACAGAAAAGGGCCCCTAGGTGAGAACAGTAATATGGGCCCTTTGTAGTGCAACAGCTCATCATAATGCACAATCCCACCGTTTGGAAGTGGTAGTGGCCCCCTTGTCTCTTGGGCCCCTGTGCGCCAATGATCAGTATTGATAAAGCTCCCCATGGACTTATATTACATACATAGGCTGAGAACTTTCAGCAGAACTTTCCATGTTTTAGCTTGAACCCAGCAAATTCCTGGGCCACCTGCCAGGAGTGCCAACAGCCAGGACACAGAGGAGGAGACTGAGGCAGCCTGTGTCTGAGGAAACATGTAATAAGATGTAGAGGGAACTAAGGGGTTATCATCACAGCACATTTATAAAGAAATCCAGGAATAAAGAGCTCATATATATAGGGGAACCTCCAAGAGGAACTTCAGAGGAGCATCAGGCTGGAGCTTCATCCATGGAACTTGAAATCTTCCTTGTGCTTTTCCTGTGTAGCTGTGAGTAGACTTTTTTTTTCCTACATATTTAGGCTAGGCTCACGTGATGGGTATCTATTGTTCTTTATAGGTTTAGATATTTACATTGTTTTAAATTTCTACAGGCAAATTGCTTTAGGACTGACAATCAGTCATACGATCTCCTCACCCAACTTATTATTATAGCTTTATTATTTCTTTAATTATATAATGTTTAATTAATAAAAACAATCATGTTACAATTGTGTCCTTGAGTTGTGATTTTAGGACGAAGCAGGAATTTTTTTTTCCCATATAGGGATTTATTTGATGGAAGGTTTGGATGTGATTCACCTGTAGAAATATTGATACAGATCATTTCCATAGACTGTACATATACAGCAACCTAGCCCCGTTTCAGAGCCAAATGTTAGGCTATGTTCAGATGATGTGTTTTTGCTGGTTTTTTTTTATATGCAAATGTTAGGCTATGTTCACACATTGCATTTTTGGTGCGTTTTTTTCCCCACAGGTAAACTCTAAAGAAAAAAAAAGCTGCTTACAAAAAAACAGGTTTTATTGTGGGTTTTTTTTTCTGTATCTTTTTATTGCTGCATTTTTTATGTCTCTTGTGCATGTTCATAAAGTTTAGTGGCCAAAAACGGAATTTTGTACGTTTTTGCATCAAAAACTGTCTTTTTTTTGCTGCTGCTGTTTTTGCACTTACTCATTTTTCAGTGAACAAATGCTGAAAGTACATGCTGCAGTTAGCAAAAACGCAGCAGTTTTACAAACCAGTAAGATTTCTGAAATGTCATAGGCTTTGTTGGTACTGTAAAACGCAACTGGAAATTTGTAGCAAAAACAAAACGTGAACATAGCCTTAAGCTGCATTTTACAGTACCAGTAAAAGCTTTGAGACTTCAGAAATCTCTTGCATACACTGTTTTTTCTTGACTGATTTGGAAAACTGATGTGTTTTTGCAAACTGCAGCATGTCATTTCTTTCAGCATTTTTGCAGCGGTTTCTCACCCACAGAAAGCAATGAGTAAGTGCAAAAACGCAGCAAAAAATGCAGGTATCAGGGTTTTTTTCTGCATTTTTGGTGCCAAAACCTTAAGAAAAGTTGCATCGTTTTTTAAGGGGTGGGAGGGGGCACTAAACTTTATAAGTAAGCACAAGAGACAATAGAAATGCAGGAAAAACTCAGCAAAACCTGCTTTTTGAAGCTATTTCTTTAATACCAAGAGAGCAGGTTTTGCCTGCGGAAAAAAAAGCAGCAAAAACGCAACGTGTGAACATAGACTGAGGGTACGTGCCCATAATCAGGAATTGCTGCAGGTTTTACTAGAAATCCCATGTCCACTATGTGTGCACAGTTGCCTGCGGCTCACCTGCGGAGACGGACATGCAGCGCTTCTTTCCAGACTGCAGCATGTCTATTTCTCTTGCTTTAAAATACAAGACGAGAGGAAAGCTCAAAAGACGTCTGAATATCTTTCTGCTCCCCTCTCTCCTTCTTCTCTGAAAGCGCTTTAAGAAACTATTCCATTGTGTTTGGGTGGGATTAATGCAGTTTTTTTTATTCTCAAGCGGTTTTGGAAGAGTTTTTTTTCTGAATCATTCTTTGCAGCCTTTTGATTGGACAGTGCCTAGTTTGGAGAGGTTTCTTTGGAGAGTGACATCCACTTTGTATTTTCCACCAAGTATGTTTTTTTTTTTTTTAAACCTATGCATAATTGAAAAAAGTGAATTTGAAGAATTTTTGAAGCAAATTTTGATGAGGATCCACTTAAAAAAATCCTAAAAAAAACTTTGTATGCATATAGCTTTAAAGGTAGCTGCACAGGGGAAAGTGTTCACAGTTCTCCACCGTGCGGACAGGGAAGAAAGGATCTACAGTCTTAGGAAGGGCAGACAGAATCAGCTACAGATAAGGAGAATAGCACATGAAGAGGAAATAATTACAAGACAGAAGTTGTTGATATTTATGAACTAATGAAGACAGTAGTACTCTTGATTAATGCAGACCTCAGATGCAGCCTACAAGGCTATGTACACACACTGTGTTTTTCAGCATTTTTTTTTTTTTGAGCAGCGAAAATCTGCTTTCTTGTTTGGTTCAGTTTGGCTTTGGGTGCAGATTACTTGTTTGATTTGTCTACAGTTAAGTTTAATAATGTTAGTTTTATTAATTAAAAACATTGCAAAATGCTAAGTTGCATTTTTGCACTTTCTCTTTACTTTCTATGGGTGAAAAAGAAAAAGCTGCAAAAACGGTGGAAGAATTGACGTGCTGCAGATTTAAAATATGCAGGCTTCCAATTCAGTCAGGAAAAAAAAAAACAAGCATGTGCATAAGATTTCTGAAATCTCATAGCTTTTGCTGGTACTGTAAAAAGCAGCTCTTAATCTGCATAAGAAAACACTGGGGGGAAAAAGCAGGAAAAACGTAATGTATGAACATAACCTAATAAGAGGAGAGACATTCCCACAATAGAAAAATCTGAAAGTATTCCAAATCCACAGACTGCATATCAGGGTATGTGGAAATGACAGAAGGAATGACAATTGCAGATGGAAACTTACACTGCTCAAAAAAATAAAGGGAACACTTAAACAACAGAATATACGGTAACTCCAAGTAAATCAAACTTCTGTGAAATCAAACTGTCCACTTGGGAAGCAACACTGTTTGACAATCAATTTCACATGCTGTTGTGCAAATGGAATAGACAACAGAAGGAAATTATTGGTAATTATCAAGACACTCAATAAAGGAGTGGTTCTGCAGATGGGGATCACAGACCACATCTCAGTACCAATGCCTTCTGACTGATGTTTTGGTCACTTTTGAATGTTGGTTGTGCTTTCACACTCATGGTAGCATGAGACGGACTCTACAACCCACACAAGTGGCTCAGGTAGTGCAGCTCATCCAGGATGGCACATCTATGCGAGCTGTGGCAAGAAGGTTTGCTGTGTCTGTCAGCGTAGTGTCCAGAGGCTGGAGGTGCTACCAGGAGACAGGCCAGTACACCAGGAGACGTGGAGGGGGCCGTAGGAGGGCAACAACCCAGCAGCAGGACTGCTACCTCAGCCTTTGTGCAAGGAGGAACATCAGGAGCACTGCCAGAGCCCTGTAAAATGACTTCCAGCAGGCCACAAATGTGCATGTGTCTGCACAAACGGTTAGAAACCGACTCCATGAGGATGGTCTGAGTGCCCAATGTCCACAGATGGGGGATGTGCTCACAGCCCAACGCCGTGCAGGACGCTTGGCATTTGCCACGTAACACCAGGATTGGCAAATTCACCACTGACGCCCTGTGCTCTTCACAGATGAAAGCAGGTTCACACTGAGCACATGTGACAGACGTGACAGAGTCTGGAGATGCCATGGAGAGCGATCTGCTGCCTGCAACATCCTTCAGCATGACTGGTTTGGCAGTGGGTCATTAATGGTGTGGGGTGGCATTTCTTTGGAGGGCCGCACAGCCCTCCATGTAATCACCAGAGGTAGCCTGACTGCCATTAGGTACCGAGATGAGATCCTCAGACCCCTTGTGAGACCATATGCTGGTGCGGTTGGCCCTGGGTTCCTCCTAATGCAGGACAATGCCAGACCTCATGTGGCTGGAGTGTCAGCAGTTCCTGCAAGATGAAGGCATTGTAGCTATGGACTGGGCCGCCCGTTCCCCAGACCTGAATCCGATTGAACACATCTGGGACATCATGTCTCGCTCCATCCACCAACGTCACGTTGCACCACAGACTGTCCAGGAGTTGGCGGATGCTTTAGTCCAGGTCTGGGAGGAGATCCCTCAGGAGACCATCTGCTGCCTCATCAGGAGCATGCCCAGGCGTTGTAGGGAGATCATACAGGCACGTGGAGGCCACACACACTATTGAGCGTAATTTCCTTGTATTGAGGCATTTCCACTGAAGTTGGATCAGCCTGTAACTTAATTTTCCACTTTGATTTTGAGCATCATTCCAACTCCAGACCTCCGTGGGATATTAGTTGTGATTTACATTGATAATTTTTAGCTTTTATTGTTCTCAACACATTCCACTATGTAATGAATAAAGATTTACAACTGGAATATTTCATTCAGTGATATCTAGGATGTGGGATTTTAGTGTTCCTTTTATTTTTTGGAGCAGTGTGTGTGTGTGTAGGTGGGATGTGGGCACTGCCAATTTAGCACAAAGTTGCTGCCAGAGCTCACAGCACATTAGGAAACCACACCGGAAAACATGACTGGTATACCATTAATTACAGAAAGGGATGTGGAGGTTTGTTATGGAAGAAACTACAATAACATCATCCTTTTTTTTTTTTTTAATTTATATCTTTGATTTCCGCTGGAGGTCACTTGTGGACTGAAGCGGAAGCAATTGCCTAAATCAAACTACCATAAAAGATGCAGCCACGTGCTGCTCTAACTCTTTATACTAAAGCTTTCAACAAGATGTTTGGCAAAACTACCTTATGGGACCTTTCTAGCTGCAGGTACATTACACTAGTGTTGTGAGCTAGAAACGTCCAAGATCCCACATCTAGATTATCCCTATGTAAAACTACAGAAAAATGGAGACAAAATACGGTAGGCAACTGGACCCACATTTTAGCACCAGTTTTGCTAAGCTGGTCCAAAGGCCCTGGTATTTGATTTCCTCTTCACATTTGTTTCCAAAATCTTGTCAATGATGTTCCCGTGGAGAGGTGATTCCTGGATAGGGTCTTGCCAAATAACACAAATTTTCAGGGGATTAACCAGAGCAAGGGTCCTTCTAGCAGCCGCATGACCTCCTCTATGGCATGTCCACCTCTGGCATTGTGTAAGAGGGCTTGCAGAATGTTATTGAATCTCAGAAGTGAGAAACGAGCATACAGTGGCTCCACAGAATTAAAACAAACTATAGTGTGGCTTTATTTTTCCCCCAGTTATTCAGTATGGAGGCAATTGCACTTTTAATATTGCCCAAGAGCAGAACTTTTCCAAAGATGTAGAGTCTCTGTTCTCTCTACAACTTTCGATATCCTCCCAAAAAATTTGTGCAAAAAGACAATGTTCTCATAAAATAAATATTTTATTGAAAAAATAATAATAGTAAAATATATTTAAAAATAATTAACAGCCGATAGAAGCACATATGATCATTTATGATACAGGTATAGGAAAATACAATAATTCATAATATAATATACCATGCTAGGTAATGCAAAAAAGTAACAAATATAAATAGCAGACAAAAGAACCCCTAAATAGGTAATACATAAATAAATAAATTTTTGCAATGTTGCACATATTGTTTGGAGATATGTAATACCGTCACAAATTATGCACTTTAGTGTGATTTTTGTAAACTAAACTTATTTGGCACTTTATTAGATTTTTGGTTGTACCTGATTCCTAATAGGATACACTTATTATTTACATATATATATTTTTAGCACTATTGCACTTTGTTTTTTTACACTTGGTGGCATTGTGGCAATAATATTATTATAAATTGCTGCTGCACATTTTTTTTGTAGCTATTTAATACTGTCACAATTTTAAAGTAATTTAGTGTATTACCTTTTTAGGGGTTCTTTTGTCTGCTATTTATATTTGTTACTTTTTTGCATTACCTAGCATGGTATATTATATTATGAATTATTGTATTTTCCTATACATGTATCATAAATGATCATATGTGCTTCTATCAGCTGTTAATTATTTTTAAATATATTTTACCATTATTATTTTTTTCAATAAAATATTTATTTTATGAGAATATTGTCTTTTTGCACAAATTTTTGGGAGGATTTTTTTGTTAATTAGTGCAAGACATAATTTAATTGTACATACAATTGGTTTCTCGTCTGATTGAACTTTCCTGATATGCCTGATCACACGTCTCCACTGGTTAATATACAGGCAGTCACTCACCTTTAGTGCCGGTGAGACCCACACTCACAGTATGTTTTTTGCCTGCCCTCCAAAACAGATACTCTGTCTTTGACCTCCGTCTTTGACCTCCATGCCCTCACAGTGTCCACTTGCACAACCAGGAAGTCTTCTCCTGACATTCATTCCAAGCCTCAGCCTCATGGTGCCAACTTACACAACCAATAGTCCCCTCCTTGATTTTATATTGCACCTCATGATCTCATCCCTGCAGTGGCATTCTCCTCAGGCCGGTTTCACACGTCAGTGGCTCCGGTACGTGAGGTGACAGTTTCCTCACGTACCGGAGCCACTGACACATGTAGACACATTAAAATCAATGCATCTGTGCAGATGTCATTGATTTTTTGCGGACCGTGTCTCCATGTGCCAAACACGGAGACATGTCAGTGTTTGTGGGAGCGCTCAGATTACACAGACCCATTAAAGTCAATGGGTCCGTGTAAAACACGTACCGCACACGGACGTTGTCCGTGTGCAGCCGTGTGCCATGCAGGAGACAGTGCTACAGTAAGCGCTGTCCCCACCACTGGTGCTGAAGCCGCCATTGATATCTTCCCTGCAGCAGCGTTTGCTGTAGAGAAGATATGAATATTCCTTTTTTTTTTAAGTTTCTCGTGTTTAAAATAAAGCTCCATGTCCCCAACCCCCTCCCACCCCCTGTGCGCCCCCCCCCCCCCCCCCCGCTGTTCTTAAAATACTCACCCGGCTCGCTCCCTCGCTGGCGCTGCTTCCTGTCCTGGCCGCATCTTCTACTGTGTGAGCGGTCACGTGGGGCCGCCGATTACAGTCATGAATATGCGGCTCCACCTCTCATAGGGGTGGAGCCGCATATTCATTACTGTAAATGAGCGGCCCCACATGACCGCATACAGTAGAGAGTGCGGCCAGGACAGGAAGCAGCGCCAGCCAGCGAGGGAGCCGGGTGAGTATTTTAAGAACAGCAGGGGGGGGGGGGCGCACAGGGTGTGGGTGGGGGGTGGCGACATGGAGCTTTATTTTAAACACGAGAAACTTGAAAAAAAAAAGGAATATTCATATCTTCTCTACAGCAAATGCTGCTGCAGGGAAGATATTAATGGCGGCTTCAGCACCAGATGCTGGTGCGTGTGGTACCCAGCACGATGCGTGTGGTACCCAGTGGGCACACGGGCGGCACACGTGTGCTGCCCGTGTGCCACACTGATGTGCCACAGAAATGCACGGGCACACGGACACGGATAATTCCGGTACCGATATTATCTGGACGTGTGAGACTGCCCTCACTCGCTGTACGGTTCTCCCTTGGGATACAGTACATCCCACTTGGTTTTTGTCTGTCACAGCTACTTTAGGTGGCCACACTTCCACTCTGTCTTAGCTCTGCTCTCCTGGACTTTGGCTGTTACAGCTATCTGCTAACTCCTCTCAGACAGACAGTAATTATCATGGTGGTCTTTTTATGGGGGTAATATACCCTCTACAACCTGATGCAACACAGTTCAAAATGTTTCCATCTGCTCCCAATACTAAGCAACATGGCTCCTGCTGACTACACAGGTCCTCTGCTACTGACGACGAATAAAGGGAAGCCAGCTGCTAAATCGTTGTGTCTCTTACACACTGGGTGACCAGCCTCCTTCAGTCTTGTGGACAACAGGCGTTAACGCCTAAACTGCTGCAGCATTAGCTTGACTCTAGATTTCCAACAGGCACAAATAGAAAATGCATTGTTGGTTATGATCAGACAATTAAAACATAGACAAGTGCACTGAGCATAAGTCCTTGTGAGGACTGGATACAAATAAATCTCATAGGTCATCTTTCAATGTCAGAGCTGTAGCCTGGTAATAAAATACAATGATGACATATAGAAACATAAGTACAAAAGATCAATGGAAAATCACAGATGCAACATGTCTAACATAATAACAACAGTCTGATAAGAGAGTGGCTACAGCCCACATCCACCCTATTAAAATAATTAGACTCCCAGTGATTTCATATGATTTTAAATCATTCAGGGCACAGACCTGCAGCCATGGAATTATCAGCGGCCCTTTATTATGAACCCTAAATAATGTTCCAAAATAATAGAGCCATCCAGTGTCCCATTAATGCCAGTTCTCAATACAGTCACACAATGTGCAATGCTACAAAATACTCTTTTACCCATTTACCAATAGTGGAGTTCCCTTGATGGATGAAGGAGAGAAAAATAGCACTTTGAGTGTAGTATAATTAAAAATGTTAAAACAATGATTGGTTATTTTCTCATCTCATGAAGTTGTTCACATTAGGGCACAACTCCAAGAACACATAAGCAAAATCCAATAGGAGCAGTCAACCTAATGTGCTGTAAGAAACTCCTCCAAGGACGTTCCATCAATTTGTGGTTAGTGTGGAGATACCATGTTAATGACGCCTCCGTGCTAGTGAATGAAACGGATGAAAATGGCACCAAAATAAAATAATTTATTAAAACACAATGTTTTTCGGCTGTGTCTAGCCTAACTCGGGTGTCCAACACTTGAGGAAGGCTGGATACAGCTGAAACGCGTTGTGTTTCTAATAAATTATTTTATTTTTGGTCCTATTTTCACCCGTTACATTCGCTACCATGGAAGCACCATTCACCTGGTATTTCCACCCTACTTTTACCCATTTATGAGTGCACTAGAAAGACACATATTATGAGTTTGGCTGTAGTAAGTCTACACACCTAGGTGACCCTTTTAATCCACCAGCTACCCTATATTCATGGAATAATTCGTATAAGGATTTACAGTGGCATGTAAAAGTTCAGGCGCCCCTATTCAAAATCACCGTTATTGTGAACAGTTAAGCAAGTTGAAGATTAAATGATCTAAAAGGCCTAAAGTTAAAGATGACACATTTACTTTGTATCTTAGGCCAAAAAAAAGTATAAAGTAATTTTTAAAAATTACAAAAAGGAAAATAATAATAATCTTTATTTTTATATAGCGCTAACATATTCCGCTGCGCTTTACAGTTTGCACACATTATCATCGATGTCCCTGATGGGGGTCACAATCTAAATTCCCTATCAGTATGTCTTTGGAAAATGGGAAGGTGCAAAAGTTGGGAAACCCTCGGAGATTTGTGTGCTCAGATAAATTTGATCAAAGTTTCAGATCTTAATTAGCCTGTTAGGGTTATGGCTTGTTCACTATCATCGTTAGGCCAGGTGATGCAAATTTCCCAGCTTTATAAAAACCCAGCCTCCTCTAACCTTGTGCCAAAAATCAGCAGCCATGGGTTCTTCTAAGTAGCTGCCTAGCACTCTGAAAATGAAAAGGGTGGAGGCCGACAAAGCAGGAGAAGGCTATAAGAAGATTGCAAAGCATTTTCAAGTTGCCCTTTCCTCAGTTCAAAATGTAATTAAGAAATGGCAGTTAATAGGAGCAGTGGAGGCCTGGAAGACCAAGTAAATTTCAGTGAAAACTGCTCATAGGATTGCTACAGAGGCAAATCAGAACCCCTGCTTGACTGTAAAAGACCTTCAGAAATATTTAACAGTACTTACATAACGCAAATAGTAGTGGGAGAACCCCCCCTGGTTCTCCCACTACTATTTGCGTTATGTAAGTACTTGGTAACCATTTGTACTGTCGGCTAGGTTTATTGCATAGTGGCACATATTGATATATGGAGGATCAGTAGGACTTGGGCATTAACCCTTGAGGTCGGGGTCTATCTAAAATAAGAGTAGTATTAGAGTCACGCTATATATAGCTTTACTAATAGGTGGATATCTCCACATTACCTATCTGTGACTATCTATCCTGATTTGGACATATACGAGCCCACGCTGGAAAAATCCCGTTAAAATTAGGAGGGGGGATATGCAGTATGAGCCCCTGTCCCTCTGATCGGAGGTACATATGTACCATTCCTTGGCCGTTTACAGGTTACAGCATGCTATTTGGTGCTTTATATGTGGTGGGTTGACTGGTGGGGGGTGGGGCCCCTGGTGTTATTATATTGTTCTCAGTGTGACTTCCATACACCTGATTGTGTCTCTTTGTGTATTTTAAAATTTCTAATAAAGGATTTATACTTTTTATAGTGGACTTGTACATCATCTTTTCCCTATGGGAATTAACGTTGTATTAAAGGGGTTGTCTGGGACTCTTAACACTGATAACCTATCCTTATGATAGGTCATCAATGTCTGATTGGTAAGTGTGCGACCCCCGGCACCTCTGTTTATTAGCTGTTACCGGTGTCAGCGGCAGCTGAAACTGCTCAGTTGTGGACCTGCACAGCTCCGTCAACTGTATAGTGTCTGCAGCCGGATACTGCATATCCGCGACCTATTCAAATCAATAGGGGGTGGATGTACAGTACCCGTCTGCGGCCACTATTCTGTTGATGGAGCTGTGCAGCTCCATAACTGAGAAGTTCTGGCCGCTACCAACACCTGTAACAGCTGATCAGTGCTGGTGCCGGGTGTCACAACTCCAACATTCAGACATTGATGACCTATTCTAAGAATAGGCCATCAATGTTAAAGTCCCGTACATCCCATTTAAATCTGACTCCTCAGGACTGTGTAAGCGTCCATACTTTTTAATCTGTGTAAAATAACACATATCCTTTCACTAGTACATTTGAGACAACAGGTCTCTCAAAATGATTTTACCTTTTTCTTTTTGATTAATTTGCGTGTTTAACAGTCTTATAAAAAATATCTCTACGTTTTTGCCACCTAATTATTTGATTACTGTCAAAAATGTTCTGTCAACCCAAAATAGGAGACCAGAAATAGACTTTGCTCAAGCCTCTTAGTTTAGCGGATTCCAGGAACACACTGATATTCACCCTTTGATCTCTATACTGGTCTTCGATGCTTGGGCTCCTGAGTTGTGTCCATGAAGAAGCCAAATGAGAACCAGAGAAACCAGGACAAAATCCTAAAGAATGGCCAGGATAAGATACAAGTTTGCCAAATTGAAAGGTCACACAATCCAGGCGTTAAATTCAAGGTATAGGTCATTCAGGGGTTAAATAGGCAGAATAATAAGGAACAAGTAGGGCCAAATAGCAGACGTCAATCCACAATAACTGTCAAGGGCCTAGCAAGGGATTTAAAAGGAAGACCTAGGCCGCCCGTTGACCAGTGGACCCATTCGATGACCAACTGTAGTGACTGACTAGTCAGCAGGACCATGATTCGCAGTGTTAGTACTATGAGTTACTGGATGATCGTGAACGGCACACATGCTGCCTATCAGGATAGGAGAACACCGCATCTCTGTGAGCAGTCAAGCCTGGAAAGCTGATTGAGTGACTTTTATATGGCACCGACTCAACACCTCCAGCCGGAACCAGAGCAGAGACGCCTGACAACAGTAAGTGGTGCAAAAGCCGAGGGCAAGTAAGTTTGGAACAACCACTTATTGGACTTGCCTATTAATCTCTATAAAGTGTAAGTCTGCATAAAAGCCAAATGTGTTTGCACTATACATGTAATGAGCTCATTTTAAAGGTTGTTTTATCTTTTTTTTAATACAAATGAAATAACTCATTCAAGTGTAACATTGCCTTACTGCAAAACTAACAATACAACTACTCAGGGAATAAGGAACTTGTATGAGAAAGTAAGAATATGTGATCAAACATCCATTGTACGATTCTGAAAACCCCCAGATTCCCAACATCTCTATGAAAAGATTGTATTCATTTATCTCACGTGAGACAGGATAGTGACCAGGAAACTGACCAAAAATGTAACTGTAAAGAGGAAAAGCACCTCTTGCACAACACTTTTCTTGGAAATTAAAGAGCTTTATATTATTCCGATAAGGGAAATCTGTTGAATGGGCGACATCTGACAGTACCACTACAAAACCTAAAGAAATGAGCTGGTATACAAACTGGCGTGCATGCAGCATATAAGCACACGTTCACACTGGCCACTGAACAGAAAAAAAACCCCAGAAACATAAACCCTAATTGGTCTCTACTAGCTGGGCTTAGTCCTTACCCACATACATATCGCTTGAAAAACGGTAAGGTTTTTAATATTAGAGTTAGGACCATCCGAAATAGGGTCACTGTGAAGTGGTGGGATGGAGTTTGCATTTTTTTAAAATCAAAATTATGTTAACTACGTACTCTATATTTTTATGCACTATTGCTTTTTATGTATTTACTTATTATATTTCTGACTTTGCTTTTTTTTCTGGTTAGTGGCCAGTGTGGATGTGCGCTTACATGCTGCATGCACACCAGTTGGTATCCCAGTTAATTTCTTTATTTTTTTTTTCAGTCTGGTTGCACCATGTGCATATAAAGGTGAGGCCTGCCTTTCCTTGAGCTGGACATTATGTTGATGTGGTTCCCAATGGCTGTGTGTCCATTAGCTGGACTCAGTTCTTCTCCGCCCTTATCCACATGCATGTCACTTGACAAACGATAAGGTTTTTAATATTAGAGTTAGGCCCATATCAACTAGGCTCACTGTGACGAGGCTGGATGGCTTTTGCATTTTTTTTAATAAAAATTATGTTAACTAAGTACCCTATATTATTTTCATGCACTATTGCTTTTTATTTACTGCAAGGTGCTTATGGAGCGCCCGCTAGGGCCTAGAGGATACTCGGTACCGGGTCCAGTGGTCGTTAAAAGGGTAGTCACGATGGCAGTGACCTGGTCTGTGGCCCTGGGTGTTCAAGTTAAAGGGAAAGTCTTTAAAGGGGTTGTTTTGAATAAAGAATGTTTGTGACGCCACCTGTGGTATTCGGTCAGGGGTGACCGACGCTGCTTAAAGGGGTCCACTGGGAATGATTGTACTGCTGCAGGTATGGCTTCCCACAGGTGAAGCTTGTTCCCCAGGGCTCCCGGTGTAGTTGGTAAAGATGACAGACAGTGTAGTGCCAGAAACAATTAGAGGACACAAGGTTGCAGTCTCTTTACTAGTGATGAGCAAGTATACTCATTGCTCGGTTTTTCCCGAGCACACTTGGATGATCTCCGAGTATTTGTTATTCTTCGAAATCTAGTTTTCATCGCCTCAGTTGCATGATTTACGGCTGCCAGATAAGCTGAATACATGTGAGGAATGCCTGTTTGTTAGGGAATTCCCACATGTATTCAGCCTGTCCAGCAGTCGTAAATGATGCTGCTGAGGCGATGAAAACTATATCTCGAAGCAATAACAAATACTCGGAGGTCACCCGAGTGCGCTCGGGAAAACCCAAGCAACGAGTATACTCGCTCATCACTACTCTTTAACTTTTACTGGTGTTATACAACCACAGTCCAGGGTACGGCTCACAAGTGATGGTGAGGTCCGGCCAGCCCTGAAACGATTAGGAATCCCCTTAGCCAGGTGGATTGGGAGCCTTCCTTATTACGCTGTAATGTGCATCCCTTGCTGCCTGAGGCTTCTCACAAGGTCCTCTCTCTTTCTCTCTCTGTCCTAGAACAGTACCCACATGGCAGGCAGCACAAGCCTTTATACAGGTGTCCCAACTTGCAGCGACTCTGAGCTCTGTATGCTGCTGTGCCTTCGGGTGTAGTTGTGGACAAGCTACTTTAAATCTCCTGCCCTCCGGTTTCTGCTGTGGGGCATACAGTCACACACAGCTTCGGACTCCCGATGTCCGGTTCCTGCGTTTCAGCGTGGGGGGAGCCCAGTCAAAGCTTCCCTCCAGTTCCTCACTTCTTCTTTGCTCCTTCTTCCTTCACACTCTCTACAGACTAATCTAACTCCTCCTCCAAGCCAGAACATATATAGGGAAATTCCCCTGAAACCGGGTCTAGAGCTCCCCCTTCTGGCCTAGAGTCAGAACATGTTGCATGTATGTGCTACCTGTTAATGGGATCCTCCTTGCTTCCAGGCATGGCATCACCCTCCCTGAGAGGAAGGAAATACCACTGTGGTACCCGAACCTCTGGGGTGCCACATTTACTTATTATTTTCTGTCTTTGTTTTTCTATTCAGTGGCTAGTGTGAATGTACGCTTAAATGCATGCACACCTGTTTATATCCCAGTTCAATTTTTTAGGTTTTGCCACCAATTGAAAGTAGCAATCCTAAAAGTCAATATTGACCCTTTAACGAACCTTGCCACATGACTTAGCATAAAAGCCAAACCAGAATCTAAATTTGAAGACACATGTGTTGGGGTGTTGCCCCTCCACAGTATAAAGAATGACATTTGATTTGACTGTATGAGAGGCCTCTGACTGGTGTCCAAGTCTGACTGGGGTCTAATTGGTAATATTTCTCTTTATGGAAATTTTACTTCTTGGACCCCAGTCAAAGGCTTTTCCTACCATGAAATCAGATCTAATGCTTTGCACTGAAACACGTGTTGCCCCAAAACACGTGTCTGCAAATTCAGATTCTGTTTTGGCTTTTATCCAAAGTCATTTGGCGCAGCTCATTAAAGGGTCAATATTGCCCCTTAGGATTGCTACTTCCAATAGGTGGCACCAGAATTCGAGTCCTCTTTCTCTCTGAAGAGGCAATGTGCATATTTAATTTCTCAGATGAGCATTTCACGGCCATGTAAGCCTCCTTACCCTGGCATTTCTCTTAGTAACCGTAATCTCACACAGTTAATCATGTTTAAAATACATGTTATCATCCTTTATTTACTTTGATCATTCAGGGGACATCTGCTTTCTGAAATTAAATGTGGTAATGGAGCAACACCTATTGCAACAAAAAAATATGCCAATATTAGTAAATGTGTCACTTGAAAGTTTAATTCTTACGAAGGGGCTTCCCCTTCAACATAGAAGGGTGGACACAGGATAAGGAACCCCTTACATATTCCTCTATCAGCTACATAAGATAAGTTGCTTCATTGCTTCCTGCTCTTTTTTTCAATAATAGTTTCTACCTTAAAGTGTTATTCTCATCTCTACATTAGCAACCAAGATGGAAAATACTTGCCTTCCAGCCACCAAAAACACAGTGAACAACTCTGGTTCTGTAACTTCCATTCATTTTTTGGGGGAGTTCCGCAAACTGAGTAGCACAGCTGATTAAAACTGATTTTCTGGGGTCCATGATAAGGAAGTAGCTATTCTCTTCTCAGCCATGAAAGGAAGAGAATGGAAAAACCCTTGAAAGTGTTGTAAGTGGAAGCAGTGATACCCCTGAAGATTCCTGCCAAAGAAATACTGCCATCTGGTGGCCGGGCACAATCAGGTGGAACCAATTTGCACCGGAAGAATTTCAGGGAGAGCAGCTTCATGTGCTGGACCTGGTCAGGTGACTCGCAGGATATAAAAGGTCTGCACATCAAACCGCGGGCAGATTTGACGCCAAGAGACAGAGAGGAGCAGACACGGACCAGGGATAGCACTGTGGCCAGTGTGACAGGCCTCAGCGGGAAATCTGTGCCACCAGGTTGCCAGTCACTGCCTCACAAGGTTCAGACTACGTTCATGAAGACCCAGTGTTCTGACTGCACCAGTCAAGACCAGGATCTGCGCCTGACTGCACCAGTCAAGACCAGGATCTGCGCCCTATGATGGTCAAGACCCAGAGACCAGACGTTGCATGTCAAGAGCTGAGCCCTAGTCCTCTCTGCTGCAGTCCCAGCAGATATTCGACAGTGGTCAAGCAGTGAAGATCCGTGAGTAGATGACAACTAAAGAGGCACACCTGTGGGTGCAGAGGGATAGCATGAGTGAGCAGGGCCGTCACTTCCAGGATTGACATACGGTACTGAGGCTGGTCGATGTCAGGACAAACGCTTGGGAGGGTCCAGTTGGTGCGTGGAAAACTCAGAGTGCTTTAATAGACTTGGTCAGAAAGACTTGTGGCCTAGTGGGAAAACTCGGTGACCCCCACCGCGGCCAGAATTATAGAGAGAGAATCTAGTTGGTAACTCCCGTGAGAGGACATTAGTACTATATAGTGAAAAATCTTTGTTACTATTTCACTCATATCAGTATTTGGTTTATTGTTTGATTTGCCTTAGTTATGATCACCAACTGTTTAAATGCAACAGTAATTTACAGTAATTCTAAACAGAATTATATCCTTCACTGACTGTTCTTACCTTGCGTTATGTGTGTTGCTTCCAGTCATCTGCATTACATTGTCACCTTAACTTTAGAAAATTTCACATAGATAGCTCAGAAGTGTTGATTGCGTGCTAAGACCCCAACCAATCACTACAACAAAGGAAGAGCAGCATCTTGGCAAGTACTGCTTCCTTTGAGACTGAAGATGGACGCAATCGTTTCTTTTGACTGAGTCACAGTCTTGGAGGAGAGCAGCACTCGGCTGATTGCTTCTGCTTCTTCATTTTGGAGATCGGAGGGGGTGATCAATTTCTGGGTCCCCCTCGCCATGTGTTTATGGCATGTCAAAAGTTTTTTAAAAAAGGGCAATTATGCTAAGCCAGTATAACGTCAGTTGTATAATAGCATGAACGAGCTTTGGAAAATGTATGTTAAAAAAAAAAAAAAGAAAAGGTCTACGCTGCTGGATTGGATCTGGCACAACAAGAACTTATGTCTACCTATTGATTTTAGTAATTAGTAAAGAATAGGCCTGATTTTAACAAACTTTTTTCAATCAAAACTTTATTTCTATATTGCAGGCCTGAATGCTGACCTGGGCAGTTCACGGATACGACAGAAAAGAGGAATTATTGAATTAGCCGGAGCTATTGAATGCGGAACCAGCAGGTCTTCTCTGTTGTATATTGGATATGGATGTTACTGTGGTCTAGGGGGACATGGAATACCAAAAGACATAACAGACTGGTATTTAATTTCAGTTACGTCTCATGTTAAGCTTGAATTATTGTTATTCTGGGATGTGCCCAATCCAATGTTAAAGCAGGTGATAAGCAGAGGTTCCAGTCTGCTGTTTAAAGCACTCTCCCTTTCGTGTAGCACCTAGTTTTCTAAAGCATAGTCATCTTAAAAGACCTACATCTACTGGAAAATGGTGCCCATGGCACCAAGTAAGGGGGCCGCACATTCACAGCTCTTTCTATACATTTCATTGGGAAATAAAAAAATGTATAATATAGCGCCTATAAAAAGGAATGAAAAGGCAGACCCACACGTAGGTGCCCAATCCCAAATACCGGATCTGTAACGTGGCACGGAGTGGTAGACATGGACGAGGTACTAGTCTTCCACGCCCCGGTAAGCTACATGAAGACGGGGGTCATGGCTGGGTGTTTGTGCTTCGTCTATAGGGGTTATACGCCCTTGCAGACCGCATGATGGCAATGACTTCGGCTGGCCAGGACCGGTTGTTGAACAGTTCAGTGAGGGAGACCACCACTCAAAAATAAACATTCTCTACTTAACATTAGCTTGGTGGGAACTATGTACAATAGATAGCGGGTGCATAACTTCACAAATGTCTCCTTTAGAACATGGAGCATCTTCACACACGATTCTGCCTCTAGTTCCACTGTCTTCACCACAACCCAGCACAGTACTACAGTCCAGTAAGTGAGAGTCCTATACATCAACCCACGGTTCTGTGTCTTTTTTTCTGTTAGGGGAGTTAGCTGGCCACTATGGCTTTTACTTAGCTTCTCCGCTTGCTGTTGCCTTGTAAATCCACTTGGGGCACTCTCTTCATCTCAAGATCCCTGTTCCATCCTGGCTCGTTACTTATCTGTTCGGTGAACTCACGGCTGCCTCGCGAGGCGTTGTGTCCCAGGACCGTTTCCAATACATCACTCTGTCCTTTGATCACTCTTCCTTCATTTATTCCAGATCTGTCTATTCACTACATTGTTCTCCACTCTTTTTGGGGACACCCAACTCATGTGACTCTGTTAAGTGCTCAGGTCAAGGGTCTGCTGTAGCTGCAAGCTAGGCCCTCTCTGACTCAATACCAGGAAGTCCTCTCCAATCTTGCTACATAACCCCTCTCTCTGGGCTAGTCCCAACTCTTGACTCTATACCTACACGCTACCTGTTGCTGGGCAGAACACAACTCGATCACATAACAATATCAAACATTATAATTCATCACATTAGATCACAGCACATATGAACAAGGAGGAATGTGGGTACAACTTCCATCTTCTTATAGATCCATTTTTTTAAATAGATACGGGTTCCAGTAATAAGACCTGCATCCATCACGCATTTATGACATATCTTGTTGATATGCCATAAATGTCTGCTACAGGCTGATTATTTTACTAAATATATCTTATACCAAACGCACAAAAGTATCCCTTATGGCAGACTAAAGAACCTGACTTACTCTTAAATGTTGAGTGTGAACTTCCGGGTTGTGGGATCCTATTCTGCATGCCAGGCCCACTCATAGGGATAGTGAGTGATTTTGCGTGTTCTCATGAGATCTTGCTCTTTGATCTAAACCAATTGTTGTCACTCTGTGACTTCTCGTGTCAGACCGTCTGGTTGAGTTTGCCTCTTGCAGCACTCCTCAGCACTGCTACATCTTCATGTTAAATCCATTTGGCTTTAGGGGGCATGGCAGGAATTTAACCCTGCTGTGTCCTGCAGAGAATAGGTTCCCTGGCCCATCCCATGTCAGCAGGTTCTATATTAGGCAGGTCATCCCACAATTCCTTGCTGAAATGTTGGTTCCCAGCCTGCTAACATCTGTTTGCATATCTCAGAATTCTGTCTCCCATTTTTGACCTGGCCTGTTTATCCGCCCAGTTTTTCTTCTCCATCCTTGACTCTAGCTTTGTATTGTCAACCCGTGCTACCTGCCCCGACCTCAGACCATCTTTATACGCTTTTATCTCTCCGTCCTGTACCATGCCTGTGACTCTCTAGTCAGCTGCTGCAGTCCCGGGGACTGCCCTGGAGTGGAACTCGTTGCCTACCAGCTGCCCAGCCTATCCTCACCATCACAGGCCCTAGTGAAGACCCGGTAGACACTTAATCATGCCCTTCTAGGGTAAGTTTGGCCTGTGGCTCAGTGGGTTCTCAAAGATCACACAATTATCGATCAGTAACCGCTTCAATTTTGTTACGAATCTACCTGCTTAGTGAAGGACACAGCAGAGCTGGTTTAGATCAAAGCATGAGATATTGTGAGATATCGAGCTTTCACTGTGAGAAGGGCCCTGAAGGGTTGTGGGATCCTGTTTTGCATGCTGAAATTCCATAATCCATAAGATTGAACTTAACTTTTGCCAGAAAGATTTGTCCTACAGCTTCCGCAAGGAACACTTGTCAACATTTCTATAAGATATATTTAATCATCAGTCTATGGCTAACAACTGTTTTGTTAAATAAGAAGGGCAACCACAGTCTTGGGATGAGCACTCTTTAACCCCTTCATTCTCGACAGATATATACATCATGGAGTGTGTCAGGGATTTTGGAGCGGACTCAGATGCAGGGCAGATACCAGCTACATTATATAGCCAGCATCTGCCTCTAACAGCAGTGATTGGCTCACCTGCTTATCGCTGCTGTTAACCTCTTAGTTTCCATTGTCAACCACTGACAGTGGCATTTAAGCGGTGAGTTCTGGCTTAGACATTTGTTCGGGTGTTCATTCATCCCCGCAATGTGATCGCAGAGAGAGACGATGAGTTAATATGACAGCTGGGGGAAGGCTGAACACCCCCGTGCCTTTCATGTGATTTCTTCTGTGATGTCCAGCCTGTGGCTAGGTAATGGTATTGCTATAACGGGATCCCCTGTTTTTTATGTGTATCACTACAAGCAGAATAATATTGTCTCTTTTTTTCTAGGTGCTGCTTTAGACATGATTGTTGCTATGGAGATGCCGAACATTTTGGTTGCAATCCTAAGAACCATAATTATAACTGGAAATGTGTCAATCGCTCCATAAGATGTGGTAAGAAAATGGAAAAATTTGTCATATTACAAGTTTTCTGGAGAACAGACAGAAGTCAGAACTGGTTAGAGTTTCCAGACCTGTGGAGATTCACGATTAACCATTTAGCAGAATTGCAACGGCTCAATGCCAATGTCGGCATTCAAGGGGTTACACAGCAGTGAGTGGAGTTAGCCCTGGTCATGGCTGTTCGAGGCAGGTGCTGGCTGTAGAATACAGCCAGCATCTGCCTTGTACGTTGCAGGCTCAGCTGTTAAGCCATCTCCTCATACATCAGACGTGAACCATACAAATAACAGCAATCGGTTAAGATAGGTTTCCAGTAAATTTGTCTACACATGGAATAGTAATTGTAGCTGTATCATCTTTTTGCCTTTGCTCGGCTGTATCCATACATTACCCTCTATGGCAGCTGTATCCTGTGTTCTTTAGACCGAGTACCACCGGTCCAGTACATACACAAATTGTAGACCACTGAATGACATAATTACCTATCACATTCCTCCTCGCAGCTCTCAGACCCTTCACATGTAGCTTGGCCCTCTTTCTCCCTTTGTATACCCCCCGTGCAATTAAATTGGGGAAAATTTATAAAATTGTCTTAAAGCAAAACAGTCTTTGTTGCCCATAGCAACCAATCACAACACAGCCTTCTTTTAGAAAGTTGCATGAAGGGAACCTGTCACCAGGCTTGGCCAATATAAGTTACGACCATCGCCTTTCAGAATGCTGTAGATAAGCCCCCGATTCGACCTGAAAGATAAGAAAAATAAGTTTTATTATACTCACCTGGGGGGCAGTCCGGTCCGATGGGTGTCGCAGGTCCTGGTCTGGCATCTCCCATTTTCTTATGATCGCCACCCTCCGGCTTGTGTCATGGCTCCCGGCATCGTGCTCCTGCGCAGGCGTACTTATCTGCCCTGTTGAGGGCAGAGGAAAGTACTGCAGTGCGCAGGCGCTGTGAAAGGTCACAGAGGCCCAGCGCCTGCACACTGCAGTACTTTGCTCTCAACTGCCCCCGGGTGAGTATAATAAATCTTATTTTTCTTATCTTTCAGGTCAGATCAGGGGCTTATCTACAGCAGTGTTCCCCAAGTCCGGTCCTCAAGAGCCACCAGCAGGTCATGTTTTTAGTATTTCCTTGGTATTGCACGGGTGTTAATTGCATCACCTGCACAGGCAATAATTCCATCACCTGTGCAATACTAAGGAAATCCTGAAAACATGACCTGTTGGTGGCTCTTGAGGACCGGGGAACACTGATCCACAGTATTATAGAATGCAGTTGAAAGGCAGTGGCCGTATCTTATATCGACAAACCTGGTGACAGGTTCCATTTAAAGAGTAACTATCACTTAATATTATAAGCTTTGAATAATATTGCTAATCGGTGGTGGTGTGGGGGAGCGCTAGAGCCAGAGATAATTTTTGTTTTTCTCCCCTTCTTCAAAGAGCCATACATTTTATATTTCCGTAGCAATATGAGAACTTCTCTTTTGTGGGACGAGTTATAGTTTGGAATGGCATCATTCATATTAGTTATGAGTTAGCTGTGCAGGAAAAATGATGAGGCAACATAGTTCTGCAGGTCAGTACACACATTGCAATACCAAACTTGAATAGGTTTTTCTTTTTGTTTTTTGAATGAATTAAAGAAATTCTGAAGTCTGGAAAAATAATTTTTTTTTTGGTTTGTGCCGCCATTTAGCAAGACCCAGAACTTTTTTTTTTTTCCGTTAATGGAGAAGTATGAGGTGTTATTTTTTTTTTAACACACCGAGCTGTAAATTGAATTGGTACCATTTTGTATTTTTCTAAGTGTAGTGATCAACACCTTTTTTTAAACATGTCGATTTTTATTTTTTTTTAGTTTTTCTACTTTAAAATTGCTGAAGTTGTACTAGAAATGTAGAGTTTGATTGGACATTTACGGATATGGCAATATCAAATATGCTTATTTTTACTTAAGGGAAAAAAGGAGGATGATTTCAATTTTCTTTCTTAAATTTTGGTACATTATCCCCCTAGGAGACTTGTACCTGTCACTGTTTTATCGTATGTACTATACACTGCAATACTACAATTTTAATCAGGGTCTTGTATGAAGCCTAGCCACAGGCTGTTCTTCACAGAAGTACCATCATGGCAGCCATGGAACCCTTCACCAAGCCCTTCACTGCCAGGGCAACCTATTGACACCCCATAATCACATAGCGGAGGGGTCAAGGGTGTCCGGGAATGAATGCCGCCCAGGATCATGATGTCTAAATGCCGCCATCAGTGATTGACAGCAGCATGTAATGGATTAAAAGCAGTAATCAGAGCTCGCTGCAGTCGCTACTTTTAAAGGCAGATGCTCGCTGAGTAACACAGCCGGCATCTGTCTTGTGTGGGCGGGCTTAGGTTCTGGGCGTGCTCCAGACAGCTGCACCCGTTGTATGATATAATGGTATGTCATGGACGGAAAGGGGTTAAGCAGCAGTCTTTGAACATAACAAACGCAGCATCAGCACTATATAAATGCAATAATAAACCCGCTTATGAGTCATTAGGTTCACTGTGACCTTACTGAAGTGAACACATTACTAATTTGTTGTTAGCTGTCAAACCTAAATTGCAATTACACCACTAGTAATTTAGCCTCCAAACACAGGGTTACTGGACTGTTTATAGAAAGCACTTCTGTATGGTTCATTGTGAGAGGCCTTTAGTGCAGAGCAAAGGAAGCCACTTATAGTAATTATGGTTCATTCTGATGAAAAACAAGTCGATTTCCACGAATGTGGTTGCACTCGGATATTCTATCTTTACCATCCTTACATATTATTTTCATTTGGTAAGATGGAAATAGGTTTTACAACATGTCTATTATAATAATACATTGTCATTTGACCCTTTAAAAGAAGAAATTAAAATCAAATACACTCACGACTAACATCTCGATTAAGTTGTTCTGATTTTAGAGGGTAATGCGGCCATACGTAAATGGATTATGAAGCGGTTACTCACCAGTCTAGTGTGGAGTGTACAGATAAAGAGGCAGCGATAGTTCTCCTCCAATTTATACCAGAATACAGTTACTTGTTTTGCAGGCTTAATTGATGTCCAATACAGTGCTCAAATAATTTTGTCAACTAATATACAAGTAATGCTCCCATATACAACACCACGGTGGCTCAGTGGTTAGCACAGTCCGGATGCCTTGCAGCGCTGGGGTCCTGGGTTCAAATCCCACCGATGAAAACATCTGTAACGAGTTTGCATGTACCGGCTACTCCGGTTTCTTCCCACACTCCAAAGACATACTGATTGGCGCTCACGATCTAAATTCCCGATGGGGACAGTGGTCATGATATCTGTAAAGCGCTGTGGAAGTAATGGTGCTGTATAAGCAATTAAGGTAAATAATGCAACCGAAAAAGGGAAAGGGGCCTTAGAGCAATTGAGAATTAATAATTAATTGCTTTATTACATAATATACAGAAATATATACAAAAAATAATAATTAAAACGGGTTCAATTAGTAGGGATAGTGACACCTAAGTGCCACGTCCGGTAGGTTGGTATAAAGTGCAAACAAAAATAAGACGTCCCAATAAACCGGTATTCAAACACTCACAAAACCCTTTCAGATATTAATAATGTTAAAAGAGGCCAGGAACAAATAGAATAATATAGGAATGGCAGAAAATGAAACTGTATAGAGGCTCTAAAAGGTGCAAGTGCATGAGATAGTATTAAAAACGAATAAGTGCAAAACCAGTCAGCACAATAAGACTTCCCCCTGAAGAAGCACTAAAGCGAAACGCGCGTTGGGGTCTTTCTTCCAAATCGGCCTTCAGGTTGATTTTGCTTTCATTTATTGAGTATAGAGCTTGTCGTTCCCTACCTGCATTAAATATATGTACCTTCCTTATTTAAAGGGCGTTCTACAGCAATGGGTTTTCTTCATAGACATTTTGGCAATTTGACTATGGCTCTTTATAACGTCTTATTGTGCTGACTGGTTTTGCACTTATTCGTTTATAATCTCATGCACTTGTACCTTTTAGAGCCTCTATACAGTTTCATTTTCTGCCATTCCTATATTATTCTATTTGTTGCTGGCCTCTTTTAACATCATTAATATCTGAAAAGGTTTCGTGAGTTTTTGAATACCGGTTTATTGGGACGTCTTATTGTTGTTTACACTTTATACCAACTCACTATCCCTGCTAATTGTACCCATTTTAATTATTACTTTTTGCATATATTTCTGTATATTATGTAATAAAGCGATTATTTATTAATTCTCAATTGCTCTAAGGCCCCTTTTCCTTTTTCGGTTGCTTTGTGTATTTTTTTGTGGCAGAGCTAATATATTGTTGGCCCTTTTTTGAAATTAAGGTAAATAAATATACTGCTAAGTGAATCACATAATTTAGTGTTAACGGGAAATTCATACTGCCAGTAAATAATTCACAGCCTAACTGAGAACTCAATTAGTATTCCCACAAAGTGTCCAATAGTATTACCATACATAAGGATCATACCATATACTGTAAAATATACACACATACATCTATGTAGACGAATGCCTTGCATTGATGATGTGTATCTCTGCTTTCATGGTGTCAAGCATGCATGTGGTTCATGGACCAGGCTTACCTGGGAGGCAGGGCCGGTTTTAGACAAAGTGGGGCCCTGGGCAAAACTTTAAAGTGGGGCCCCAAAAGCACATAGGTTGTATTTACATGTGCTGAGTTGAGTCTATTAAACGAGCGTGATCGACAATATTGAAGTCTTTCAATGTTTGTTTCACGTTCTCTTCACACTGGCTGAGGAAGAAAGATGGGCACCGAACAATCACTAATAGATCAATCTGTCCCCATACAGTATCATATTATTAACAGCATATCTGCAGTTTTCACCGAGTGATGCGCTGCTGAAAACAATGATTTTTGTTCTGAAAAAAACAATCCATCCTCCATTTAGTATAATGCACACCCCATAGTCCTCCATCTAGTATAATGTGAACCATAGTCCTTCATACAGTATAATACACTCCCCATAGTCCTCCATATAGTATAATGCACTAGCCATAGTCCTCCATACAATATAATGCACACCAAAGTCCTTCATATAATGCATTCCCCATAGTCTTCCATACAAAATAATCCTTGATAGAGTATAATGCAGCCCCCATATAGTACACACAGTATAATGCACTCCCATAGTCCTCAACATAGTATAATGCTGCCTCATATAGTATAATGCAGCCCCCATAAAGTATAATACAGCCCCATATAGAGTACAATGCAGCCACCATAGAGTACAATGCAGCCCCCATAGAGTATAATGTGGGTATAATGCAGCCCGATATATTGTACAATGCAGCCCCATAGAGTGTAATTTAGGTATAATGCAGCCCCATATATAGTACATTGCAGCACCCATATATATAGTACATGGCAGCCACCATATATAGTATAATGCAGCTCCATATATAGTATAACGAAGACCCCTAGTCCTCCAGTAGTATGGCCTCCACGATGTAATCACCAATTACAAAATAAATAAATACAATGCTCACCTCTCCCCATTCCCCCGCTGTTCCACTATCTGCAGTGTGTCTCCTCAGTAGCGTGTCGCGTAATGAAGTGATGTCATCGCACCAGCTACATCAGACGCAGAGAGAGAATGATGGAAGAGGGAGCGTCAGCTGATGTTCTGTCCTCCATTTCTTTCAACTGTATCGTCATCTATGATGTCGATACAGTTAAATATGCGATGCGGAGGCAGAGCTGACACTGGCACCAAGCCCCCTTGACTCACGGGACACATAGCGGCTGCGTGGTGTACCGCTGTTAGCGGCACACCGCTGGCTGGGGGAGTGGGGGCCCTAGACATATTTCTAGTTTGCCTGCCCCTAACGCTGGCTCTGTTGGCTTTCACTGGAGCTCTTGATGATGGAATCAGGCTTGTGCTGCAGGTAGCCACCAGTTACCACTCCTAGGCAGTCTCCGATACAGCAGCTGCTGACCCCAGAGGTCAGGTTTGCTGACACGGACTGGACTCAGTGACTGGAGTCACAGGGCTGGATTCGGATGCTGGAACTGTGCAGACACAGGGGGGTCAGCGGGTGCTCTGGTCTGCTAGAAGAAACCGCATAGAGCAGGGCACATCCCACCGAATGCCCACTCTCCTTTAACCGTGGGCATTCTACTCAGACCACACAGGGTGAGGGTAAAACAGTGCGGCAATACTTTATTGAAGCACAATACAGGCAAATAACAAATAGAACAGTCTCAGCAAAAATACCCAAGATGGTGCACATTACAGAGTCTCATCCTTCCGCTGACTCGCAGGGATAAGAACAGCTGTGACTTCAGAGCTTCCAGGGATGACTAACCCACCTGTTACACATACAAAGAGGAGGTAACAACAAGCTTAGCAAGTTGACAGTCCATTGAGGTACAAGGCCAGTTGACTAGAGGGTCACAACCTGGCTTCTCCAAACATCTCCATGGGGCCAGGTGACCGGTGTGTTCCAATCTTGGCTTTCTCCAAATGTATACTTGGATCAGTGATGGTTCAGTGATGGTCAATGGAGCAAATCTGTATTCTTTCAGCTGGGGTCATGGTCCCCTAAGCTGGCATCTTGTAGCATGTCAAATCTATGTTTCACAAAACACAACTGAGTTCTGGCTGCTGCTCAGCCAGCCTAACATGTTCAACTTGCATGGGTTTCGTATGAGGAGCTGTTTAAAAAGTCTAGGGAACTAGCGGTTTCTGGAAAGATGGAGCCAGATGTGATGGTTTCGTCTCATGCGTCACCTCACTGGTTAGCTCCTGGATGCTGTGAAGGGAAGATGCAGAAGACTGAAAAATCAGCTCATCGAAGACCTTTAGGAAGGCCACCATGAAGGCCTACGGGTCCAAGGTCACAGGATGCCCTTTCTCCCACAAGAGGTTGAGCCATGCTAGGGTCTCTGATGGGTTAGCAACTCATGATGCTGCATGCATTGCTCTAGGAACCGTTGACACTGTTTAGAATCCCCATTGTAACGTGGTTGATCAGACAAGACAAGTTCAACTCCAGGAGCGTAAGTTTCAGGCTGAATAGATACGGCCGCAGTTACAGCAACTTGGGCTGGTGCAGCTGACATCAGAACTTCCAATTGGGACTTCACTATCCATAGATAGAACAAAACTTTTTCTTGTTGCTCTCGCTCCTGATACAACTGCTGATATAACTCCAAGTGCGAAGGTGGTGATCAGTGAGGTCCATGACCTGAGCAAACTGTCATGCATGCGCTGGTGCACGCGGTTCGTGAACCCACTGTGCTACTGAGCCAGGCTTACCTTGGAGGGGCATAACTAAGTGGCTACCTGGTTTTCACTGAAGCTCCTGATGGTGTGGAGTCAGGCTAGAGCTGCAGGTAGCCACCAGGTACCACTCCTCGAAGTCTCCGGAACAGCTGCAGCTGACCCCAGGGGTCAGGTTTGCTGACATGGACTGGACTCGGAGTCACAAACAAGGCTAGATTTGGATACTGGAACAAGCTCAGTCAGCCGGAACATTCTCAGGTTACAGGTAGCTCCAGAGCAGCTTCAGGATTCAGATACTGCCGCTGCAGCTTCAGGCTCAGATACCACAGGGGGGGCAGTGTCAGGGTTCACGTGCTGCCAATGTGGCTTCAGACTCAGGGTGCAGCAGGAAGCAGTGTTGAGAGTTCACGTGCCGCTGGTGTGGTTTCACAGATCTCAGTGTCAGGCTAGGAACAATACCACACATAAAACTACAAGTTAAGGTTCTAGCTTTGGTAACAGAAGGACCAGGAGGTTGGGTTCAGGCCCATGGCACTCAAGGACTTGGGGTTCCGGTTCAGGGCCTGGCTAAACAAGGACCAGGGGTTTGGGTTTAGGAAATGGGACCAGGCAGCTTACTAGTTGCACCAACACTAACGAGGAAAATCGTTGCTCAGCCACCTCCCTACTGGGAAGGGTGTCTTTTATATAAGATGCCTCCCAGCTATATTGGCCAGGGGCATTTTCACAGTACGTGCGCTGCACCTTTTAAGACCAGGGGTGCGCGCATTCTAGGCAGGCTCCCGGGAAACGTGTGCAGAGTGCACAAGACAGGAAGCAGATGGGGAGCTCACCACGTGGCCAGAGCTTTGAGTATGTTGGCGTCCTTGCATAGAAGGAGAAGAGGGATCATGAGAGGGTGCCAGCACTAGTGTAACACATGGCATATTCAAGAAGATCTATTCTAGCTTTCAGAAAGAGGGATGGAGTTTTTTGGCCATCCAGGCCTTAGGTGACCAATTGGCTTTGCAGAGACCTGCCTAAGATTGACTAAACACTGTAAAAGTTGACTTGTGTTAAAAGATTTTCCAGTTTACATTTTTTATTCAATTGGCTTCTTCTACTTAACAATAACCAATACACTTGTACTTACCTATAGATGCTCCAGTGGCAGCTCTCCGCTGCTGCTTCCAAAGTTTGTTGAAATAACTGGAGTGGGGACATTATATCGATATCTTGTGACTGCTTCAGCCAATCACTGGCCAGAGCGGTCTGGTGTCGTTTACCTCTGCATCACTGTTAAGCCCAGTTAATAGGGGGCAAAAATCACACACTATTGACATGACATTGCCACTGCAAGAAAGGCTGATATGGGAGCAGAGAGCCGACACTGGAGCAACAATGAGTAAACACAGCTGAATTGGTTATTTTCTTATGTACACGAAGCCAATGGAATAAAAAATGTAAACTGGACAACCTTTCCACACAGGTTGACATTTAGAGGGTTTCGTCAACCTCAGGCAGGCCTTGGCATAGCGATTACCTAAGGCCTGGATCCCAAAAAACGTCATCTGTCTGAAAGCTAAAATAGATCTTCTTGATTATGCTATGAAAGATCACGTCATCAATTCATGGTACAACTTCATCAGTGGCGGACACAGACAGAAATGGGCCTCTGAGCAAGAACAAGATCTGGGCTCTTTGATGTCCAGTAGCTCATGATAATGCACAACTCCATCTGCTTTAGAAATAGAACTGGGCCCCTTTACCTTTGGGCCCCTGTGCGGCTGCACAGGTTGCACCAATGATATGTCCAACCCTACAATTCCTAACTATCATGTCATGTGTCTTCCAAGTGGCGACTGTATCCCTTCCATCCACTATAGTTACACCCTGAACCCTCCATAACCTCTACTGACCACTTTTATTATTTGCGTCGCCAACATTCTACCAAATTGACCAATACTACTGAGAGGTGTACAGTAAGTCTAATACACACCACCATGTGAAAGGCTGTGCGAGTGAGCCGGGAACTACAAACTTTGGCAAATATAAGAATATGTCCTGTCTTGGGAAACCGCAGATTTATTACAACCGTACTCAATACTTGTTTTGTTTTTCCAGATTACACAAGAAACTTCTGCCAAAAAATACTGTGCAAATGTGACAAAGAATTAGCAAAATGCCTGCAGAAAGCACCATATAAAGCAAAGTACGCCCTGCATCCTAATTTTTTATGCGGGAAGGAAAATCCCCAATGCAAGTACTACGACGACTGATACAAGAGACAAATGAGTCCTTTGTACAGAAATCTGTCACGTTCCCAAAAATCATCCATAGCTGAAGAAAAATATGTGGATCAATAATTATAACTGCCAAGGGTGAATGGACTATAAATTCTCAATTACTGTACTGCAGTGTTTTAATTACTTAAAGAGGTTGTCCACTACTTTTTCATTGATGACCTATCCTTAGGATTGCTCCATCTTCTGATAGTGGCAGCATCCGGCTACTACACCTCCTCTTCCTATTCAAATCAATAGAAGGCGGATGTGTAGTACTGTCGCGGCCACTATCAAAAGATGGAGCAGCACATTAGCACATGCCACAAATTAGAAATATAGTATAGTTCTTCTGATTCACTAAATCACTTACCTCATGTGAAGGGCATTGCAGTAACAGGTGTCCATGGTTACGACCTAATATAACAACAGTTGGATAGCTGTTAGTGGTCGTAACCATGGATATCTAAGCTACTGCAATTCCTGCAGATGAGGCAAGTGACATAGAGAATCAGAAGAACTATCCTACATTTCTAATTGGAGGGATCTGCTAAGATTATTGTTATTACACCAACTACATATTGGGATGGGATGTTGGAGATGGAAATGACCCTTTTAATTTTATTCTGCTGACACTTGGCTGCTCTTCACCCTAATAATCATGGGGATGTCTTCTCATGGACCATCACTGCTGAAAAATGTTGGAAGTTTTCCATGATTATGTTTTTAAACTGTGGTAGCATTTCATATTTTCTGATGTATAATATAAATACAATGTAATAATGTGTTGGAAAAATAGTTGATTTGATTGTGATATATCAAATGTTTATCTAGATAGGTGAAAACACTTTTTACTTTGAGTCTTCACAATCAAGAAGAAAATATCGACTCATTCATAATTGGAAAAACTGACGGCTTGGCAGAAATTCGGGGCTATAATAAACTTCAACTCATCTTTGTCTGTCTGTGTGCACTCTGTTCTTAAAGATCAAGATCATCGGTCCATAGTCACTGGGCCAATCTACAACCCCAATTCCGAAAAAGATGGGACACTGTAAAATATAAAGAGAACAGGAATGCAATGATGTGGAAATCTGTTATAGCCATACTGTACTCACGACAGAACATACATAAATCAGAGGGGGAAAATTCAACATTTTTCCTTTTCATTTGAAAAAATAAAAATACAACTCATTTAGAAATTGGTAACACGTTTCCAAAAAATTGGGACAGGGTTATGTTTAACATTGTGCAGCCTCCCCTCTTCTTTTTACAGTCTGTAAACATCTGGGGAATGAGGAAACCAATTGCTGAAGGTTTCGGAGTGGAATATTGTCCCATTCTTGTCTGATGCAGGGTTCTTGCTGCTCCACAGTCCTGGGTTGGAGAGGACTATATGTTATTTTTTTTTACCCCATTTAAAAAGAGGCTGTACAGGTAAAGGACTCCACTTTAAAAAAAACAAACAAAAACATCTGCAGCGTAGTGTGCATTTTTATTCAACTATAAAAGCCTATTGGTGACGTATGGTGGTGCGCAGTCAATTGCTGCCGAATCTGACAGCTGACACCCAGCACTAAGTGCCCGGAGCGGTCACGCGCCACTCCCTGCACTTTAACCCCAAAATGCTGCGATCTAACGCGATCGCAGCATTCCGTCAGCTGGCAGAGGACTGACAGCCCCTCTGACTTTGGATCGCAGACCCTGTGGTGTTATGCGGGGTTCCAATCGTTGTCATGGTGACCCGGATGTAAAGTTGCTGATCATCAAAAATAATATAAAAAATTCTAAAGATAGTCTATCTGGAAATAAATATTTGTCTGAAAAAAAACCTCAAAACATAAACAATAAAAGTACACATATTTTTTATTGCCGCGTCCACAACGACCCAACCTATAAAACTATCCCACTAAATAACCCCTTTAGTGAACGACAGGAAAAAAAAAAAAAACAAGGTGAAAAAACAATGCTTTATCATCATACTCCCGAACAAAAAGTGGAAAAAAACATGATGAAAAAATATGGCTATAAATAAACATGGAACCGCTGAAAACATCATCTTGTCCTGCAAAAAGCAAGCCACCATACAGCTGCATCAGTGGAAAAATAAGAGTTATAGCTCGCAGAATAAAGCAATGCAAAAATTAGAATTTTTTCTATATAAGCTTTTATTGTGTAAAGGCGCCAAAACAGAAAAAAATGATATAAATGAGGTATCGCTGCAATTTTACTGACCTGAAGAATAAAACTGCTTTATCAATTTTACCACACACGGAACAGCATAGACCCCTCTCCCCTTCCTCCCCCCCCCAAAAAAAAAATGAAATTCCTGAATTGCTGGGTTTTGTTCATTCTACCTACCAAACATCAGAATAGAAGGCGATAAAAAAAGTCATGTGCCCAAAAATGGTACCAACAAAAACGTCAACTCGTCTTGCAAAAAACAAGACCTCACATGACTCTGTGGGCCAAAATATGGAAAAATTATAGCTCTCAAAATGTGGTGGTGCAAAAACTATTTTTTTGCAATAAAAAGTGTCTTTTAGTGTGTAACAGCAGCCAAACATAACAACCCGAAATAAATTTGGTATTGCTGTAATCGCACCGACCCGAAGAATAAAGTTGCCGAATCACTTATACTACACGAGGAATGGTGTAAAAATAAATAAAACCAATTCTTCACCTGCTGTTGATTTTTTGATTCTGTCTCCCAAAGATCACTGTAAGGCTCGGTGCATATGTAGCCTCCGGATCAATCGGGGGTTTCATTTGGATCACGTCACTCAGATTTAGATGGAAACCCCAAAGTAAGTGGTCAGCGTAGAGCGCCAGATAAATGTGATCCCAAACATTATGTAAAATGTTCCCAATAAAAGCTTCAACTCAATCCATAAAAAAGCAAGTCCCAACTCAGGTCTGTCATCTGTTAATGGAAATATAGGGGGCTTCCACGTTACTGGTAGCACAAAGGCTCTGAAAAAGTAAAATGGCTCCTCACCCACCAAAAGTAATTCAGCAAATTTTCTGCTCTCAAATCCAAATGCCCCCTCCCTTCTGAGCCCTAGTGTGCCTAAACAACATATTGCGTCCATGTTTGGCATTGCTGAAGCGATGACAGCCCACCTAACTTATGGGTGTGCATGCCTCCAGAAGCACGGGCTGGGCATAACGTACTGGTGACTACAGTGCACTGGTCACTACAACGGCAGTTTGCAATTTCCTCCCGAGTCTCTCCGAAAGGCTAAGTAGTACTGTACAGCCACATATGGGGTATTGCCATGTTCAGTAAAAATTGTGGGACAAATTTTGGTGCCATTTTTACCCACGTCTTGTGTTAAAATGTAAAATCTGGGGCTAAAACAAAATTTTGGTGGTAAAAATGTAGTTATTTTTTCTTCACTACCCAATGGTATTAAATTCAATTGAAATTATATCTTATATTCTAGGTTTTTCAAAGTAGCCACCTTTTGCTTTGATGACTGCTTTGCACACTCTTGGCATTCTCTTGATGAGCTTCAAGAGGTAGTCACCGGGAATGGTCTTCCAACAATCTTGAAGGAGTTCCCAGAGATGCTTAGCACTGGTTGGCCCTTTTGCCTTCACTCTGTGGTCCAGCTAACCCCAAACCATCTCGATTGGGTTCAGGTCTGGTGACGGTGGAGGCCAGGTCATCTGGAGTAGCACCCCATCACTCTCCTCGTTGGTCAAATAACCCTTACACAGCCTGGAGGTGTGTTTGGGGTCATTGTCCTGTTGAAAAATAAATGATGGTCCAACTAAATGCAAACCGAAAGGCATAGCATGCCGCTGCAAGATGCTGTGGTAGCCATGCTGGTTCAGTATCCCTTCAATTTTGAATAAATCCCCAACAGTGTCACCAGCAAAGCACCCCCACACCATCACACCTCCTCCTCCTCCATGCTTCACTGTGGGAACCAGGCATGTAGAATCCATCCGTTCATCTTTTCTACGTCGCACAAAGACACGGTGGTTGGAAAAAAAGATCTCAAATTTGGACTCATCAGACCAAAGCACAGATTTCCACTGGTCTAATGTCCATTCCTTGTGTTCTTTAGCCCCAAAAATGGTTTTATAAATTTTGTTGTAAAAATGAGAAATCGCCGGTCAACTTTTAACCTTTATAACTTCCTAACCCCAAAAAAGTTTGGTTACAAAATTGTGCTCATGTTAAGTGGACATGTGGGAAATGTTACTTATTAAGTAGTTTGTGTGACATATCTCTGTGATTTAAGGGCATAAAAACTCAATATTGTAAAATTGCAAAACCAGACATTACTTACCGGTAATGGGATTTTACGAAGTCCACGACAGCATCCTACTGAGAGAGGGGATCCGCCCATCAGGACAGGGAACCTACAGGTTAAAAAGGGGCGGTCCCCCGCACCTCCTCAGTTGTGTTTCAGAGTATGAGAGGAACTGCCAACCGGATTAGTACACAATAATCATTATATTTACATCACAAAATACCATCACTTCTAAAGTGTGAACATTTTACAACACACTTTCCCTCAGAGTGCAAGAAACCAAGTGAATAATTACAGGGGGTGGGGAATGTGTGGGTGCTGTCGTGGATTCCGTAAAATCCCATTACCGGTAAGTAATGTCCAATTTTCCTTTCGCCACGACAGCACCGTACTGAGAGACTTTCAGAGACTGTCACCTGGGGGGGACCACAGCATTAAGAACTGATCGCCAAAAGTCTAGACTAGAGGTGGATGAGAGATCAAGCCTGTAGTATCTATAAAAGGTGGAAGGTGATGACCACGTTGCAGCCTTACAAATCAAATCAATGGAGACGTCCGACTTTTCAGCCCAGGAGGATGCCATGGCCTGCGCTGAATGGGCTCCAACTCTTTCCGGTGAGGGTTTCACATTTGGCTGAATAAGCTAAGCAGATTGCGTCTTTTATCCACCGTGCAATAGTGCTTTTTGTGACCAGACCCCTTCTTCCAGCCCTGAAAGGAGACAAACAGGGCCCTACTCTGCCTCCAAGACTGAGTCTTCTCTAAGTACTCCAGCACAGCCCTTCTGACATCTAGAGTATGGAAACTTCGTTCCTTCGCTGTATGCTGCCGGACTAAGAAGGCTGGCCACGCCCCCTCACTTCCCCATCCATGATGTCCCTCTCTGGTCCCTCCTGAATTTAAGAAGTACTTCTGGGTCACGGGCGCGTTACTGACCAGTGTACAAGCGTGGAGGCCCGATTCAGTAAATGGCCTGTACCTCCCGATGAACACAGGGAGCCTCACCTCCACCTGTGCCACGCCCACACGACTCATAGCGGTACAACCTGAACCCAGGGATCGCGCCATCCACACCAGACGAGGAGGGGCCTGAACAGGCAGAGCACCCCCGACGCTGCTTCTGCAATCCCGGGCTCTGCCGTTCCGATGGAGACCGCAGAGGCTGATTGGACCCAGGTAAGAATCTTCTCCGCGAGTTCCCATCAGGACAGGAAACCAACTGAGGAGGCGAAGGGGACAGCCCCCTTTTAACCTGTAGGTTCCCTGTCCTGGTGGGCGGATCCCCTTTCTCAGTAGGGTGCTGTCGTGGCGAAAAGGAACATTTTCACAATTTTTGCCAAATGTCCGTTTTTGTTTTTTTTAAATAAAAGCAAATCATATCAAAGAAATTTTGCCAATATCATGAAGTACAGTATGTTAAAAAAAAAAATCTCAGAATTACCAGAATTCATTGAAGTGTTCCAGAGTTATTACTTCATAAAGTGACAGTGGTCAAAATTGTAAAAATTGGCTTGGCCATTGACGTGCAAAAACCACCTTCGGGGATAAAGGGGTTAAAGGAGTTAAAGGAAATCTGTCACCAGTTTTTGCCACCTAATCTGAAGAAAAAAAATGGCAAAATAATAATTGCGAGTTGCGCAAAACTTTTGCGACTATTCAAAGTGTTTTATGAGTTTTTCGCTACAAAATAACATATATCTCAAAGGATATAGCCAATAACAGTGACTAGTTATGAGCGAACGTTATGGGATAAGGTGTTATCTGACCATGCTCGGGTTCTAACCGAGTGTCTTCATGTTTGTTAGGTAATCCCTATGTATTACGGCCGCGGAGACTTGAACATATTTTTCAAGCACGCTGAAGTCACTCGGTTAGAACCCAAGCATGCTCAAATAACACCTTATCCAAGCACGTTTGCTCATCACTAATGGTGACCACAACTGCAGATATTAGATGACTACAAAGGCCAAAAAATCCTTTTTCTGCTAACTCTTATTGTGCCATAATAGATATTCCATCTTACAGAGTGGATTTTTATTTTTGTGTTCAAGTACAACTAGACACATGTATGCATGATCTCGGCAACATCGACCCAGGGTCACAAAGCAAGGATTGATCTGTCAGGTGTGAGATACACATTATCCTTAGAATTTATTCAGAAAATTGGCCAGCTGAAATCTGTAGAAAAATAGGCCAACAGAATTTCAAGTTGCGTGACCGGTGAAAATAAAACAAAATTTTGCAACTGGCTTTTATTTTATTTCTACAGTGTTCATAGAGCTTTAAAAATGTCCTGGCAATACAGAGACACTAAACTTACATGTTTAATATACTGTATATATTTTATTACCCCCCAAAAATCCAATCTTTGTTAAAGAAAAAAAAAATTTTGTTTGAAAAATATATACAAACATATTGTACGATAGTGTAGTGCATCATAATAGGACCTTTACTGATGTCTTATGAGGCCCAGAGGTTGTGGGGTTTCAGTACAACTGCATCAGGCAATCTCGCCATCAAAGGCTGCAACGGCATTTAAATGGTTAAACAGCAGCTATCAGAACTAGCTCCAGTTGCTTCTCTTAGCAAGTAATGGGTGAATAACAAGACCAGCACCCAAAAAGACCCAATATAGAGAAAGTTTAGCTCTTGCACCCACTCCATACACCCTCAACAAATACCAGTACGTCTTATCTCGGGAAGAGGCCGTCCACAAATGTAATTTATCATTTTGCTTACTTATGTAGCGCCATTAACTCCACAGCGATTTACAGACATCATTGCTGTCCCCATTGAGGCTCACAATCCAAATTCTCTATAAGTAAATCTTTGGCATGTGGGAGGAAATCGGAGAACCAAGTCAGACAGGTGGGGTCTTGATAACCATCAAACCTACCATTAGCAGTTTTCAAGTCCTGCTCCTCTGGCCACAGGCAAAGAACAAAGCAGTGGCCGTTCTCAGGGACGGCAGCAAAAGTGAATGTGATCGGAGTGGCAATAACCGTTAACGGACACCACAGTGCTAATGGAGCACCAACGTTCAGCTATCATACACCACGTATTTCAGGTGGGCAATGGTCCTTAACCCCTTTACCCCACCGGTGGTTTGTACGTTAATGACCGGGCCAATTTTTACAATTCTGACCAATGTCAGAATTTCACATTTTTCCAACTTTGAATTTTTATGACCTTAAATCACAGAGATATGTCACACAAAATACTTAATAAGTAACATTTCCCACATGTCTACTTTACATCAGCACAATTTTGGAACCAAAATTTATTTTTGTTAGGGAGTTATAAAGGTTAAAAGTTGACCAGCGATTTCTTATTTTTACAGCACCATTTTATTTTTAGGGGCCACATCACATTTGAAGTCACTTTGAGGGGTCTATATGATAGAAAATAACCAAGTGTCACACCATTCTAAAAACTGCACCCCTCAAGGTGCTCAAAACCACATTAAAGAAGTTTATTAACCCTTCAGGTGCGTTACAGGAATTTTTGGAATGTTTAAAAAAAAAATAAAAAAATGAACATTTAACTTTTTTTCACAAATTAATTCAGATACAATTTGTTTTATTTTACCAAGGGTAACAGGAGAAATTGGACCTCAAACGTTGTACAATTTATCCTGAGTATGCCGATACCCCATATGTGGGGGTAAACCACTGTTTGGGCGCATGGCAGAGCTCGGAAGGGAAGGAGCGCCATTTGACTTTTCAATGCAAAATTGACTGGAATTGAGATAGGACGCCATGTCGCGTTTCGAGAGCTCCTGATGTGCCTAAACAGTGGAAACTTCCCACAAGTGACCCCATTTTGTAAAGTAGACCCCCTAAGGAACTTATCTAGATGTGTGGTGAGCACTTTGAACCCCCAAGTGCTTCACAGAAGTTTATAATGAAGAGCCTCAAAAATAAAAAATCATCTTTTCGCCTCCAATTTTTTCTTTTCCCAAGGGTATCTGGAGAAATTGGACCCCAAAAGTTGTGGTGCAATAACTAAGGGGGTGAGAAAGGGGGGTTTTTATTTACTATTTATAGCGGATTTTTGCTTGGCAGCTGTCACACACTAAAAGACACTTTTTATTGCAAAAAATAGTTTTTGCGTCACCGCATTTTGTGAGCTATAATTTTTCCATATTTTGGTCCGTAGAGTCATGTGAGGTCTTGTTTTTTGCAGGACGAATTGACTTTTTATTGGTACCATTTTCGGGCAATACCAAATGAGAGAGCCAGCCTTCAATCAGGGATTTGCCGTGTGGCACACCAATGCAAAAAATATATACTCTGTATGTGGCAATGGTCACACAAGGAATGCAGAGCATCTGGTTCTCAGCCTATTAATGACGTGCTATGGTGGGCTGCCCAGTGCTAATTAGACTTTTTTTGTGGTTTTCATGTTAGAGTAGGACTGGCAAACGTAAGGACCCTTGACATGGGCTGCCAGCTTACATATTATGGCCAGAATATCAACAAATACCTTACAGTTAGGTCCATATATATTTGGACAGAGACATTTTTCGAATTTTCTTTATAGACATTACCACAATGAATTTTAAACAAAACAATTCAGATGCAGTTGAAGTTCAGACTTTCAGCTTTCATTTGAGGGTATCCACATTAAAATTGGATGAAGGGTTTAGGAGTTTCAGTTCCTTAACATGTGACACCCTGTTTTTAAAGGGACCAAAAGTAATTGGACAAATGACTCCAACGCTATTTCATGGACAGGTGTGGGCAATCCCTTCGTTATGTCATTCTCAATTAAGCAGATAAAAGGCCTGGAGTTGATTTGAGGTGTGGTGCTTGCATTTGGAAGGTTTTGCTGTGAAGTAAACATGCAGTCAAAGGTGCTCTCCATGCAGGTGAAACAAGCCATCCTTAGGGCTCCTTCTCACTTGCGTAAAATACGGCCAAGTCTCGCAGGTTAAAACCCGGCTCTGCCGCCGGCACTCCAGCGCGGAGCGTGCAGCTCCATGTATTGCTGTGTGGCTGATGCTCCGCTCTGGAGTGCCGGTGGCAGAGCCGGGTTTTAACCTGTGAGACTCGGCCGTATTTTACGCAAGTGAGAAGGAGCCCTTAACCTGCGAAAACAGAAAAAAACCCATCTGAGAAATTGCTGCAATATTAGGAGTGGCAAAATCTAGTTTGGTACATCCTGTGAAAGAAAGAAAGCACTGGTGAACTCATCAATGCAAAAAGACCTGGGCGCCCACAGAAGACTACAGTGGTGGATGATCACAGAATAATCTCCATGATGAAGAGAAACCCCTTCACAACAGCCAACCAAGTGAACAACACTCTCCAGAAGGTCGACGTATCAATATCCAAATCTACCATAAAGAGAAGACTGCATGAAAGTAAATACAGAGGGTTCACTGCACGGTGCGAGCCACTCATAAGCATCAAGAATAAAAAGGCTAGACTGGACTCTGCTAAAAAAACATCTAAAAAATCCAGCACAGTTCTGGAAGAACATTCTTTGGACAGATGAAACCAAGATCAACCTCTACCAGAATGATGGAAAGAGCAAAGTATGGTGAAGGCGTGGTACAGCTCATCATCCAAAGCATACCACATCATCTGTAAAACACGGCGGAGGCAGTGTGATGGCTTGGGCATGCATGGCTGCCAGTGACACTGGGTCTCTAGTGTTTATTGATGATGGGACACAGGACAGAAGCAGCCGACTGAATTCTGAGGTCTTCAGAGACATACTGTGTGCTCAGATCCAGCCAAATGCAGCCAAACTGATTGGTTGTCGTTTCATACTACAGATGGACAATGACCCAAAACATAAAGCCAAAGCAACCCAGGAGTTTATTAAAGCAAAGAAGTGGAATATTCTTGAATGGCCAAGTCAGTCACCTGATCTCAACCCAATTATGCAGCATTTCACTTGTTAAAGACTAAATTTCAGACAGAAAGGCCACAAACCAACAGCAACTGAAAACCACCGCAGTGAAGGCCTGGCAGAGCATCAAAAAGGAGGAAGCACAGCGTCTGGTGATGTCCATGAGTTCAAGACTTCAGGCAGTCATTGCCAACAAAGGGTTTTCAACCAAGTACTAAAAATGAACATTTTATTTAAAATTATTCAATCTGTCCAATTACTTTTGGTCCCTTTAAAAACAGGGTGGCACATGTTAAGGAGCTGAAACTCCTAAACCCTTCATCCAATTTTAATGTGGATACCCTCAAATGAGAGCTGAAAGTCTGAATTTCAACTGCATCTGAATTGTTTTACTTAAAATTCATTGTCGTAATGTCTATAACCAAAATTAGAAAAATGTTGTCTCTGTCCAAATATATATGGACTTAACTGTATATTGATATTTTTTTGCACGTTATATTTTTTTCAGGGTGCAGTTGGGCCCAAATGGTTCTGTAAACTGTGGCCTCTGTTCACACAGGATGCATTATAGTTAGCACGGGGCAGCCCGCAATAGCGCGTCATTAATAGGCTGAGAACCAGATGCTCTGCATTCCTTGTGTGAACATTGCCACATACAGAGTATATATTTTTTGCATTGGTGTGCCACACGGCCAATCCCTGATTAAAGGCTGGCTGTCTCATTTGGTATTATTGCACCTGTGCAGTTGCCATTTTACTTGGTTCCCCTGCACCCTGTTGGTGCAATTGTATTGAGGCCCATGTAGACAGGTAAGCATCTCTGAGAGTTTTTTTTTTTTTTTTTAAATATTGGAGGATTTTTTTTCTCTTTTTGTGGCTTTCATACCATTTTCGGGCACATGACATTTTTTGATCGCTTTTTACTCCGATTTTTGTTAGGCAGAATGAACAAAAACCAGCAATTCATGATTTTTTTTTTTTTTTGTGGGGGGGCGGTTATACCATTCCGCGTTTGGCAAAACTGTTACAGCAGTTTTATTCTTCGGGTCAGTACATTTATATTTTTATGTTTCAAGATGATCCGTCTTTTTGACCACTTTTCGTTCAGTGGTATGATAAAGCATTGTTTTTTGCCTCGTTTTATCTTTTTACGGTGTTCACTGAAGGGGATAACTAGTGGGACAGTTCGGTCATTACGGATGCAGTGATACTAAATATGTGTACTCTTGTTTTTTTTATTTGCATAAAGAAATGTATTTATTGGAACAATTTATTTTTCTTTATTTAGGAAGTTTTAAAAAATATTTTTACACAGTGTAATTTTTATTTTTTTACTTTGTCTCAGGGTGGGCATCACTATATCGTATCAGATCGCTGATCTGACACTTTGCAGAGCACTGTGTCAGATCAGCAATCTGACAGGCAGTGCAGGAGGCTTGACAAGCCACCTCCCTGCAGGACCCTGCAGGACCCCAGCAGCCATTTTGGATCCGGGGGCCTGCAGGGAGGACAGAGGAGACGCTCGGAACACGATCACATTGCGTTGTTCTGAGGGTCTCAGGGAAGCAAGCAGGGAGCCCACTCCGTGCACGATGTTTCCATATGCTGCGGTCTTGTTTGGTCGCAGTGTTTCGGGGGTTAAAGTGCCGGGAACGGTCCGTGAGCTCTCCTGGCATAGTGCCAGATGTCAGCTGCGATAATCAGCTGACACCCGGCTCCCGTGAGCGTGGCTGATTGCATATGACATACTATCCCGTCGATTGTCATATGGGCCCAGGTCACCTCGACGGGATAGTACGTCTGATGTCAGAAAGGGGTTAATACACTGTTCAAAACAATAAAGTGAACACAAAAATATCACATCCTACATATCACCGAATTAAATATTGCAGTTGAAAATCTTTATTCATTACACAGTGGAATGCTTTGAGAACAAAATATAAAATGATCAATGTAAATCAAAATTAATATCCCATGGAGGTCTGGATTTGGAATGATACTCATAATCAAAGTGGAAAAATCAAATTACAGGCTGATCCACCTTCAGTGGAAATGCCTCAAGACAAGGAAATGATGCGCAGTAGTGTGTGTGGCCTCCACGTGCCTGTATGACCTCCCTACAATGCCTGGGCATGCTCCTGATGAGGCAGAGGATATTCTCCTGAGGGATCTCCTTCCAGACCTGGATTAAAGTATCAGTCAATGCCTGGGCAGTCTGTGGTGCAACATGATGTTGGTAGATGGAACAAGACATGATGTCCCAGATATGCTTGATTGGATTCAGGTCTGGGGGAAAGGGAAGGCCAGTCCACAGCATCAATGCCTTCATGCAGGAACTGCTGACACATGAGGCCTAACATTAACATGCATCAGAAGAAACCCACGGCCTAGTGCACTTGCATATAGTCTAACAATCGGTCTGAAGATCTCACCCCAGTACCTAATGGCAGTCAATGTACCTCTAGCTAGCACATGGAGGGCTGTGTGAACTTGCAAAAGGTAGTGGTCATGCTGCTAGGTTGTTACCCTCCTACAGCCCCCTCCACATCTCCTGGTATCAGCTCCATGTTCTTGACACTCTGCAGACAGACACTGCAACCGTTCTTGCCAAAGCTCATACTGATGTGCCATCCTGGATGAGCTGCACTACCAGAGCAACTTCTGTGGGCTGTGCAGTAGACACCCCTCATGCTACTGTACCTCTACAGGGGAGAGTAATGATAAAATGCAAAATTTACCGAAACAGCCAAAATGGATGAAGTTGTTGTGGTCACTACCTGACGAACCACTCCTTTATAGGGGTTGTCTTGCCAATTGCCTATATATGTTTACTTTTGATCTGTTCCATTTGCACAACAGAAGGATAAATTGATTCACAATCAGTGTTACTTCATAACTGGAAACATTAATTTAATAGAAGTGTGATTGACTTGGAATTAAACAACACAATGGAAGTGCTCCCTTTTTTTGAGCAGTGCACATTTGACTTATTGGGGGGCAAATGGCTTTAGAGTTAGCCATTTTAGATTGAAATGAGAAGAAATGCTTTACTTTATGTACAGTGTCAGACTAAGGAACATTGGGCCCACCTTTTATCAAAACAAAACTCAATGCATCATCATTAAAAGGTTTTTTTCGGACCTGAGCTATGTTTCATCAGGCATTGTATCATGTTATATAGCCATAAGATACAGAATGTTAGGATTCAGCTCTGTTTGCTGAATTGATCGGTTATCACACGATTGCTTAGATACTATTGAACTCCAGATAGTGGCACCAGATTCTCTCTCACTCAAGAGCCCCATAGCATCTGCAAGGTCTGCACTATACATTCCCCTGAAAAGAAGCTGGGGCCTACCGGAGGATTTGCCGACTCTCTGGTGGGCCAGTCCAACCCTGCTTATGTAATGTACAAAGTCACATTACTATGACCGACAACCTGTTTTTTAAATTGTTTATTCTGGATACAACTGATCAGTGCAATTGTGGTATTATTACATTTCAGTCACTCCAAAAATTAAATCTTTATTAACTTGGTAATTACAAGAAAGGGTTTCTCAAACATTATACAACACCTTGAAAAAGGTCCAATGATTCATATTTTGATTTAATTTAAACCAAAATCCTAAAAGAAAAAAAACCAAAACAACTCTTTGTGGGTTTTGATTTTCACAGTACTTGCATACAAAAAGACTAATTTGTGAAGGTGCCATCACAGTGACACAATGTTAACCTAAAAGAAGTTAATTTTGTTGGTATTAAATAAATTAGATATTTACATTCTAAAGAAAATACATATGTACAAAGTGTTACAGTAAAGTACAGCAAGAAGAGCACGGATGTACATGTGCGGCTATACTGGAGCTCAGCATAGGCCAGAATGAAAGATGGGACTTGTAAGCAGCAGGAATGGTGCCCGTTGCTGCACATTATCTTCTATAAGAAGGCCGCCCTTTTAAAGGCTTCTCCTGGCTCACTTTCACATTGGGAACATGATGTCATTGAGGCTACAGATATCGGTCTGCATGGGAGCGCAAGTGGCAAACATCAGACACATGCTATTTATTGAGACCAGCGGGCGGTAGATGAATCTGACTGATATGTAGACATAAAGGGCTATTCCCATCTCCAGGATCCTACCCCAAGGAGGTACAATAATAATATTGGCCAATACTTCCAATTATAAATGTAGTGTAGTTCTTCTGATTCGCCTTGTCACCCTATATGGAGAGCATTGCAGCTTTCATATCCATGGTTATGACCACTAACAACTAACTGTCACTATATGAGTGGTCGTAACCACAGATACCTAAGCTACTGCAATGCCCTGCACATGGGGTAAGTGACAAAGAAAATCAGAAGAATTATATAGTACATTTCTAATTAAAAGATATTTGCTAATATGATTATTACACCTACTACATATTGAGAAAGGGTCTTGGAGATGGGGATACCGCTTTAATGTCACCAGTCCTGCTCTCGTTTCAATACAGAAGTGAGAGGAGCCTGGTTTCCCCTTTACCCATTTTAGCACGTCTGTTCACTGAAAACCTACTTTCCAAACTTACAGTGGTCATAAGGGGTCAATTGTCTACTTTCGTTACAGACAGTAGTCCAAGGGCGGTCTGGTGATAAAGTTTAAGCCAAATGAAGCTGAAAAGGTAGACAAAAGAAAAGCGAGTATCATACATCCTGTGTAGAGGAAACCCATCAAGTGGCTTTAGGGTTGAAAAGAAGTAGCATGTCACTTTTTTGTGAATCTGCAGCGTTTTTGTACCCATTCCATTATAGAAAACCGCAGGGGTAAAAAACCGCAGCAAATCTGCAAGAAAACCGCAGCAAAAACACTGCGGAACTGCACAAAAAATGCGACAAATCCACAGGTGCGTTTTCTGCCAGGAGAGGTAGAATCCGCACCAGAAATTCCTAAGCCTAATCCGCAACGTGTGCACATAGCCTGAAAGGTCTAACCACCGCAGCTCCAATGCAAGCTAATCCAATAGTCTCCAGGTGGACAGAAAACAATGGTGTCCTTTTTCGCTATTGCCCGATAACTGAGGCTTGCGATTGGCTGCAGCAGTCTGGTGACTGGAAAGGAACACATCTGACTGCTGCAGCCAATCAGAGTATAGTGGTCAGGAAAACAGATGAATGGGAAGTCATCACTTCCTCCAGAGACCACCGGCCTAGCCTTCACTTCACACAGCCTTAGCTACAGTCATGGGTGTTAAAAGTCGGTGAATATAGCAATTTCCATTATTGTTTTAAGAGTATAAAAAACAAAAAAAACTTTTAGACAGCTTTCAAGGTCTTACACAACGCCGGCAGCAGTTTTACAGGGTCAGAAATTGATGAAAGACTCTCATTAAGACAATTGAGCTCCTCTAGCAGTTAAGGAATTTGTACCAAGGAGAGAAGTTACTCTATTCAAAGGATAGGCGACAACTTCTTGATTGCTAAGGGACCATCAGCTGGGACCCCCCCATCAATTCGGAGAATGGGGCTCTATAGTGCTCCGTATGAATGGAGCAGAGATCGACCCCGCGCACCTCTGCGCCATTTATTCTGCAATAGCCGGGCGGTGTTGGTCGTGCTTGACCATCTCCAGCAGTCTCAGAGTGAATGGTCAAAAGGTGACGCACTCAGGTCTCCTCTTCGTTCTGCAGTGTCCCATTCTCAGGACCAATGGTGTTCTAGGGGGTCAAGAAGTCATCCCTTATTCTGTGGATTTGGGGGGGTTGTAACTTTCATATTTGGTACAAACCATTTAATGATCATTGATAAATTGTAAATTTATTGCATGAGCCTAGCGACAAGTTATTCGCAGAAAGATTAGAGGCAGGGAAGGGTCATTATTTGGTTCCGCTATGCAAGAAAGTCATAAAAAAGCGAGATTTCTACAATATTGAAAAGTGACAGATTTCTGAAAACATTTTTTTTTTCCACATTTAGAATTACTAAAAATTGCACTTCGTTTGCAGCTTGGATTTAATATCCTTCAAAGTAAAACACAAAATAAGTTAATTTTATAACTATTGCTAGTAGCAGGACACAAGGCTTAGTCCGCACAGGGGTATAATTTTGCAGATCTCAACTGCACCAATTTTGGAGCCAATTAGTTTATAAGCATTAACTTGAAAAAAAAAAAAAAAGGAAGAAATTTAATAAAACATGTTGAAAACTACAATAGGGGTACAGCATATAAAAATATGTAGGCACCCCACTGCCAGTTCTCTTTAAATGGGAGAAATGCAAATTATAAGCTTCATTAAAAAAGGTCAAAAAAGAGACGGTGTGTGAAAAGCAAATCAAATTCTCACTGATCGCACAAAACAACCAAAAACGCGCCCTGTGTGAACGCAGTCAATAGGATTGCACGTAAGCTGCACATTATTCCTATGTAGGCTGTAAACAAGAAATTCACTCAAAACCTCCAATACTAAAATAAGAAAAAAAAAAATTTAAAATAAAATTGATGTCTAAGGGAAAGGAAAAAAAATATAATTACACATAAAAAAGTATGAAAATATTTTGACCTTAATAGTGCCTCTCTGATTTAAAGTCTTATTAAAATAAATGGATCACACAGTGACTGTAGAAAGAGGAGACATCCTTTAATTCAGTGTCACGACTTGTGTCCAATCCTGGCAAGGTCTCACACTGCTTGGGTCTCCAATCTTCGGAACTTTTTCACCACTAAGTCAATGTTAATGATTGGGTTGAAATATAAAGCCCAGTAAAACAAGCAGTTGCAGACAAACTGTGGGATTACAGGCCAGAAGATGGCAACAAAAAGTCCTTGGGTTGACATCTTCCAAAAATGGCCCCACATATGTCGGGGGAAGGAGCTGAAAGAAAGAGGTGAAATGTGTTAACACAGCGACGATGTAGCTAATACTTACACAGGAAAAAGACGTCGATCTCAGGAGCATGTCTGCCATTGACCGATTACATTTTTTCATTTTATAACGGCTCAATTAAAAATAAATTTATTAGAGGACAGTTGGGCAAAAAGATTCACAGTACCCTGTAAGGCCCAGAGACCCTGACGATATTCAGTGGATTCCAGACCATAGTACTGAAAACCTCTGTAGGCCTCTTTTATAAGTTGTCCCAGTTGAATCCACTACAAGAAAACGTTTTGGCTGCGGTTCCGCAACCGCCATTTTTTACTCTATACTGTTAAGCATAGAGAGGGGGCGGCTTTTTTTTGGCAGACCTTCCAAAACACTTGTAAAAAAAAAAAAAATGTATGTGTACATGGTGTTTATTAGACACCATTGCAGCTGCCGAGTTTTTCCAGGTGAAACAGTTTCAGGAAAACACTAACAGTAAAGTTCCTGATGCAGCTAGACGTCGTTCTTAAGCAGCAGGCATATTTTGCTCTGTGTTACCAATATAGTGCAGGGTGGAAACCTCTTGAAAGAGTAGGTTTCCAAAACCTGAAGCAATTAAAAGAAGAGACATAAGGCAAAACAGGGGCAGAGCAATGTGGTTTTGACATTGCAGCGGACTATGTTCATTTTATGGCGTGCTGGGGAATCCGCCAGAAAAAAAGAGATTTTTGTGAACTCACCGTAAAATCTTTTTCTCCGAGCCAATTATTGGGGGACACAGGACCATGGGTGTTATGCTGCTTGCCACAAGGAGGACACTAAGTAAACACAAAGAATTAACTCCTCCTGTGCAGTATACACCCTTTGACTGGCCGGTAACGACCCAGTTCGTTAGTAAAGCCGTAGGAGTATAAGAAAAACCAGACAAGTAAACTATGTCAAAAACTGAGGAACAAACCACAATAACAACCAGCCGATAGGCTAACAGGGTGGGTGCTGTGTCCCCCAATGATTGGCTCAGAAAAAGATTTTACGGTGAGTACACAAAAATCTCCTTTTCTCCTACGCCTCATTGGGGGACACAGGACCATGGGACGTCCTAAAGCAGTCCCTGGGTGGGGAGCAATTGCACTGCTAAACCCCAAGTACCACTGGCTTACTGAGGTACCGCTGTCTGCAGAATGCCCCTGCCATGGGCAGCGTCTGCCGAAGCCTGGGTATGAACGTGATAGTGCTTCGTGAAAGTATGCCGACTGGATCAAGTCGCAGCTTTACAAAGCTGTTGTGCTGAAGCCTGGTGCCGAATGGCTCAAGAAGCACCAACTGACCGAGTCGAATGCGCCTTAATCCCTGCTGGGACAGAGGCGTTCCTGACGCTGTAGGATTCCTAAATGGTGGAGCAAATCCACATGGCTAGAGAGGCCATTGAGGCGGGTAGACCTTTCCTATGTCCCTCCGGAAGCATGAACAGGACATCCGACTTACGGAAGGGAGCGAGATATGTACCGCCGAAGAGCTCCAACCACATCAAGAGTATGGAGAGCCTTCTCGATACGATGGGTTAGCGCCGGACAGAATGACGGCAAGACTCATCTAAATGAAGACAAAGGAGGAGACGACTTTAGGTAGGAAAGAGGGAGAGGTTCTCAAGACTACCTTGTCTGGGTGAAAAATCAGAAAAGGGGGTCGGCACGAGAGGGCCGCCAACTCAGAAACTCTCCTAATTGACATAATCGCCACGAGAAAGACCACCTTCCACGAAAGGAGGGTGAGAGAGATGTCCTGCAATGGTTCGAAAGTGGACTCCTGAAGAAGAACTCCGAGAACCAAGTTAAGATCCCATGAAGCCAAAGGCATTCCATAGGGAGGAACCACCCGGGAGACTCCTTGCATGAACGTCTTAACCGGCAGTCTGGAAGCGATCTTTCGTTGAAATAGAACAGAATGTGGACACTTGTCCCTTGAGCGAGCTTAGCGCAAGGCCTGACTCTAAACCTGATTGGAGAAACTCCAGAATGAACGGAATGGAAAACACCAGAGGAGAACATCCATGGGCATTGCACCATGAAATGAAGATGCGCCAGGTGCGATGATAAATGCGCATGGATACGGGTATCCTAGCGCAAATCATGGTAGAAGAAACCCCTGGAGACAATCCGGCTTGGGCTAAAATCCAGGATTCAATGGCCACGCCGTAAAAGACAGGGCCCCAGAGTTCTGGTGGCAAATCGGGCCCTGTGAAAGGAGATCCCTGCGATCTGGAAGCCGCCAGGGAACATCGGCGACCATTTGGACGAGTTCCGTGTACCATGCTCGGCGCGGCCAGTCCAGCGAGATGAGGAATACCGGTCTCCCCTCTGCCCTGATCTTCTTGATGACTCTCGGGAGCAGAGGAAGAGGCGGAAATATGTATGGCAGCTGGAACCGATGCCACGAAAGGACCAGAGCATCTGCCCCGATGGCGCAAGGATCACAGGATCGAGCAATGAACTGGGGAACCTGGTTGTTGAGCCTCGAGGCCATGAGTCCGAAGATGGCGCCCGAGATTTGCAGGGCTCTTCTCGTTCAGAGTGAGAAGCGCCTGAGTAGTGGGCGGGGCTCCGGCGGTGGGTGGGATTTTTGAATTGCGGCCTAGTCCGGCTGAAGAAGCCGGGGACTAAACTAGTGAACCCGGCCGGCGGCCGCGACGCCGCGCCTAGCGGTCGCCGCTGGCATCTAGCCAGCGGTACCTCTCCCCAGGGACCCGGACCGCATCTTACCACATCGGCAGCGTGAGGAAGAGTAGTACTCACCGAGGAGGAGCCACCCCCAGCTCAATCGATCTTCTCTATGCTGGGGGATGGAGAGCGTCCTGATATGTGCTTGCCGCAGAGGACTTACGGCTACTGTGGGGACTACAAGACGCCAAGGTGAGGGCTTGAGTGCGGTGGAGCCCAGGAGATGCACATAAGAGGTATACTCTATGTGCTCGCCATCTTACAGGGGGGAGATCGGGACCGTATAGGAACCGTCGCCCTAGCGTAGATTAGGCGTGCCCCAAACGTCGCAGGAGAGGTATGGGGAGGTATACTCGCTGTGCTCGCCTGTTGATGGTTCGGGGGAGAGCGGACCCTGAAAGGAATCCGTCGCCCCCTTCACTCCATTAATTAAAAAATAAAAAGGAACAGAAAAATATAATAAAAAACGTTGGGGTCTGAGAACAGACCGAAGTGCCTCCTACAGACATTAAGCAAGAACTGGGTCGTTACTGGCCAGTCAAGGGGTGTATACTGCAGCGGAGGAGTTAATTCTTTGTGTTTACTTAGTGTCCTCCTAGTGGCAAGCAGCATAACACCCATGGTCCGGTGTCCCCCAATGAGGCGTAGGAGAAAGATGCAAAGTGTGCATAGCCTAATATAGCATCCTGGGACCTCTACTGATTAGTGACCACCACAACATCATTACATTGCATGCATGACATCGGATGTCATAGGTGGTAAAGAGGTTCACAGTGCACAGGTCCGATTCCACAGACTATCAACACGGCCAACTGGACCAGGTACTGCAAATCTTTTCGCTCAACTTAATCACCTACTGCTCTGGTACTGAAACTTACTGGATCTCTTCCTAGCCTCTGCTGACTGGGCTCCCACAATAGCAAGTCGCTTCCACACCATTGAGGCCATCACTAAAAGGGACATCGTAAACAGAGCAGCAGAGAACCAGGGAAGGGTGGTCAAGAAAGGCAGGAGTACGATGAGGTGATTACTAGTGATGAGCGAAAGTGCTTGGGTGCCAACAGTGACTTTAGCGTGCTCGAATAATATATTTGAGTCCCGCAACTGCATGTCTCCAAGCTGTTCAACAGCCACAACCCATAGGGATTGTCTGTCTGTTAGACAATCCCTGCATGTGTTGCGGATGTCTAACAGCCTCGAGAGATGGAGGCTCGCGGATGCGAACATATTATTCGAGCACGCTGATGTCACTCTGTTAGCACCCGAGCATGGTCAGATAACACCTAACCCGGGCGCGTTCGCTCATCACTAGCGATTACTCCTGCCTTAACAATTTGATGCTATTGGAAGTGGTGTAATCTTCCGGGCAGCGTCCTCCCCAGAGCCTGGAAAACGCCATTTACATAAAGTGATAAGATGATTTCTCAGCAGCCACACATCTGCTATGAAACACACAGGGAGGACATTTTTCAGCAGTTTATAACCTGTATGCCCATATTAATAGTTTGTACAGATCAAATGTGGTGACAGATTTCCTCTGAAAAGATGATAGGTCTGCAAACAAAAAACAGACATATGAACATAAATACTGTAATGTGCAGGTGTACTGTGAAAAACAGCATACAGTTGAATCCAGAAGTTTCCATACACTATATAAAAAGACACATCTGCATGTTTTTCTCAATATCTGACATGAAATCAGAAAAAACCTTTGTTCCGTTTCTGGTCAATTAGGATTACCATAATCTAATATATAAAGCTGAGTGTGTGTGTGTGTGTGTGTGCGCGTGCGTGCGTGTCCGTCCGTCCAAGATTGACATCTGCACCGTCGCAGCTACAGCCACAAAATTTTGCACAGTCACACGTCTGGACCCGAGAGCGTCATAGGTTATGTTGTGAGGTGAAATTTTAACCCCGCGCTTTCCAATTCACCAAACAATTTTGCCCCTATCTACATAAATGGGGAAAAAGTGAAAGGAAAAGTGTTGGAGGCAAATTGACAGCTGCCAGATGTGAACAAGGGGGACTTAAAGAGTGAGAGCGATGGCGCCAAAGAGTATATACCGTACAGTTGCTAAGGTGGGGCCCCGACATGGGATACTCACCACACACGGAGATATGAACATGCACACAAAATGCGCCACACACTACCACGTGCTTGAACACATATACCACCCTCAGCACACATTTCACCACACATACACCAACCTCGCCACATAAAAGTCAAAACACAAAAGTCGCCGCTCAAAACTCGCCACGGTAATACTCGACACATGCAAAACTAGGCTCAAGCAAAACTCGCTACATGTGCAAAACTCACCTCATGGGAAAACTCGCCACACGCAAAACTTGCTGCACACAACTTGCTACACTAACCTGTCACATGCAACTCGACACACAAAAAGTTGCTACACGCATGTCGCCACACGCAACTCAACACACACAACTTGACACACGAAACTCGCCCTAAAACACACACAAGTCTGGTATTATCCTTCAAAAATAAAAATCTGATTAATAAGCAGACAAACTACAAGAGCAACAAATGTACCATATAGGAAATACGCCAGCTGTCAGTCACATGACCTATTATGTGTATGTGTGAGCTCATATATACTGCCAGGGGGAGGGCTTCCTGTTGGCTGGGGATTTATCAGGCTGCCAATTTAGCTTACAAATACTGAGGTAAAAATACTGACCAAATAACGTGTGAACGAGGTCTAATACAGGAGGAGATGACACACAGATATATATTATATACAGGAGAGATAACACACAGGTATATACTATATACAGGAGAGATGACACATAGGTATATACTATATAGAGGAGCAGATGACCTACAGTTATATACTATATACAGGAGGAGATGACATACAGGTATATGCTATATATAGGAGATGACATACAGGTATATACTATATACAGGAGGAGATGACACATATATATACTATATACAGGAGGAGATGACACATATATATACTATATACAGGGGAGATGACATGTATACTATATACAGGAGGAGATGACAGGTATATACTATATATAAGAGGAGATGACACAGGTATATACTATATACAGGGGAGATGACAGCAGGTATATACTATATACAGGGGAGATGACAGCAGGTATATACTATATACAGGGGAGATGACAGCAGGTATATACTATATACAGGGGAGATGACAGGTATATACTATATACAGAGGAGATGACATACAGGTATATACTATATACAGAGGAGATGACATACAGGTATATACTATATACAGGAGATGACATACAGGTGTATACTATATATAAGGGAGATGACAAACATGTATATACTGAGGTGATGAGGTGAAAATGAGAGGTGTGCGGTGAAAATGAAAAGGTGTGAGTGCAAAATGAGAGGCGTGAGGGAAAATAGTGGAGTGATCGGAAAATGACAGATGTGAGGTCGAAATGACAAGTGTTAGGGGGGAATGAGAGGAGTGAGGGGGAAAATGAGAGGTGTGAGGGAGAAAATGAGAGATGTGAGAGGGAAAATAAAAGATGTGAGGGGGAAAATGAGAGGCGTGATGGGAAAATAAGAGAAGTGAGGTGCTATAACTAACCACAGATATTTACTATGCCCAGGCAACGCCGGGCTCTTCAGCTAGTTATTAATATTTGCCAAATGTTTTAAGGCATTTTTATTACTTACTGCAAAGTCAAAGTTTCCATACACTAAGATTACTATGCCTTTAATCAATTCTGGACTGCCCACATGATGTCATGTGTTTTGAAGCTTCTGATAAGTTTTTTTTTGGCAACATCTGAGTTAGAGTCACACCTGTGGATGCTTTTTAATGCACACCTGAAACACACTGCTGCTTTGTGTAGCATCATGGGAAAGACTCAAGAAATCAGCAAAGATATTAGGAGAATTGCTGACTTGCACGAGTCTGGCTCATCCTTGAGTACAATTTCAAGATGCTTGAATGTGCCTCATTCATCTGTACAATCAATTATAGGCAAGTACAAACGATGTAAATATGCAGCCATCATTCCGCTCAGGAAGGAGACGGGTTCTGTGTCCCAGAGATTAACATGCTTTGGTCCGACAAGTGCATATCAACTCAAGGACAAAAGCAAAAGACTTTGTGAAGATTATGGCGGAAGCTGGTAAGATTGTATCACTATCCACAGTGAAATGAGTACTGTATCAACATGGGCTAGAAGGCCACTCTGCCACTAAGAAGCCATTACTCCAAAAGAAACATAAAAGGCCAGATTAATGTTTGCAAATGCACACAGGAACAAAGAACTTAATTTTTGGAGACAAGTCCTGTGGTCTGATGAAATAAAAATTTTACTTTTTGGGCATAATGACCTTCAATACGTTTGGAGGAAAAGGGAGAAGCTTAGAAGCCTAAGAACACCATCCCAACTGTGAAAGACGGGGGTGGCAGCATCATGTTGTGGGGTTGTTTTGCTGCAGCAGGGACTGGTGAACTTCAAAAAATAGATGACATCATGAGAAAATAAGATTATGTGGCAATACTGAAGAAACATCTCAAGACATCAGCCAGGAAGTTTGGGCAGAAATGGGTCTTGCAAATGGACAATGACCCAAAGCATACTGCCAAAATGGTAAAAACGTGGCTTAAGGATAAAGTCAATGTTTTGGAGCGGTCATCACAAAGCCCTGATCTCAATCCTATTGAAAATGTATGGGCAAAGCTGAAAAGGCCGGTGCGAGCATGGCGACCTACAAACATGGTTCAGTTACACCAGTTTTGTCAGGAGGAATGGGCCCAAAATCCAACCAACTATTGTGAGAAGCTTGTGGAAGGATAATCCAAATGTTTCACCCAAGTCATTCAGTTTCAGGGCAATGGTACCAAATACTAATGAAATGAATGGAAACTTTTGACTTTGCAGTAAGTAATAAAAATGCCTTAAAAACATTCTCGCTCTCTCTCATTATTCTGGCATTTGGCAAGTATTACCAATTATCGTAATCCTAATTTACCTAAATGGGAAAGATTTATTCTGATTTCATGTCAGATATTGAGAAAAACACGCAGATGTGTCTTTTTATTATATAGTGTATGGAAACTTTTGGTTTCAAAATTATATAATTAATTCAGCAATAATGAGTGGACCACCTTTGTCTGAATGTATTTGGTAAGAATATTTTTTTTAAATCTTACATTATTCTGAACCAAAAAGCAGAAGGTATAACTTTGCATATACTGGGACATTGCGCCATCACAATGCAGAATATGCTCTTACCGTAGTTGGCTATTCGACCACAGTCTCCAAAATGAAAATAATTCCAGCACTGTAAGCAGCATGGCATTTACTATTATGAATCGAGACGTCCAGTAATGAACTTCTAGCCAGTCCCATGCAAACTCTGCAAGTAGTTGATACGGAAGAAACACATATTTGACAAGGAACTCGCGCCACTGTGTCCACGTTGGATCCTGCAAATCCTGAAAAGGGTATAAGGCATAGTTAAAGTATGAATATAGTGACAAATTAGCAGCCGACACGAGCTGTCACTCATCCTATGCCTGCAGACTGGCTGGAAGGTTTTTGCTTTTGCATGTGATTCTGGGGCAATGGTCAGTGCATCTGCATTGTATATGTGGTCTGCACCATAATACAACACTATGCATGCATTATGGGGTGCATTAAAAAAAATGGAGTCACATCCAGATTTCAATAAAAAGGTTACAGTCATTTTGTTAATGCAAACAATATCTTCCCAAACCAAAGTCTTATTTGCACATTCAGATCCATTCATGTTTCCTCTGGTCATATACTCAATAGGCTAACGTTGGGCAAAATCGCCAACTAATGTGTATAGGGGGCGTCTAGACTTCACCTAGATGCCTTGAAATACAGGAAAATAGGAATCCGGAATCTCAAATGTTATCAGGTGTCTGGAAGAAGCCTATTCTCCTGCCTATTCACATGCACAGTCCACTGAGCCAAGCATCCACGTGTATGGGGAGACTCATCCACTGACCATCGACACACAGACATCTGATTATTCTTAGACTGTAAGCTCTTGGGAAGAACGCTCATCGTAAAGACAGAACATACAATTGATTATCTAAGAGAAATGATGACAATTGTGTGCACAATAAAAGAAATTCCGATCTGCAATCATTATCAATCACAAAAAAGGTAACTCTGTTAGAAATCAAATCCTTAAACTTATTAGTGTTTGTTAGTATGCACACAAGGCTACACAATACCGTGTATTAGCTCAGATCCCAGCTTACCCGCACGCCAGAACTGCCACGTAGTGCGCTTAATGCTACAGACACCTGTAGGTTATACAATATACAGAAATCCCTCATTGCCCCTGTTAAGAGATATACGCAACTAAACATGATACATTAAACCTCACACCCAATAAAGAGGCTCATTTTGCAAAGGGTCGGTAATACCAAAGTTTAGACAAGATGGTTATTTTTCTGTGAAAAAAAAGTGGAAAACTACCTGCAGTTTTAAAAAAAATCTTGTGTTTTTATAGATGCGGTAAGTGGGTAACATTTTGCTAATTTGGGAAGAAACCCCCACCCCCACAACATGTTAAGTGCCATATCTTTAAAAAAGCATGCATTTTCCCAAAGTATTTTTTTTTGGACTCTAAGATACTCTCCCTGCCTTCTGCACATAGTTACAATGAAAGGGGATAAAGGAGGTCTTCAACAGTTTTAAGGAGGACCTTCCAGCAAATTTGTCAGGTTGGACTGGATACACCATGCAATAATGACTGTAGAGTGGATTTTTTGGTTTTATTTTGCCTCTTTGTTGCAGAGATATTAGCAAGTACTTGGCACCTAAGGAGTTAAAAAAAAGCTTTCGTGGGTGTCAGTTTTCACTGGGGAAGTGTACTTCTACATGTAGGTTTATGACCAATCATACAGAAGTAGCAACACTCAAAAGCAAGTAGAGAACAGCCCACAATAGCTCAGAACAGGTTTGAGAGATGTAATGATACAGCTCTGATCTCCTAGTTTAACAACCTACGTGAATAAATAAGGGAAAATGGGCAGTGCAGCAGAGTTTAGCTGTGCCACATTACAAACCATTCTATCAGTTTTCCTGACTATTAAGTCTGACAATCACACTTGTAATCACTATGCAGTGAGACCAGGACTATCATTGAATTTGTCAACCTGCCTGTTCTGAACTACCCCTGTGTGAGATAGGACCCCCTGCTCTAATCTCACAGCAGAGCGATTACAAGTTGAGCACAGCAGTGTGATACTGGCACATCTCTGGACAGACAGTGTAGGGGAGGGGAAGTAGGAAAAGGGACAATGTTAGTAGAAGAGGAGAGCTGATAGCTTGTATAGCTTGTCACATTGCACTATGTTGACATGCAATGGCATAGAAGTCGGATTAGTGGGGATTCAATCAAGGAGACCCCCCCATTGATCACCAAGGTGAAAGAGCACCATTTCAGCTCAGCATACTTGCACTAGTAAAATTCTGACTCCAACATTGAAAATGCAACACCAAGAAGGAAAAATCATTATGGAAATCACAGGATGGATACATAGGTTAACGAAATAAGAGAGTGTTGAAAAATATGCAAACAATTTTCAAAAGATCTCAATTTATTCAGTACTGATTATGAGCACCACGTGCAGAGACGCCTGCACTTACATGCTTTGGCTGCCATCAATGAGGCCATTACTAGTTGCTGAGGAATGTTCTGCTGCAACTGAATGCACTTGGGCAAATAATCAAGATTCTCTGCTGGCAGCTCCCTTTGCAATTGTTAACCAATGAAGTCCAAGATGTGGCGATGGAAGAAAAGTCCGGAGACGCTACACGACTTGGTAGTAAGTTTTAAATCATGACGGCTGGGCATCGTAGCACCAGCAACATGCGGCCTGGTTTTGTCGTAGTAAAAAAGTCTCCTAGGGGCACTTTGGAGAAATGACAATACCACTGGCCTCAACATGTGCTACCATGACCTGCAGCGTCTCCGAACTTGTCTCCCATTGAGCACATCATTTGTTGCAATTGCAAAGGGAGCTGTCAGCAGTGGATCTTGTTGATAGCCATTACTAACCTCATTGATAGCAGCAAAAGCGTGCAAGTACAGGTATCTCCTACTCTATATAGAATAAATCGAGATGATTTGAAGATATAATGATCTCCATAATAACTGACTTTTCCTTCTTGGTGTTGCAATTTCAATGTTGAAGAATGCACATAAACTTTCCATAGATAAGAGGTTCAACAAAATTAATACACTACAAGTATAATAAATCTGACCCGTAGAAACTGGCACCACTGGCCTAGACAAGTCAGTGATGTAAAACTTACTATGAATTTGGTAATAATGTCTTCTTCGTCCTCCTCCTCCAGAGGACAAGTAGTGTGGATGAAGGGTAAAAAGGTTTCTGAGTAATCAAACAAGTACATGTATAACATGCTGAGACGCGGCGAACTCTTCAGAGCATACAACAGAAAAAGGGATTTTCCAGGGTTTACAGCCTAGAGCGCGAGAGGAAAAAAAAAAAGTTTAAATGCTTTTCTATTGGAAACAACTAGATAAGTATTTGCCTCCCAAGAAAATAAAATATCACAATGAAACTTCTAAAGACAACGTTTTGATTGCTTATTATATTTTTCCACATCATCTAAATATTGCTGTTAAGAGATTGTCAGGTTTCTCTGGTGCTGGCAGAGAGAGCAGGTGGTCACAAGTGCGCAAGCAAGCGATTTGTATTGTGACCCTATGTGCGCAGGCTCACAACAAGTGAATTAAGTAAAAATGAGCACATCTAGCTGGCACGTGACTTCATGTGTGACAGTGTACAATATGCTCAATGTGAGGATTCAGCAGTAGGGCGACTGCAGACTTTCAACCCAAACTTGAACAACCCCTTTAAATGCAGCAATTAGAATAGCAGTTGTAGTCAGAAACCAGCTACGTAACGAAGCAGGTTCAGCTCCGTAGCGGGATTCATACTTTCCTAAGCAACCAATGATGAAAATGGACTTCATAGATAATTATGGGGCTAAAGAGTCACTATATCCTTTTAGGATTGCTGCCTCCATAAGTGCCATTTGAGTCTCTGTTCTCTCCCTCTTTGAAGCAACTTCACCTCCCCTCTCCGTTTGTCACTTTCCTGAAGGAAAAACTTTACTCTTTAGACCACTACCTCACCCAACAAGCCTCTTACTTTGCACTGATGAAAAGCAAGAAACCAGAAACCGACAACTGAAAATGGAGGAGTTCTTTACATTTTGGAAAATGATTCTGGTTTGGCTTCCTAAATCATTTTGCAAGATTTTTTTAATGATATTATGGACTTCAAGATTGCTGCTGGCAACAGGTGGAATGAAAGACTGTTCATTTTTTCTTTGAAGAAGTGCAGCGCCTCCTTGCTGCGAGGGTATGAGCTCAATCCAAGCACCCTGGGTCGGGGGATGGAGAGGACCCCCATCCATCTTCACCACAGGGGACTGCCAATTTCATGGGGACTGCAATGACGCCATCAGGTGGGGGCTGGTGGGGCCCAGGAGAGGGACATAAGAGACTATGTGCTCGCCTTCTTACAGGGGTAGATTGGGACCGTATAGGAACTGTCGCCCTAGCATAGATTAGGCGTGCCCCAGTCATCTCAGGAGAGGGTGCGGGGAGGTATACTCCGCGTGCTCGCCTGTTGATAGTTCGGGGGAGAGCGGACCCTTGCAAGGCATCCGTCGCCCCCTTCACTCCGTTAATTAAAAAATAAAAATTTACAGAAAATCAAAAATTAAAATAAAAATGTTGGGGTCTGAAACAGACCCAAGTGCCTCCTACAGACACTAAGCAAGAACTGGTTGTATATGGCCCAGTGAGGGTGTATACTGCAGGGGAGGAGTTCTCTTTCTTTGTTAACTTAGTGTCCTCCTAATGGCAGCAGCATAACACCCATGGTCCTGTGTCCCCCAATGAGGCGTAGGAGAAACAAATAAAATAATATACTGGATCATAGATAGTGATGAGCGAGTATACTCGTTGCTCGAGATTTCCCGAGCACGCTCGGGGGGTCTCCGAGTATTTGTAATTGCTCGGAGATTTAGTTTTTGTTGACGTAGCTGCATGATTTACAGCTACTAGCCAGGCTGAGTACATGTGGGGTTGCCTGGTTGCTAGAGAATCCCCACATGTAATCAAGCTGGCTAACAGATGTAAATCATTCAGCTGCGGCGATGAAAACCAAATCTCCTAGCACAAAAAAAAAAAAAAAAAAAAAAATACTTGGAGACCCCCCCAAGCGTGCTCGGGAAACCTCGAGTAACGAGAATACTCGCTCATCACTAATGATAGACCGAAACCAAATGAAAAAAAAACCATCACACAGAAGAAACAGTGCATTTGTTTGTAGACACAACACTGATGTGTGAATAAAGGTACCTTCACACTGAGCGACGCTGCAGCGATACCGACAACGATGTCGATCGCTGCAGCGTCGCTGTTTGGTCGCTGGAGAGCTGTCACACAGACAGCTCTCCAGCGACCAATGATCCCGAGGTCCCCGGTAACCAGGGTAAACATCTGGTTACTAAGCGCAGGGCCGCGCATAGTAACCCGATGTTTACCCTGGTTACCAGCGTAAACGTTAAAAAAACAAACACTACATACTTACCTTCAGCTGTCTGTCCTCCGGCGCTCTGCTTTCCTCTGCACTGTCAGCGCCGGTCAGCCGTAAAGCAGAGCGGTGACGTCACCGCTCTGCTTTCCGGCTGGCTGACGCTGACACAGGATGCAGGAGGAGTGCAGAGAAGCAGAGCGCCGGGGACAGACAGCTGAAGGTAAGTATGTAGTGTTTGTTTTTTTAACGTTTACGCTGGTAACAAGGGTAAACATCGGGTTACTAAGCGCGGCCTAGCGCTTAGTAACCCGATGTTTACCCTGGTTACCAGTGAAGACATCGCTGAATCAGCGTCACACACGCCGATTCAGCGATGTCAGCGGGAGATCCAGTGACGAAATCAAGTTCTGGACTTTCCTCAGCAACCAACGATCTCCCAGCAGGGGCCTGATCGTTGGTCGCTGTCACACAAAGATTTCCTTAACGATATCGTTGCTACGTCACAAAAAGCAACAATATCGTTAACGATATCGTTATGTGTGACGGTACCTTAAGGCTTACTACACAGTTGTGAGGCTTCAGGCAGCACCACAATTTTTCAATAGGACTTGTCAGCTTTTCTGACAACTTTGTTTTAGTAAATGTTTGCATGCCCCTATATAATGCTGTAGCACCTTTCCTTAGCCCCCTGCATTGCATCGACCACATGTTCTTCCACCTAGAAATTTATAAATACGTTGACAAGTGGGAGTTATTACATGGGGTGTGTCCCTACACAATGTAATCAGAGCTGAGGCTACAGGTACTAACGGCTGAGTCTACTAGAATGCGTAAGGACACATGCCAGACCAGTGCATGTATCAGACTGCAGGGACAAGCGCCAGACTGGCGATGGTACCAGACTGTGTAGAGACACGTGCCAGACCGGTGATGGTACCAGACTGTGTAGAGACACGCGGCCAGACCGGTGATGATACCAGACTGTGTAGGAATACGCGCCAGACCGGTGATGATACCAGACTGTGTAGGAATACGCGCCAGACCGGCGATGGTACCAGACCTGTGATGATACCAGACTGTGTAGGGATACGCGCCAGACCGGCGATGGTACCAGACTGTGTAGACACACGCGCCAGACCGGTGATCGTACCACACTGTATAGGGATAAGCGCCAGACTGGCGATGGTACCAGACCGGTGATGGTACCAGACTGTGTAGGAATACGCGCCATAGCGGTGAGGGTACCAGACTGTATAGGGATAAGCGCCAGACCGGTGATGGTACCAGACTGTGTAGGTACACACGCCAGACAGGTGATGATGCCAGATTGTGGGGACACTCTTCTTTCACAAGGTAAACGGTAAGTCCTAGTTTACATATATATTTTCAGCAGGAATAACAGAACGACAATGCATGGTTCTATGAAAAGATTACTGGTTAGGGTCCTTATCCTGTGGACCCAAGTGATAACTCGTTGAGCATGGATATGTAGTTCTTTGATAGACAGAACACACTTAGGAGAAAATAAAAGTTAATGGCAGACAGAAAACAGGTGGAGGAGGCCTGAGGACTGCGGCACCTTCATACTAATGATCTTGGGACATGGACGTTCCCTGATAACATTATCTTGACATGTTTCACCGACATACAGTGAGGTTGACAGATATGACAGGAGGTCTCCTGAAGCTGTAATGCAGTTGCTGCAGAGCGGCAGTGACCATGTCTGGTGCCAATACAGGAAAAGAACACGTGCCTAATCTTTACTTGTACCAATACAATATAATAGATAAGAACGTTCTATACCTTATATTCCCACAAATTCTGGGGTGGCTTCACCCCCAATGTTTTAACTCTCTCCAGCTCCATGATAATGGCTTTCCGGTGACTGTTGCTTTGTATACTGTACGGCTCTTTAGAGAATTCCTCCTCCGCCAGTGTCAGCAGGAGCCTGTTTTATAGAAAGATCTGTTAGTAGTAGTGTTAGTAGTGATTACAAAAGCTATCACACATGCATCATGGCATTCTGGAGAGAAATGTGTTGTCCAGTGTCAGAAAGCTTGATCTGAGGTCGCAGGACATGGGTCATCCAATAGGATATTGATCCAAAAGACAACTAAAACACTAAGCTCCAGATCTGGTGCATCTTATGGATGAGCCATTTCTGGGGAAGCTGAGAGGTGATGTTGGTTGCCTGGGAAGGGGACAATATCGCTGGCCCCTTCCCAGGCTATTAATATCAACCCACAGCTGTCTGTATGGCCTTTGCTGGTTAGAATTTATAAGGGTGGCCTACAACATTTTTTTTTCTTAACCTTTCGTAAATTAACCAGTAAAAGTTAAGCAAATAGCCTGGGAACCTTTTGGGATATTGTCCCCTTAACCAGATTAGTGGGCTTTCCCTCTGCTGGTTATTAAAATTACGTGGGAGCCCACGCCATTTTTTTCCCCTTCATTCTTTAACTTACATATGATGCACACAACGTGTGCTGAATACAACTCCCATCATTGTCACCTGGTCGTGCTGATCTCAGGGTGAGCAGGCGACAATGATTAGGGCAGTATTCAGCACCCGGTGCCTGGGAACAGCTCAAACTGTACGGCTTCTCAGGCGGTGGTGCGTGTCACGCTAATGACACACGGATGTCATCTGTGTGCCACATGCATTTTGTCTGTGGGGGGTGTAAAAAAACTGACATGTCTGCGAGTTTGTCACACGGACACAACACAATTTAATACAATGGGTGGGCATGTGTCTGTAAAAAACTTGTGGGGGCACCGCTAGTTTCTGCAAGCCAAATAATCCTCTTACAACGCCTACTGACAGTGCGCTCTCTTAGTGGCTCCTAACTTCTAATCAGAGCGGGAGAACGAGCGCACTGTCATTGTGCACATCGAACAGTGACAACAATGTACTGAGCATCCGTCAGAACTGACAATCGATGCATGCTTAGAAGGAGCAGGGACTAGCCTAGCCTCTGAAACAGGCGTCACTTATGACGCTTTGTCTCAGGATGTCTCATGATGATTCTTCAAGTATCTCTTCATGCACTGGAATTCTCAAATGAAGCAGTAAAAATAAAAATAAATAAAAATAAAGATAGATAGTGTAGTGAGGGAATGGTAGGGACTTTTTAATTAAATATTAGAAAATAGATTCGATTATGGAATTAAATCGATCGGTATTTAGAATGAAAATCACTGTTTTGGATCAACCCTTTAGGGACTGAGAACCAAAAAAAAAACAAACCTCATGCCATGTACAGCATGTTATTTTACGTTTCTGTTTCCACACCATATGTAACATGTCAGGTAAGCAGTTACTCAGCAGCAGTGAGACTGGTAATTACCTGCCATGTTCCTAGTGAATATACCGCATTCATTTCCAACAATAGAGCGACACCAGTATTCTCACCTTCCATTAACTCTTCCTAGTAAAAAGCTCTCTTTGTAATGGGAGGCCCAAGGACCCAACTGTTCAAGCCAGAGGACTACTTCTTCAGGAGTCCATTTAGACACCGGTTTGTGGACCAAGAGGTCATGTTCAGATTCCCGACTGCTCCAATGATACACCAGTAATACCACCTGCGGCACAAAGACAAACCATATCATGAGAACACAGGGGATACCCAACATCTACTTGGTTGTGATTCACACAATAATTGCTGTGATCTTGAATATACAGAATGACACAAGATGTACAGTGTTAAAAGATAAAATCTGGGGCGCGCAGGGATTTAGGCAACTACCATAATTATCAAAAGTGTTTGTCCACCTAGGAGGACAATTTTCTATTTTACTTAAATGCATGTATTGTCGGCTGAAAATCATTTTTGCTATTGGGTTTCATTATAAATGTTGCATTGCTTGACTTCTACAGACTCTGGGTTGCACTGTGTATTGCAAACTGTAGAATGAGGAATCTAAATTAATCAATGAGCTCCTTCTCTCAGGAGAGTTTGACGCTTTTTGTCCCTCTGTCTTTTGCTAAGCTTTTTCCAGCAGATTTCTGAGCACAGACCATACTCTTTTTCTTAGCCTCTAATTGGGGGGCACAGGACCATGGGTGTTATGCTGCTGTCCACTAGGAGGCGACACTATGCATAATCTGAAAAAGATTAACTGTGGCTCCTCCTCTGCAGTATACACCCCTGGACAGCCTTCTCCAGCTTAGTGCAAAAGCAGTAGGAGGAACGTAACATGAATAACATAACCATGCCTATAAGAAGGCAACTATAATATACATAATCCCACCAACATGACAACGGTCTGGGAAAAGAAACCCAAAAAACATTTATTTAATGGGCACCCAGACAAACTAGATCCGCTCCAAAAATATCATATGACACCCGGAGAACAAGGAGCCAAACATGGAATAAATGTAAATTCTTTATTGATGAATACAAAACGTTAAAAGTTAACAAACCGTAATACGTCAGAGTAAAAAACGTTACCAGTGAACATATGAAGGGAAAAACCTCGGTCCCCAACTCTTTCTCATGTATCAATACATGGGACGTCCCAAAGCAGTCCCTGGGTGGGAAGCAATGGACGAATATTGTACAGACAGGCCCCTATACTTGGGGCACCGTCGCCTGCAGAGCACATCTACCCAGGCTCGCGTCCGCTGAGGACTGGGTATGAACCCTGTAGTGTTTAGTAAACGTGTGTAGGCTAGTCCAAGTGGCTGCCTTACACACTTGTGCCAAAGCCTGGTGCCGAATGGCCCAGGAAGCCCCTACCGCCTGTGTAGAGTGTGCCGTAATACCGGCTGGAAGAGGAGAATTCTTAAGGCCGTAGGCCTCTTGTATGGTCGATTTGATCCACCTGGCAAGGGTAGCTTTGGAAGCTGGCAGACCCTTGCGGCCGCCTCCCGGAAGAAGGAAAAGAGAATCACACCCCCGGAAGGACGCAGTCCTAGACACATACCGTATATACGCAATGCGCTGACAAGGTCAAGCGTATGCAGAGCCTTCTCCACTCTATGAACCAGGACCAAACAAAGGGAAGGCCGAGAAATTTCCTCATTGAGGTGGAAGTTGGACACAACCTTCGGAAGGAAGGATGGGACCGTACGGAGAACTACCTTGTCCTGGTGAAAAGCCAGGAAGGGCTGTCTGCAGGAGAGTGCTGTCAGTTCAGACACCCTGCGTAGCGAGGCAATTGCCACCAGGGAAAACCACCTACTGGGAGAGAAGGCGGAGCGGGGCCTCCTTAGGGGTTCGAAGGGTGGTTCCTGCAATGCTGTCAGGACCAGGTTGAGGTCCCACGTTTCTAGTGGTCGTCTGTAGGGAGGAACCAATCGGGAAACCCCCTGAGGAAAAAGTCCTTACTTGCGGCTTGGTAGCAATGCGCCTTTGAAAAAGCACTGAGAGGGCTGACACCTGGCTCTTAAGCGAGCCCAGGGACAGCCTGGCCTCCAGACCCGATTGGAGAAAACCAAGTAGTTTGGGGAGGGAATAAGGGAATGGGGTCTGGCCACGAGATTCGCACCAGGTAAAGAAAGCTTTCCAGGTACGGTAATAAACCTAGGCAGAAGCTGGCTTCCGTGACCTGATCATGGTATTAATGACGTCCGGCGAGAGCCCTGCCTGGGCTAGAACCCAGGTTTCAAGGGCCACACTGTCAAATTGAGGGCCCCTGAGTTCTGGTGGTAGAACGGGCCTTGTGATAGAAGATCCAGGCGGTCGGAGAGGCGCCAGGAGGCGTCTGCTGTAAGTTGTACGATGTTGGCGTACAATGTACGTCTGGGCCAGTCCGATGCAATTAGGATGGTTGGAACTCCCTCTTGCTTGATCTTTCTCACCACTCTTGATATCAGGGGAAGAGGTGGAAAAATGTACAAAAGCCGGAACTGGGTCCAGTCCTGTAACAGAGCGTCTGCTCTGAGCGACCGCGGATCGTGTGCTCTGGCCATGAAGTTGGAGACCTTGGCATTGAAGTGGGATGCCATTAGGTCCTCATCCGGGGTCCCCCAGCGATGGCAGATCTGGCGAAAAAAATTCGGGATGGAGAGACCACTCTCCCAAGTCTATTCCTTGTCGGCTGAATGAAGTCTGCTTCCCAGTTGTCCACACGCGGAATGTGGACCGCCGAGAGAACCGACCATGTGTCCTCCGCCCAGTGGAGGATGTGTGACACTTCTCGCATCGCCTGGGTACTGCGGGTCCCCCTGGGTGATTCACAGATGCCACAGCCGTGGCATTGTCTGACTGTATTGTGATGTGAGAGGCTGCCAGTAAGTGATGGAAGGCCCTCAATGCCAGGAGGATGGCACAAGTTTCCAGGATGTTGATTGACATGGTCGCTTCCGCTGGGGACCACTTGCCCTGTGGTGTAGGTGCACTGCACCCCAACCCGTCAGGCTCGCATCAGTGGTCAGAACCTTCCATTGACCTGTGAGAAAGGATTTCCCTTTTGCTAGCGAGGTTGGCTTGAGCCACCAGTGCAGGGACCGGAACTCCCTGTCGAGAGAGAAAGGGTTCTTGTCCCAGGACTTGAGGATGGCTAGTTGGAGAGGCCTGAGGTGAAACTGGGCAAATGGGACCGCTTCTATTGCTGCCCCCATCCTGCCGAGGACTCATGGCAAACAGGAGAGATCGAGGGGGTTTGCGGAGGAGGGTGCGAACTCCTAGGCGGAGAGCCAGTGCCTTGTCCTTGGGAAGGAGCACTAGACCCCTGGAGGTGTTGAGTAGCATTCCCAGGAAGGTCAGAGACTGACTCGGGGTTGGTGACTTTTGTAGGTTGACTAACCAGCCCATGCGACTCACGTGTCGATTGTGATTGAGACGCTGAGCTCGCAGTCCTTGAAGGTGGGAGCCTTGATGAGTAGATCGTCCAGGTATGGAACGACTACTATGCCTCTGGAGTGCAGGACGTCCATGGTGGCTGCCATGACTTTGATGAACACTCTGGGAGCCGTGGCGAGTCCGAACGGGAGAGCCACGAACTGGTAGTGGTCCTGGTCGATTGCGAACCTGAGAAAACTCTGATGAGCAGGTGCAATCGGTATATGCAGGTATGCGTCTTGTATGTCTATGAAGGCGAGATATTCTCCTTTCTCCATGGACACAATGATAGCCTGAAGGGACTCCATGCAGAAGTGACGAACCCGTACATATTTGTTGAGTTGTTTTAGGTCCAGTATGGGCCATACGCTGCCTCATTTCTTGGGGAATACAAATAGATTGGAGTAGAACCCTCGGAAGCGCTCGGCCGTGGGGACCGGTACTATGACTCCTGCTTGAAGAAGCGAGGAAACGACTTGGTGGAAGGCACGAGCCTTGGCTGGCGGTTTTGGGGGAACAGAGAGGAAGAATCGGTCCGGTGGGTTGGAGGTGAACTATCTTGTATCCGGAAGACACTAGTACCCGGACCCACCTGTCTTCTGTAATAGGCATCCAGACTTGCTGAAAGAGCAAAGTCGGCCGCCTACGGGTAGGATGTCTTCTGGAGTCCGTGAGTCATGAGAAGAAAGTCTGAGGTTTTCCTCCTTTGGGCTTTGACTGGCCTGCTTTTGACTGCCAGGTCTTGTCCGACCTTTGCGTCGACCGTGAGTTGTCCCTGCGTGGGAACGGTTACGATTTTGAGCTGGACGCGAGACGGACCAGCCTGAAGAATTCCGAAAGGATCGGAATCGGGTTTGGTTATGCTTCTAGTAAGTGCTTTTCGATTTCAGTTGAGGGAGACAGGTACTCTTACCCCCGGTGGCGTTGGATATCATTGTGTCCAACTTTTCACTGAAAAGTCGCCCACTGAGACACGGGAGGTGCGTGAGGGACTTCTTTAAGGCTGCGTCTGCTTTCCATTCCCACAGCCAGAGGATACGCCGAATCATGATGGCGTTTGAGGCCATCTCCGCTACGCCCCTTGCTGAATCCAGAGCTGCATGAAGCATGTAATCTGCTACAACTGCTATTTGAACCGCTTGGTCCGACAGCTCAGGAGAAGATGCTTGGAGGCCAGCTTGTAAATGTTTTTGGCCCAAGCCAGGATGGCCTTGGCAGCCCATACTGAAGCGAACGCGGGAGCCAGTGAGGCCCCTGCCGCCTCGAAAATTGAACGAGCCATGCGTTCTACCTGCCGATCTGCTGCATCCCTGAGGGCGGAGCTATCTGACTGTGAAAGGAGGGTCTGTGCTGATAGTTTCTTGAGATTGGGGGGTCCACTTCGGGTGGATCTGTCCATTCCTTGGTGTCCTTCTGTGGGAAAGGGTACCTTGCCTCCAGATATTTGCCATTAGCTAATTTTTTCTCAGGCTGTGAGAGCTGCTTTTTAAGGATCACCTTAAACTGTGGGTGGTTAGAGAAAACCTTAGGCGGCTTCAGAGCTCCTTCAAAGGAAATCTTGTGTTCTGGGGCCTCTGGTGGCGGATCAGAAATGTCCAAAACCCGATGGATGGAAGAGATTATGTACTCAACTAGCGCTGTATTGCTAGGGGGGATTGTGATTAGGGACCCCTCTGTTTCCTTGTCTGAGTCGGAGTCACAGATGCCTTCTGAATCCTGTGTATCACTGAGGCGTCCTCTGCTGGGTGAGCTGGGGAGGAAGCCTTCTCTGGTCGGGGATTGCGGAGATCTGCATTGTCTGCCCCTGGAGGGGGACGGTCTAGATGACCTGGAACTACGCTGTCTCTCCCTAGAAGGGGATGACCGTTACGATGACGCAGATGAACGTGACCTATGGGTCCGCTTGCGTCCTGACTTAGACGTGGATGTGCCAGGGTCATCCTGTTCCTGAGTCAAGCTCTCCCTTTGCTGGGTAACGGTCATAGCCAAGGCATGACTCTGCAGAGCCTGAAGCAATGTGGAGGTTTGGTTATCTATAGACTGCGTCATAGATTGCGACCGGTGAGTGACCCATTCCGGCGTGGCATTAGACACCGAAACATTGGCAGGGGCTTCTTGGGGCTCTGACACAGTAGTCTGGATGCAGTCATGGCAGTGCGGGCTGCCACTGGGGAGAGCGGTCCTGCAGGCTGTGCAGAATGCTAATAGCAGTCCTGCCTGGTTCTCTTGGACCTTGAGCCAGGCATAGTGCACAGAGTGCAGAAGGGCTGGCCATGCAGAGGACCCTTAGGGGTGGCTATGCAGAGGAACCTATAGGGGAGCCTTATAGGGAATATGGATTCACAGCCGAGTAAAAAAACCCAGCTGTGATCGTACCCCACCAGTTTGCTCCTAGGTCCAGCGCCGAAGATCCACAGTCCTGTGCCCTCCTGAGACTGGCTGGCCTGGTCCTGCTGACCGGGAGGTGCGGGGTTAATCCCTGCAGCAGAAATGGCCGCCGAGAAGAAGAGGAAGGGGGAGAAAAGGGCGGAGAGCTGAAAAAGGCGGCAAAGCTGTGTAAAATCACGCCCTTTCTGTCTCGATCCGCCCCCTCTATGACACTGTAGTGTCATTTGTCATCCGGGGGCGGGCTGTGGGGCGGAGAGGAGGCGGCGGCTTCAGCTAGGCCGAAGCCGCGGCCTAAATTAGATGCCATGATGCCCAGAAAGGCTCCAGGCAGGCGCTAAAAGTCGGGGAGGGGGGGGGGGGTCGGATCTGAACCGGAACCCTCCGGATTTAAAGACAGGATAGCGGTGGGGCTATAAGCGGAAGGGGGGGCCCTGTGAGGGGTCCCCCTGAGGCAGTATAGAGCTGGTGCAGCAGCAGAGACAGGGGGGCAGGGAGCCCTCTTTCTCTATTGTGCCATGCCTGCCTGCACTCCCCCCCGACCCCGACAGGAGCCCGCAGCTGGGCTGGGGTCCCTGGATGCAGCTGCAGTGTGCTGGCCCATGCTGGGAGATGCAGAGTGCTGCCTGTATAGCCCCTACCTGAGGCATCTCAACCTAATGCCCCCAAAGGGGGATTAGGGAGGGTGCTGCTTTCACCATCAGGGGGGCTTTATCCTCGCCTCGACCTCAACCCAGAAACCAAAAGGAATTGGTGAAGGAGGGGGATCTCGACTTCGAACCAGCATCCGAGTGACTGGGGAAGGAGCGACATGGAGAATAGCCATCTCGACTTCAACCGTAATAGGGGGCCAAGGAAGGAGCCATGCTGGGAGTCTCACAGGAGACCCACTTTTCTTTATCTGTAATCCGTTGGAAAAAAATAAAACGGAGTAAACAATTTTAGGTGTGCCTCCTATGCGACACTAAGCAAAAACTGGAGAAGGCTAACGCCGTCCAGGGGTGTAAACTGCAGAGGAGGAGCCTTGGTTAATCTTTTTCAGATTATGCATAGTGTCGCCTCCTAGTTGACAGCAGCACAACACCCATGGTCCTGTGTCCGCCAACGAGGCGACAGAGTAAACCCTATAAATGCAAAGTTTTTATTGAAACCAAAAATTGCAAAAAAATATTTTTTATAGTCCAAAATACATGAATTTAATGGAAACGGTCTTTGTAAATCTCTACATTCCTGACTATGCACAGTAAGCTTGGTGTACACTACATTGGTGCACTGCGCGTGCCCAGGGAAGCAGCGGTGACGTAGGACCAGGTAGCCATTAATACCCGCTCTGCAAATTTCACGACTGGCTGTGTCGCTGCCTTCCTGGGCTTGATCAGATCAGCGATGACTGCATACTCAGAGGCAAGATCTGAAAAGAGTTGCCAGTGACGCCACTTGTGCAAATTGTGATACTCAGGTGCACGGGGTGGGGGTGGGGGCGTGATGACAAGATTAGTGGGATGAGCTGTCTGGGGAAGACAAGGTCCACTCAACCACTCACTCACTAATTATCGTATCACCACCGCATTTATAAAACTCTTTGCTGGCACTACTGTCTCTTTCCCCACAATCCTGTAGAATGTAAGCCCGCAAGGGCAGGGTTCTCTCCCCTCTGTACCAGTCTGTCATTGCTAGTTTTGTTTACTGTAAGTGATAAGTTTGATAAGTCTTTTAACCCCTTTCTGACATCGGACATAATAATACGCCGATGTCGGACACCCTCCCTTTGATGTGGGCTCTAGCGGTCGATGGAGGTCGACGCTCATAGCAAGTGAGCAATTCTGCTACATACAGGCATTCTGATCATCGCCTGTATGCAGTAGAGGCGATCGGGTTAACCTCTTTCTGACCTCGGACGGGATAGTACGTCCGAGGTCAGATACCGCGCTTTGATGCAGGGCTCCGGCACTGAGCCCGCATCAAAGCCGGGACATGTCAGCTGTTTTGAACAGCTGACATGTGCCCGTAATAGCGGCGGGTGACATCACGATTCACCTGCCGCTATTAACTAGTTAAATGCAGCTGTCAAACGCCGACAGCGGCATTAAACCGGTGCTTCCGGCCGGGTGGCCGGAAATTAGCACATCGCCGACCCCCGTCAAATGATCGGGGGTCAGCGATGCTTCTGCATTGTAACCATAGAGGTCCTTGAGGCCTCTATGGTTACTGATGCCGGCCTGCTGTGAGCGCCACTCTGTGGTCGGCGCTCACAGCACACCTACATTTCTGCTGCATAGCAGCGATCTGATGAACTCTGCTATGTAGCAGAGCCGATCACGTTGTGCCAGCTTCTAGCCTCCCATGGAGGATATTGAAGCATGGCAAAAGTAAAAAAAGAAAAAAAAAGTTAAAAAAGAAAAAAAAAAAAAAAATTTAAATCATTCCCCTTTCGCCCCATTCAAAAAAAAAAAAAAAAAAAAAAAAAAAATCAAACCTACACATATTTGGTATCGCCACGATCAGAATCGCCCGATCAATAAAAAAAAGGATTAACCTGATCGCTAAACGGCGTGGCGAGAAAAAAATTCAAAAACGCCAGAATTACGTTTTTTTTGTCGCCACGACATTGCATTAAAATGCAATAATGGGCGATCAAAAGAACGTATCTGCACCAAAATGCTATCAATAAAAACGCCAGCTCAGCATGCCAAAAATAAGCCCTGACCCGACCCCAGATCATGAAAAATGGAGACGCTACGGGTATCGGAAAATGGCACAATTTTTTTTTTTTTTACCAAATTTTGGGATTTTTTTTCACCACTTAGATAAAAGATAACCTAGCCATGTTTGGTGTCTATGAACTCGTAATGACCTGTGGAATCATAATGGCAGGTCAGTTTTAGCATTTAGTGAAGATAGTAAAAAAGCCAATCAAAAAACAAGTGTGGGATTGCACTTTTTTGCAATTTCACCGCACTAGGAATTTTTTCCCCATTTTCTAGTACACGACATGCTAAAACCCATGATGTCGTTCAAAAGTACAACTTGTTTCGCAAAAAATAAGCCCTCACATGGCCATATTGACGAAAAAATAAAAAAAGTTATGGCTCTGGGAAGAAGGGGAGCAAAAAACGAACACGGAAAAACGGAAAATCCCAAGGTCATGAAGGGGTTAAGGCAGTTTCTAGTTTAAAAAAAAGTTTTTAAAATAGGGATTTTTTGTGTACTCACCGTAAAATCCTTTTCTCTGAGCCACTCATTGGGGGCACAGAACCATGGGTGTTATGCTGCTGCGGCTAGAAGGCTGACACTAAGTTTGTTCATTTCAATGGGCCTGACTAAGACGTTGTGTGTATGTGCCCTTACGATATGTGTTTAGTCCACCATTTAAGGTTGGGTTGACAATGGTTGCCTGCTTTGTACAAATGCGATTGATCAGATGAATGCCAGGAGATCAAAAATTTAAAAAAAACTGATCTATATACCATGTGCATAGCTTAGAAATGAGGTATACTACAAAAGATTACGTTAGAGGGTCACTTACTGCAACTCCGGTTAATGCAGTCAGCACCCCTGAGAAGAAGCCACCTCCACCTCTCTGTCGGTTAGCCCGCCCTTGCCTGGAAGACGATTGATTCTGGTCATTCCCATACTTATTGAAGGCCTGTAGGGCCCTGGCAATTTCAGTACTCTGCTCAATGTCCTCATATTTTTCTTTTATTGTATCAGGAAATAATTTTTCAATGACATCCCTGAAAAATAAGAGGTCAGTGAAAACAGGATTTTTGGTTGCTTACCGTAAAATCTGTTTCTCGGAGCCTTCATTGGGGGACACAGGAACCATGGGTGTATGCTGCTGCCACTAGGAGGCTGACACTATGCAAATAAAAAGTTAGCTCCTCCTCTGCAGTGTACACCCCACCGACAGGAAGTAGGATCTTCAGTTAGTGAGAAAGCAGTAGGAGAAGCAACGTGTAAAAGAGAAGGATAATATAATAATAATAAACTTTATATAGCGCCAACAAAATCCATGGCGCTTCACAGATTAACAGCTTCAAACACTCAGAGTGTTCAAAGAACTCAAACGTAGACAGTAAACAGAGCTGTTCAACTTGGGAGGGTGCTGTGTCCCCCAATGAAGGCTCCGAGAAACAGATTTTACGGTAAGCAACCAAAAATCCTGTTTTCTCTATCGCCTTTCATTGGGGGACACAGGAACCATGGGACGTCCCAAAGCAGTCCCTGGGGTGGGAAAAAACAGACTTCCATCAGGCCAGAGGACTCACCACTGCCGCCTGCAGGATCCTTCTGCCCAGGCGGGAGTCCGCCGTAGTTCGGCGAAACGTGTGGATGGAAGACCAGGTTGCCGCTTTGCAAAGCCGTCGGCGAAAGCCCTGTGACGTACCGCACTGGAAGCGCCGACTGCCCGGGTAGAGTGAGCCTTCATCTCAGGAGGGGGCCCCCTGTGCTTGACCCGGTAAGCTTCCAAAATTGCCATTCTGATCGAGCGAGCAATCGTCGCCTTGGAAGCCGGCAGGCCTCTACGCACGCCATCAGGGATGGCGAAAAGAGAATCCATCTTTCGGAAAGCGGCCGTGCTAGCCAGGGAGATCCTCACTGCCCTGACGAGGTCCAGCCTGTTCAACGATCGCTCCAGAGGATGAGTCGGAGCTGGACAAAAGGAAGGTAGAACGAAGTCCTCGTTGAGGTGGAAAGATGAAAACCACCTCGAGAAAGGAAGGAAGGCGGAGGCCTGGGACCACCTTATCCTGGTGGAAAAATCAAGAAAGGAGGACGGCAGGAAATGGCCGTCAACTCAAAAACGCGGCGGATCGAAGAGATGGACCTGAGAAAAACCACCTTCCGAGATAGAACTGACAGGGAAAACTCCCTGAGAGGCTCAAAGGGGAGAACCCCTAAGAACAACCAACACAACCTTTAAATCCCATGAATCCACAGAGGCCCTGAACGGAGGGACAGCGTGGACTACTCCTTGAAGGAAAGTCTTAACCTGTGGCTGAGGAGATAAGTCTTCTTAAAGGGAAGAAGAGCGCAGGAACCTGGCCCTTTTGAGAACTGAGAGCGAAGCCCGAATCCAGTCCTGCCTGAAGGAAAACCAAATGGAAGGCAGGGAAAAGGGACATAGGTGAAAAGCGGTTGGACTCGCATCAGCAAAGTAAGCCTTCCAGGTACAATAGTAGATCCTGGAAGAAGACGAAGGCTTCCTAGCCTGGATTATAGTGTGACTCATCCGGGCCGAAAGGCCGTACACTCTTAAAAACAGTGGAGTCCACATCCACGCCGTTAAACTGAGCGACCGATAATTCGGGTGGCAGATCGGACCCTGAGACAGCAGATCGGGGTCCGTTTGGAAGGCACCAGGGGTGTCCGCGAGAAGATAGACGATGTCTGCAAACCAAGACCTCCAGGGTCAATCCGGGACGATCAGAATGACCGGCACCCATCCCGCCTTGATCTTTTTCGACAGTTTGGAAAGCAAGGGAAGGGGTGGGAACCGATAGGGGAGCAGGAACTGCGACCAAGGAATGGCCAAAATGTCAACACCACTGTGAGAGGATCACGGGACCCTGGGCCGACCCGAGGGACCTCCTGTTCAATCGGGACGCCATGAGGTCCACCTCTGGAGTCCCCCATCGAAGAGCAATCCGACGGGAAACCTCCTGAAGTACCATTCCCCTGCCGCGAGGCCTTCGAAGCCGAGGAAGTCGGCGGCCTAAATGTCCACGCCGGGGACATGCACTGCGGAGCTCACCAGGACCGTTGCCTCTGTCCAAAGGAGGATCCTGGAATCTCGGCCGAGGCCAGAGAACGCCGAGTACACCCCTGGTGGTAGACGTATGCCACTGCTGTGTCATTGTCTGTCTGGGTTCGAATTGGCAGGCTGCTGAGAATCCTTACCCAGTGAAGGCAAGACGGAAAGATGATCCGGAACTCGAGAACATTGATCGGCAAAGAGGACTCCTGCGCCGACCAACAACCCTGAAAGAACAGGAGACAAAGCCCCGCGCCTCCGCCGAGCGGGCTGGCGCCCGTCGTCACCACCTGCCAGGGAACTGGAAGGAAGGATATGCTGAGAAGGATCTACTCTGGGATAAGAGAAGTGACCTCGGCCACCAGTCGAGGAACCATTTGACCCGGGAGAAAACCGGATCGGACGATACAGGGAGAAGACAGACCTGTCCCCTGTGATAGAATAGCCTGCTGAAGAAGTCTTGAATGAAACGGGCGAAGGGAAAATTGCTTCCGATGTTGCAACCAACCTCCTTAGGGCCTTTAAGGCCCATCGGAAAGGAGGGGAGCCGAGAACCCTGGAGCAAGTGAACTTCCTGACAAAGGAGGGATATCTTGTCTTCGGGAAGGAAGACTCTGGTCCGACAAGTGTCGAAGAACATGCCCGGAGATACGAGGCGCTGAACAAGACGGAACTTCTTCCTGTTGACGAGCCACCCGCAACAGTTAGAATGTCGGGAAAGATGGATAGACTTTCGGGTGCCTGAAACCGAAATTCCTGAGCCTCCATGGAAGCGATTACTGAACGAGGGGATATCGTCCCGAAGTGTCTCCGACGAAACTTCTTGTTCAGCAAATTGAGATCCGGACTGGGACGACCCTTGTCGTTCTCTGTCAGTACAAAAGGATTCGAAGAGAAGCCTGTGAACCGTTCCTGTTCTGGGACGGGAACGATTACTCCGGATTTAAGGAGGGAAACAATGGCAGTAAAGAAAACCCGGGACTAGAGCGGGGTCTCTCGTAGGTTGGGATTTGAAGAAAACGATCCCAGGACCGTGAAAAGAAGATTTTGTGTCTAGAGGGAACAGGTGCCCTGGCCCATGCGACCTCTGCTGAGGAGACCCAGACGTCCCTGAGGAACAGGAGACGGTTGCCCAGTCTGAGAAACGGGCTGGGGTCTAGTCGTGGGTCATGCCTAGGTGGAACTTCCAGTCCTGGACCTGGAGAATCCACCTTAGGAGTAGCGGGCACGCCAGGGAAGAGTGAGCCGAAGAAAACCTTCTTCTCTTAACATGCCTGTGGCCTCTGCAGTTGCGAAGAAGAATCAAACTACGAGAAAGGTCGAAAAGACCAAAGTAGCCGCCTAAGGGGAAGTAGGTGAGGTCTGGAGAAGGGGACTGGTGCCCCCAGTGGCGTCCTTAATAATTTGGTCCAGCTTGGAACCGAAAGGACGTGAACCTTGAAAAGGCAGGCTAGTGAGGGACTTCTTCGATGACTCTTGAGTCAAACAGTGCGACAGCTGGCAACGACATTACTGGGCGCCCGTGCGGCAGAAGACGCGACGTCCCGGGAACAAATTATTCCCCGGCATGAGTAATCTGGGTGGCAAGTTCCGCCAGCCGGCCTGACGGAGCTCCAGCTTGAATGCCCCAACGGAGTTGTTTAGCCCCTCAGATACAGACTTCGAAACCCATGAGGAAGCCAAAGCCGGGCATTGGGATGATGCAGCAGTTTCGAAGGCCGACTTCACGAAGGATTCCATGATCCTATCGATGGAATCTTTCAGAGCCGCCCACCGGACAGCGTAAGGACTGTGTTGGCGGCAAGTCTAGCGGCCGACGGATCCACAGGGGGAGAGGTCGTTCTCTAACGCCTCTCATTCCGGTTGGCAATGAGATCCGGAGGAAAGAGATATGAGCGTCTTGCTTGTCTCTTTGAGAACGTCTGGTCGAATTCGCTCTCTCTGGCCAGAAGCTCCTCGAATTCAGGATGAGGAGCAAATACCTTGGGAGGTAGTTTAGACCGTCTAAACGAAACCGCCTGATCTGCGGGTTTCGTAGAGGAATCTTCGATGCCACAGGTCTGATTGGTCGCTCCAATGAGGCTTTGAACCATATCCCTCATGTTAGCGATTTGGTTCGAATCCGGCCCCAAATTATCCTCCGAAGGCGCATCAGAGAAGCCTCGCCTGACTCAGCGGATGAGGATCGGGAGGACGCCGACCGCAGAGGAGGACCGAGTGGCGAGATGGAGCGAGAAGAGGACTCAGACCGGCGTTCCTGTCTGGACCTTTTGCAGCTAGCCTTGGAAGGCTTGGACGGAGCTTCCTGCGACCCGGTGGCTACTGCGGGGGTCTGCAGGGGTAACCGATCCAGCACGGAAACCAGGGTTTGAGACACCCCTGTTAAATTGGCCACCGATTGAGACAGAGAGGAGGCCCAGCCTGGGATGGGTATCACTCTGGGGCGGATCGGCTGGGGGATCCTGGGCGGTGGGAACAATCGGGTTGCTGCAGGACAGACATAGCGGAGTGTCAGTCTGCGGTGCAGAGCTACTTACGGCAGACGAAATCCGGAGGAAGCTGTCCGGCTAGATGGTATGGACCTCCGGCGAGAAATAGACCCTTAGGCAGGAGGGTGGTAAGGCCTGCTGCCGTAATCTTGATCGATCTGCGTTGCTTAAAATTAACTTTCATTGCTGGGGTTCGAACTCACAGCTCTCTGTTTGCAAGCCTGCACACCTTACCACTGTACTATCTCACTCTCTTGTTCCGGAGGAGGGGACTCGTGGTTCAGGAGTCCCAAGATGGCGCCGGTGGGAGGAGAAAAGGCGGTTCTCAGTGAAATTGTCGGGCGGGAGAAAAGCCCGCCCGACGAACAAGGAAGGGGGGCGGAGTCCGGCACCGGAAGTAGGCCCAGGCAGAAGCCGGGGCCTAAATTAGCGATCGGTGACCGGCATGGAAGGGCCGCAGCGGAGAACCGTGCGCCGCAGAAGGCGATGGTGAGCGGCCGCCTACAGCGGCGGGAGCAGCGCAGCCGCAGGTCCCAAGCGGTGTGGCGGTCTGGCAAGCCGCCGCGCTGAGGGAGGATGAGCGGCACTGTAAGCGGCCAGAGGGACGCAGCTGCAGGGGGCCCGAAGCGATGCGGCGGCCGGCAAAGCCGCCGCGCTGAATAGAAATGAACGGCCGCATACAGCGGCCGGAGCAGGGAAGCCAGAGAGGGCCGAAGCGATGTGGCGGCTGGGAAGCCGCCGCGCTGAAAAGAACGGCCGCATACAGCGGCCAGAGCGATGCGACGGCTGGCAAAGCCACCACGCAGAAAAGAAATGAACGGCCGCAAACAGCGGCCGGAGCAGGGGAGCCACTGAGGGCCGAAGCCACCGCGCTGAAGCTGGGGCTGGGAAGCCTGCAGGACCCGAGGTGGAAATGTCCCCCCCCTGAGCAAGGCCACGCAGATAGCGTGCCTGGACAAGAAGCGGCGCGGTGGTCCGTAAAGGCAGCCGCGCCGGAACAGGGAGGCCGCATCCACGGAAGTGGCGCGGCTGAAAAGAGATGCGATTCGCATCAGAAAACCCCCCTAAATAGGATTTTTTTTTTTTTTTTTTTTTTTTTCCTCTGGGATCCAGGGAAGCCACAGGGTGGGGCGGGAAAATACTCACCTAAAGATCCCCCGCCGGTACTAACCTGGAAGGAATGAGACGTCCACGGAGCTGATGGACGTCCTCGTCTCCTCCGACCGACAGGCTCTGGTGGGCGAGTGGGTGGGGGACGGAGCCAGGACCGGATTTCTGAGCACGCTTGTGTGCTAGGATCTTGGTCCTGGAGAGGAATCTATGAGGATACGGGGTGGCAGTACACGCCGTACTCATAGTCCGCATAGTGGGACTACAGGTGTGACTGTTCACCCTGTATCCCTCCGGAAAAACCTGAAGGAAACGACGCACATTGAGGTAGATAAGGGTCTAATGAAAGACCCGTGTCCACCTCCTACTGACACTAAGCTAAACTGAAGATCCTACTTCCTGTCGGTGGGGTGTACACTGCAGAGGAGGAGCTAACTTTTTATTTGCATAGTGTCAGCCTCCTAGTGGCAGCAGCATACACCCATGGTTCCTGTGTCCCCCAATGAAAGGCGATAGAGAAAAGGTTGTTACAGGAAGACAGAAACTTCGTAACAGTACTCATTTCATAATCTAATTATATTGTAAAACTAATGATGAGTGAATATACTCATTACTCGAGATTTCCAGAGCACGCTCGGGTGTCCTCCAAGTATTTTTTAGTGCTCGGAGATTTAGTTTTCATCACCAAAGCTGAATGATTTACATCTGATAGCCAGCATAAGTACATGTGGGGGTTGCCTGGTTGTTAGGGAATCCCCACATGTACTTATGCTGGCTAACAGATGTAAATCATTCAGCTGCGGCGATGAAAACTAAATCTCCGAGCACTAAAAAATACTCGGAGGTCACCCGAGCGTGCTCTGGAAATCTCGAGTAATGAGTATATTCGCTCATCACTAGTTAAAACAAAGTAAAAAAAAAAAAACCCTACTGCAATTCAGAACAAAACCTACTTTCAAGATATATGTCCAGCCTTAAACGGGTTGTCTAGCTTCAAGCTACAAGTCTGCAGTCACTTTGCAAACATCTTTTTCCAGGATGTCCCTCCTGACAGCACCACCAGGAGGTTGTCCTTCGTATCCTTGATAGCGACAAGAACACAGAAGAGGTTAAATAGCCTCTCCCCACCTCCACCCTTCAGTGTTTTTCCTGTCCCTATCAGGGACAGACGCAGAGGAGTTAGGTGCGGCTTACCGTGCCGAAGATTTCTAACAGCCGGTCGAGCGGTGCTCCCAGGGCAGCTTGATCCCTCTCCAGAGGACTCTGAGCAGCGGGGGGCTTGCTTCTACAGCAGACTCCACAGAACGCGCTGACACCAAGGGAGGTCCCTCAGCGCGGGTTGAGCTGTGTGCTCCCATCTACGGCGCATCCCTCTCCAGAGGGCTCTGCGCCGACAGCTGTATACCCGGCCACACGCCGGCGGTGATCCGACTCCAGGCGCGCCGCGTCATCGGGAACGACGGCGTCGACTTCCGGTGACGGGGTTCCGGCCGGGACTTGTTGCTGCCGTCGGGGACGCCGAAGAGTGCGGCCTTGTGGGGCTGCTGTAGTGGGCCCCGGAGGGGAATTCTCATCCACGAATCAGCGTGAGTTCCACCAGGGACGTGCGCAGGCCCGCCGGAGGTCATCAGGAGGATCACCAGCAGCTGAGCTCGGAAGGAGGACGGGTCAGATGGTTTGAAGCCAGGTGAGGCAGACTATTTAACCACAAACACCTGACAGCACACTTAACCTAGGAAACATGGAAGGTGCTAATCGTCCAGACGCCCAGTCCTCGCCCCAGAACATGTGTTATACATAGTGGGGTTTTCATAGCGCTAGTCACACACAAGCTATAGGGCCTTCTTATATCTCATTGTAGGATAAAGAAGCGCCCAAGCGTCCAGAAGCAGTTACTAGACGCAAGACAAATAGATGTCCACTATGCTCTAACAGACTTCCAAAAGGACACTCGTAAGAAATTGTGCGACGGCTGTATGTCGGGACTGCTTAAAGAGGAGCAGACCTCCTTTCTAGACAGTACTAAAACTATGATCAGAGAGGAGGTACAGTCCACGGTATCATTCCTGATGCCGGATAAATCTCCCCATCCTAAAAAACCCAGGTGGGAGCAAGATCTTAGCTCAGAAGAGGGCGAGCTCTCAACTTACTCTATATCTGATTCCGTGGAAGGCGAATGTTCTTCAGCCATGCTCCCAGAAGAGAGAAAAAGGTATCTGTTCTCTTCTGAAAATACGGATATACTCCTGCAGGCTGTTAAACACCATGAAGGTGGAAGAAGCCATAGAACCCCTTACGGTCCAAGATGAGATGTTTGGCGGGCTTAGAGCTTGCAGAAACAGGGTGTTCCCAGTGTATCACAATATAACAGAAATGATCCTGGAAGAATGGGAGGACGACGGGAAGAAGCTAATAGTCCCAAAAGATTTTTGATACCGACGAGACCAAAGTATGGAAATCTGTGCCTATAGTGGCTATACCAGTCGCCAAGGTCTCAAAAAAGACCGCCATACCGTTTGAAGATTTGTCTAGTCTCAAAGACCCTATGGACAAAAGATCAGAAGATCTCCTTAAGAAGGCCTGGGAAGCATCATCAGATATCATGAAGGCCAATATCGCAGCTACCTCAGTAGCCAGGTCAATGACTCTGTGGGTAGAAAAATTAGAAGACCAAATTAACAATAAAACTCCTAGAGAGGAAATCCTAAAGTCTTTACCATTATTGAAGATGGCGACGGATTTTATGGCTGATGCTTTGGCGGAAGCGGTTCGGTTCGCAGCAAGGAACAACGCCTTGTCCAACGCAGCAAGAAGAGCTCTGTGGCTCAGGTTATGGTTCGGCGATACGCAATCAAAGACCAAACTATGTTCAATACCCTTCTCCGATCTTCACGTATTTGGTCCAGTATTGGACGAACTGCCTGAAAAAAGCAGCAGACAAGAAAGGCTTTCCGGAGGAGAAGCCGAAAAATACACCGTCCTTTCGTAGGACTCGTTCCCATCCCAGACAGGATTATAGAGGGAAGGGGAAAGGTGGAAGATGGAGCTACCCGAAAGGGGGTAGAGGTAGGGGTACCTTTCAGGATCAGAAGCCAAGAGCCAACAGACAATGATGTCAACTTAGTGGGTGGAAGACTCCAGTACTTCTTACAGGGCTGGCAGGAGATCACTCAGAATTCATGGATCTTAAGTACAATAGAGCAGGGGTACAGAATACAATTCAGCCAGTTACCCCCCAGAAGATTTTTGACTCACACCCAGTCCTTGACAGTTCACCAGAGACTTCTAAAGGATATTCAGGAACTTATCCAAATAAAGGCCATTATTCAGGTACCCCACTCGCAGAGGTTCAAGGGACACTATTCAAGCCTGTTCTCCATAAAAAAAACAGGTGGAGAATATCGTAAGATCATAAATCTGAAAAAACTAAATCAGTGGGTAACTTCCAAACAGTTCAAGATGGAGTCCCTCAAATCCGTAGTACCTCTAATCCAGAAAGGCTTGGTAATGAGCACATTAGATCTAAAAAGTTCTTTGCCAAAACAGGGTAAAGATCCGAGGGATCCAGCTTCTTATCGCCCAATCTCATTATTAACGATAGATATCAAAATCTTGGCGAAGTAGTTGGCTAACCGTCTTAATAAGGTGATAACAACCTTAATACACCAGGACCAGTCCGGATTTATGCCCAATAGTTCCACAGCGTGTAATCTTCGACGACTGTTTCTCAATATGCAGGTAAAGGCGGATATTATAGGTCGGAGGGTTGTGGTGTCTTTAGACGCCGCTAAGGCGTTTGATAGTGTGGAGTGGCGGTATTTATGGGCAATCATGAAGGCTATGGGTTTTGGTGAGAGGTTCATACGGTTGGTGCAGCTGATGTATGAGTCTCCAAGAGCCAGGATAAGGGTAAATGGAGTCTTGTCGGGGGATTTCCCTTTATATAGGGGAACGCGGTAGGGGTGCCCTTTGTCTCCTCTGCTGTTTGCAATTGCTATAGAGCCCCTGGTGGCGGCAATACGGAGGGACAGGGACGTAAAGGGGTTTCGGAATGGAAACTATGAAGAAAAAATAGCCCTGTACTCTGACGATGTATTATTGTTCTTGGAAGCTGCACAGGAGTCTCTGGGGGCCGCTATAAACAGTATATCTAATTTTGGGGCTCTTTCCAGATTATCTATTAATTGGGAGAAGTCTGTGTTGTTGCTCATGGACGCGGCGGCTCCTCTGACTCTTGACCCTGGGGTTCCCTTAAGAGTAGTACATGAGTTTAAATATCTGGGCATCGTGGTTTCGGACAAAACAGAGGACTATGTGCGACTATCTGACTCCTTTGCTTGGGAGGTTCCAGCAGAAGATTGGGGCTTGGAAGAAGCTATTTCTGTCGGTCGCAGGCAGAGCCAATTTGATCAAAATGATACTTATGTCTCAGCCCCTCTACATGTTGCATAATGCTCCAGTGTGGCTACCTCAGAGTACATGTTATAGGATCAATACTCTATTTAGGGATGTAATCTGGAAGGGTGGGCGGGCGCGCATTAAATTGGAACATTTGCAAAGGGCGAAGGATGAGGGTGATCTGGCGGTCCCCAATCCATGGATTTACTATATAGCATCTCAATGCCAGCACATGGTAGGTTGGGGAGAGACAGAACAAAGCTCTTCAGCGGGAATAATCATTGAACACGCGGTAGGGAAGGGCCCATTGTTGGCTAGTCTTGAAGCAGGTAGATTCAGAATTAACCCCCAAAAAATCCCAACAATAGCTATGATGTGGAAAGTATGGCAGAAAATTAAGCAATGGAGGGGAGTAATGGAATTAAGAGATATATGCCAATTTGGTTTGAACCTAGGTTGGCAGAGCTTAAGAGATTGCGGGGGTTCGGTCAGTGGAGGCGCATTGGCATTTTGTTCGTGTCTCAGTTGTTTGTTGGGGATGTCATTAAAACATTCGACACACTTATGACTGAGTTTCCTTTAACCCAGAAGTCATTCTTTCAGGACCTGCAGTTGAGATGCCCTAAACTGTCAAAAGGAGGTGTCGCGCGTGAATCTGCATTCAGACAGCCTGTTGAATCTTATTGGGCCTTGAAGGAGTACGAGAGAGTTCATTAACTTGATGTACAGGGGTCTGATGGATACCTTTTTATTGAAGCATCCGTTAAGGAATAAGGAGAAATGGGTGGCAGATGTGGGCTCCTTGTCCGAGTCCCAGTGGGAGTCCATACTTCATCCAGGGCTTCCCTGAGTGAGGCTAAAAGGGTGTCACAGTTATACCTGGTGTATAGGACCCGGGCATGGATGAGGAAGGCAGGACTGAGAGGTGACAGTGTCCCAGGTGTGGTGAGGAAAGCGCTGATCTGCTACATATGGTGTGGTCATGTGCTCGCCTCCAACCCTTTTGGGTGAAGGTGCTCAACTTGATCTAGGAGGTGACAGAAGTGGGATATGAATCTAGCGTATGCTTTTCCACCATTGGCTCTAATACCAAGAATCTTGAGGAAGATCCAGGAGAGCCAGGCATCGGTAATCCTAATAGTTCCATACTGGCCCAAAAGGAGCTATTTTCCTCTACTGAAATGGATGTCCTTGGAAGAACCAATCCATCTACCAGCAAAACCGGACCTTTTGTTCCAAGGCCCTCTAGTTCATCAAAACCCGGGACTGCTACAGTTAACAGCGTGGATCCTGAAAAAAATGAGATCCTAAAGTCAAAAGGCCTCTCGGAACCAGTCATTGCCACTATCCAGAGCAGTAGGAAGCCTGTGACTTCTGCAATATACGGAAAAATATGGAAGACGTTTTGTTTACAAAGTACATCTCCTGTGTTGGTCTCCCAGGGCCCAGATATTCCTAAAATCCTAGATTTTCTCCAGTTGGGCTTTGATAAAGGACTAAGACCTAGTACGTTAAAAGTACAAATTTCAGCCCTCAGTTCCTTCTATGACTTTCAGTTAGCTAGTGATCCCTGGGTAATGAGATTTGTTAAGGCCACCCAAAGGCTTAGGCCTACGATACACAGTACAGTACCTCCCTGGGATCTAAACCTGGTTTTGAATGAACTCTGTAAAGAACCATATGAACCACTAAATCAAGCAGACTTAAGAGCGGTAACCCTTAAAGCCCTCTTCTTAGTAGCGATAACTTCAGCAAGACGAGATTCAATCCTTATCCATTAAAGCTCCATACCTGAAAATCCAGGATGATTGCATCATCCTTAAACTAGATCCCGGGTTTCTCCCCAAGGTGTTTTCTGACTTCCATAGAAGTCAAGAGATTGTTCTACCTACCTTTTTGCCAGAATTATAGTAATGAGAAGAAGCGTTCTCTTCACACCTTAGATGTTAAAAGGACAATTCTCCACTACCTAGAGATCACAAATAATTGGAGAGTGGACCCTAATCTCTTCATCCAGATGGCCGGAAAAAAGAGGGTAGAAGGCGTCCAAAGCTACTCTAGCTAGATGGATTAAGTCAACTATCAGGGCAGCCTATATCTCGGCAGGGAGACCCCACCAGAAAGTCTCAAAGCGCACTTGCTGAGAGCAGTCTCGGCCTCATATGCAGAAAGCGCTGGGGCTTCAATGGACCAAATATGCAGAGCTGCAACTTGGTCTAGATCAAATATATTCTGTAGGCATAATAAATTGAACGTTACAGCAAACCAACAAACTACATTTGGGAGGAAAGTCCTCCAAGCTGTGATCCCACCCTAGAATAGGAGTTATTTGGTATTTCTCCTGGTGGTGCTGTCAGGAGGGACATCCTGGAAAGTAGGAATTAATCCTACCGGTAATAGTGTTTCCAGGAGTCCATCATGACAGCACCCATTATATACTCTCCCCTGAGTTCCTGTCTGATATGTGATGTAAACATGTGTAGGAAGGAATTTCAATAAAATAGAGTTGCATCCATCCTGGTGTGGTACTTGGGAAAATCACTGAAGGGTGGAGGTGGGGAGAGGATATTTAACCTCTTCCGTGTTCCTGTCCCTATCAAGGATATGAAGGACAACCTCTTGGTGGTGCTGTCATGATGGACTCCTGGAAACACTTACCTGTAGGACTAATTCCTACTATTGAGGAACCTACTTATTTGGAGTACTGGTGCTGGCAGTGAAAGTCAGCACTTAAAACAACACATATGCTGATCCTTTCACTGCCATCATCTGTACTCCACAACAGTCTTTTCTGGATCCATTAATAAAGAGATTAGGAAAGTTTTATAACTTTCCATGCTGGATAAAATGAATAGAAAAAAGTTTTTGCTTCTTTTAAAATATAAATATAATCTTTTACTTGGCTTCTACTTATGCATATTTAAGAGCCACGGGCATTCAAGGAAATGGGTTGAAACTATTTATTTGGATTGGCACAATCTTATGTGCCATTACTAACAGCTCATGGATGCAAAAGTTAGTAGGATTACCACCATAGTCTGATGATGATCCAATTTCCTCAAATAAAATTATTTCACCGTGATTTTTAAAAAAAAATTATATTACAATTACATTGAACCGTTGGCTCCATTTACCTAAGAAGTATGTTCACTTTGGGAAAGCCTTCCCACTTGTCACGGCATTCAGGACACTCAGTCTTCTTTGAAGACACCCACCACAGGGCAAGACAATGTCGGCAGAAGCTGTGCCCACAGTTCAGGGTGGTGGGGTTCACCAAGATATCGTAGCAACAATTGCAGGAAAATTCACTAACTGAAATGTTTCGGTCTAATTTTGGACCCGAACCGCCTTCGGTTTTGGCACTTTCTATCTTCACATCTTCCTCCATGGCTGCCGTGTTCAAACTGTCAGCCACGCAAATAAGAAAACCGGGACCTCAAAAAAATCATTGAAATCCGATTGTCGTTAACCCTGTAAAGAGACAGAATGTCATGATTGTGAACATTCAAAATACATACATGAAAGCACTGCCTGCATTATGTATTAGGACTATTAGAAGTCAAAAGAGATCCTGAAAACCACTGCAGAAGCAATCAATGTAAATGAAAAAAAAAAGTTTATTTTTTCATAAATACGTATATATACCACATATTTGGCACTACCAGAAACACAAGCAAACTTCCAGGGAGCGACTTAAAAACCTCATACAACGTAAGTGTAGAATTTAGATAGGGCTGCTCTGTCATTTACCGTATATACTCGAGTAAAAGCCGAGATTTTCAGCCCATTTTTTTTGGCTGAAAGTCCCCCTCTCGGCTTGTACTCGAGTCATACCCGGGGGTCGGCAGGAGAGGGGGGGCGGGGGCAGTGTAATTATACTTACCTGCTCCCGACGCGGTCCCTGGACGTCCCTGCTTCTTCCAGCACTGCAGCTTCTTCCTGTACTGAGCGGTCACATGGTACCGCTCATTACAGTAATGAATATGCGGCTCCACCTCCCATAGAAGTGGAGCTGCATATTCATTAATGTATGAGCGGTAATGCTGACCGCTCAATACAGGAAGAAGATGCAGTGCTGGGGAAGAAGCAGGGACACAGCGCCAGGAGCAGGTAAGTATACGGGAAGGGGGAGCGCAGCGCTGCGCGATAATTACCCCTCCTCGTTCAAGTGCGACTCCGTCTTCATCGTCCTCTGGCAGTGACGCTCAGGTCAGAGGGCGCGGTGACGTAGTCAGTGCGCACCCTCTGCTGAACGTCAGTGCCGAAGATGGAGCCGCACGAGGAGCAGGTGACAGTGCCGGGGTCCTGAGCGAGGCGAGTATGTGATTTTTTTTATGGCAGCAAAAGCAAATGGGGCAAGTGGCTGTGCGGAGCATCTGTATGGGGCCATAACGCTTGTGCAGCACTATAAGGGGCAAGTGGCTGTGCGGAGCATCTGTATGGGGCCATAACACTTGTGCAGCACTATAAGGGGCAAGTGGCTGTGCGGAGCATCTGTATGGGGCCATAACGCTTGTGCAGCACTATATGGGGCAAGTGGCTGTGCGGAGCATCTGTATGGGGCCATAACACTTGTGCAGCACTATATGGGGCAAGTGGCTGTGCGGAGCATCTGTATGGGGCCATAACACTTGTGCAGCACTATATGGGGCAAGTGGCTGTGCGGAGCATCTGTATGGGGCCATAACACTTGTGCAGCACTATAAGGGGCAAGTGGCTGTGCGGAGCATCTGTATGGGGCCATAACGCTTGTGCAGCACTATAAGGGGCAAGTGGCTGTGCGGAGCATCTGTATGGGGCCATAACGCTTGTGCAGCACTATATGGGGCAAGTGGCTGTGCGGAGCATCTTATGGGGCCATAACACTTGTGCAGCATTATATTGGGCAAATATCTCTATGGAGCATCTTATGGGGCCCTTATTACTCTTTATGCAGGATTATATGGGGCATATTTTAATATGGAGCATCTAATGGGGCTCCTGATTCAATATGGATATTCAAAAACACTTAAACTACTGATGTCTCAATTAATTTTACTTTTATTGGTATCTATTTTTACTTCTGAAATTTACCGGTAGCTGCTGCATTTTCCACCCTAGGCTTATACTCGAGTCATTAAGTTTTCCCAGTTTTTTGTGGCAAAATTAGGGGGGGTCGGCTTATACTCGAGTATATATGGTACTTCTAATCTGCATACTGGAATCAAGTCACTTCACTTGCTTCAGTCCTTTACTTCCTCCCTGCTGAGACAGACACAGGTTGCTAGAGAATAAGAGAGATGCAACTAAAATAAGCAGAATATCATACTCAAATACGGAGTATTACGCCGTCTGTAAAGTACAAGTCCTAATTAAAGTCCTGTGATTACAGCAGACTCCGCAGCGACTTAACCCTTCCCAAAATGTGACTCGCATATATGTTACATATCAGTTGCTGGTGTACAAAATGGGTTCACCTTGTGCCAGCAATGTTATACAACTGGTACCTGCCTCTAAGGCTACGTTCACATTAGCGTTTGCGTCGGGCGACGCAGCGGCGACGCATGAGTCATGCGCCCCTATATTTAACATGGGGGACGCATGCGTTTTTGTGTGACGCATGCGTTTTTTTTGCCGCAAGCGTCGGGCCAAGAAAACGCAACAAGTTGCATTTTTCTTGCGTCCAAATTTCGGCAAAAAACGACGCATGCGTCGCAAAACGCAGCGTTTTTGCGTGCGTTTTGATGCATTTTCATTTGCGTTGTGCGTTGCGTCGCCGACGCAGCGGCGCACAACGCAAATGTGAACGTAGCGTAACAGCAGTGATCAAAACAGTATTTTAAGAGTTAAATGCTTCAGTCAATTTGACAGTAGTAATCAAGTGGCACCATAATGCGACACAGCCATTGCCGTGATCATGTGGTGCCAATGGATCCCCATGGCAGCTGAAGGACTCGGTTACTGCCATCTGTGTAGTCCCATGAAGACCAGCCACAGGTTGGACTTCATGGGAAATAGTCATTTCTTCTACATTGGGGAAAATAAGTACTTGATACACTGCCGATTACACAAGTTTTCCCACCTACAAAGAATGTAGAGATCTGTAATTTTTATCGTAGGTACACTTCAACTGTGAGGAGACAGAATCTAAAAATAAAAACCAGAAAATCACATTGTATGATTTTTAAATAATTAAATTGCATTTTATTGCATGAAATAAGTATTTGCTCACCTACCAACCAGCAAGAATTCTGGCACTCACAGACTTGTCAGTTATTCTTTAGGAAGCCCTCCTACTCTGCACTCAGCTTGTTACCTGTATAAAAAAAAAACATCTGTACATACAAATCAAGAAATCACACTCCAACCTCTCCACCAGCTGCTCACACCAGCACACATCCAGGCCATATTGAAGTTTGCCAATGACCATCTGGATGATCCAGAGCAGGCATGGGAGAGGATCATGTGGTCAGTAGAGACTACAATAGATCATGTTGATATTGAACTCCATTTTGTTATCAAATCGCCATGTTTGAAGGAAGAAGAAGGATGAGTACTACCCCATGAACACAGTTCCAACTGTGAAGCATGGTGGGAGGAAAACAATACTTTGGAGGTGCTTTTCTGCAAAGGGGACAAGACAAATGCACCGTATTGAATGGAGGATGGACAGCCAGGGTAACTAAGGAATGGCTCCGTTAGAGGCATTTCAAGGTCCTGTAGTAGCCTAGCCAGTCTCCAGACCTGAACCCAATAGAAAATCTTTGGAGGGAGGTGAAACTCAATGTTCCCCAGCAACAGCCACAAAACCCTTAAAGATCTGGAGTAGACCTGTATGGAGGGTTGGCCTAAAATCCCTGCTGCAGTGTGTGCAAACTTGGACAAAACTACAGGAAACGTCTGACCTCTAATTGCAAACAAAGGTTTCTGTACCAAATATTAAGTTCTGTTTTTCTATTGTAGCAAATACTTATGTCATGCAATAAAATGCTAATTAACTATGTAAAAATCATACAATGTGATTTTCTGGATTTTTTTTTTCTTTTTAAGATTCTGTCTTTCACAGGTGAAGTGTACCTACGTTAGAAATTACAAACCTCTCCATTCTTCGTAAGGGGGAAAACTTGCAAAATCAGCAGAGTATCAGTGGATATACCCTTATCATATACAGGTGGGGTCTAGATGATGGCTATTCAGCATATGACCCTGTGGTGTACGAGATGCCAGCCTGCCCTGTCTGCAGAGAAGAATGCTGGGTGCGTCAGATTAGGCGGCCCCAGCTACACTCCTGGTGATGGGCACAAGTCTATAGATATCTATAGATAATAAACACAGCAGTACAGGCTATATTTGTGCCAGCGTGCGGGCGGTCCACCATTTGGCAGAACCCAGCTACACTCCTGGTTGTGGGCACCGGTCTTTGGATAATAGGCGCAGCAGGATGGGTTATTGGGGCTGGTTATACGGTGCCCAGTGTGCGGGATCACACCATTTGGCAGAATCCAGCTACACTCCTGGTTGTGGGCACCCGTCTTTGGGTAATAGGCGCAGCAGGATGTGCTATTGGTGCTGGTTATATGTGTGCCCGGCGTACGAGCCGCCGACCATATGGCAGAACCCAGCTACACTCCTGGTTGTGGGCACCGGTCTTTGGGTAATAGGTGCAGCAGGACGGGCTATTGGTGCTGGTTATACGTGTGCCCAGTGTACGGGATCCCACCATATGGAAGAACCCAGCTACACTCCTGGTTGTGGGCATTGGTCTTTGGGTAATAGGCGCAGCAGGATGGGCTATTGGTGCTGGTAATATTATACGTGTGCCCAGCGTACGAGCGGCCAACCAAATGGCAGAACCCAGCTACTCTCCTGGTTGTGGGCACCGGTCTTTGGGTAATAGCACAGCAGGATGGGCTATTGGTGCTGGTTATACGTGTGCCCAGTGTACGGGATCCCACCATATGGCAGAACCCAGCTACACTCCTGGTTGTGGGCACCAATGTTTGGGTAACAGGCGCAGCAGGACGGGCTACTGGTGCTGGTTATACCTGTGCCCAGTGTACGGGATCCCACCATATGGCAGAACCCAGCTACACTCCTGGTTGTGGGCACCAATGTTTGGGTAACAGGCGCAGCAGGACGGGCTACTGGTGCTGGTTATACCTGTGCCCAGTGTACGGGATCCCACCATAAGACAGAACCCAGCTACACTCCTGGTTGTGAGCACCAATGTTTGGGTAACAGGCGCAGCAGGACGGGCTACTGGTGCTGGTTATACCTGTGCCCAGTGTACGGGATCCCACCATAAGACAGAACCCAGCTACACTCCTGGTTGTGGGCACCGGTCTTTGGGTAATAGGCGCAGCAGGACGGGATATTGGTGGTTATATGGTGCCCAGTGTACGGGCAGCTGACCATTTAGCAGAAGTCACTGGTGTTGCTCAGTCTCCAGGACATCGTGCCATGTGGTCAGTGGAATCTACCTGGCATGGAACACCCCGCCACAGGTGGGCACACAGGGCAGGTGGGGTCTTCCTGGCACTGAGGGCGAGGAGCCACCCATCATGTGCCCATACAACACACAGGTGACACATGGCGGTATACCACAGCTGTAGTAATGCCCCAGTGCGCACGCCTGGCAGCTCTGCTCCATGCTATGGGGCAGCTGGGCTCCCGGTGCCAACACACAGAACGAGACGCCGTTATACTGACAGCCGCCATGCCCTTCTTCCCCAGTCACCCCCGTCACACCATTACCTGCTCTGGCTTCAGCTCCCGAGGGTGCCGCCATCTTCCCCCGCGTCAGCGCCCGGATCATCAACACTCGCTCTGCTTCCGCCTGACAGCCCCAGCTATGGGCAGTCTTCTACGCATGCGCGGCACAGTGTCACGAGACGAGACTCGGACACCGTTAGTTTTCCTGCGGTAGCGTCCAGTGACTGAGCGTCCGTCACATAACTACACTCTGTGACCCTAGTGTGCCCTGACGGGAGGACACGCGTGGGCACAGCAGTCATTGGCGAAGGTGATGGGAGACTGAATACCAGGACCACACCTTGCCATTATAGCTCCTCTAAGGCTACGTTCACATTAGCGTTGCGCGCCGGTGCGTCGGCGACGCAACGCACCAAAAACGCGCGCAAAAACGCTGCGTTTTGCGACGCGTGCGTCGTTTTTTGACGAAAATCGGACGCACGAAAAATGCAACTTGTTGCATTTTCTTGCATCCGACGCTAGCGTCGAAAACGACGCACATGTCGGAAAACGCTACCAAAAAAACGCACGCGTCCCCCATGTTAAACATAGGGGCGCGTCGCCGCTGCGTCGCCGACGCAACAGCGACGCACATTAGCGAAACGCTAATGTGAACGAAGCCTCACAGTGGCATGAATTCACACCTGGCAGGCTTTTGAGTTTTTTCTCAGTCCTTATGCAACTGGGATCGCTGATGTTCGTGGCTTCACAGATTTCGAAGCCTGAAGAGATTAACCCTTTCAAGACGCAGCCCTTTTTCGGTTTTGCGTTTTCGTTTTTCACTCCCCTCCTTCCCAGAGCCGTAACTTTTTTATTTTTCTGTCAATATGGCCATGTGAGGCTTATTTTTTGCGGGACGAGTTGTACTTTTGAACGACATCATTGGTTTTTACCATGTCGTGTACTAGAAAATGGGGAAAAAATTCCAAGTGTGGTGAAATTACAAAAAAAGTGCAATCCCACACTTGTTTTTTGTTTGGCTTTTTTGCTAGGTTCACTAAATGCCAAAACTGACCTGCCATTATGATTCTCCAGGTCATTACGAGTTCATAGGCACCAAACATGTCTAGGTTATTTTGTATCTTAAAGGGACACTGTCACCTGAATTTGGAGGGAACAATCTTCAGCCATGGAGGCGGGGTTTTTGGGTTTTTGATTCACCCTTTCCTTACCCGCTGGCTGCACGCTGGCTTCAATATTGGATTGAAGTTCATTCTCTGTCCTCCGTAGTACATGCCTGCACAAAGCAATCTTGCCTTGCGCAGGCGTGTACTATGGAGGACAGAGAATGAACTTCAATCCAATATTGCAGCCAGCATGCAGCCAGCGGGTAAGGAAAGGGTGAATCAAAAACCCCGCCTCCATGGCTGAAGATTGTTCCCTCCAAATTCAGGTGACAGTGTCCCTTTAAGTGGTGAAAAAACAATTCAAAACTTAGCTAAAAAAAAAAAAATTGTGCCATTTTCCGATACCTGTAGCGTCTCTATTTTTCATGATCTGGGGTCAGGTGAGGGCTTATTTTTTGCGTGCTGAGCTGACGTTAAATGCCGCTGTCAAACGCTGACAGCGGCATTTAACTACGGCATCCGGACGTGCGGCCGGAAATGCGCTTATCGCTGACCCCGTCACATGATTGGGGGTCAGCGATGCTTCGGCATAGTAACCAGAGGTTTCCTTGAGACCTCTATGGTTGTTGATGCTGGCTTGCTGTGAGCGCCACCCTGTGGTCGGCGCTCATAGCAAGCCTGTAATTAAAGGGATCCGGGCGCCGCCCCCACTGCGCTGTTTTCCCATGAAATCCAGCGCCGCTCTCCTCTGCTCTGCACTACTAGCGCTCAGGATCCAGCGCCGTTACTCCCTCCAGGCTTTGTGCCTCTCCTCTGGCGCTTCACATTCCTTTGTGATCCTGCAGACTGCAGCTCCTATATCCCGTGCTCTGGCTGACGCTCATTCAGGCTCATTAGCTTCCTCATCCAGTCAATGTCTAAGAAACGCTCTGACGAAGGTCCGGTGTGGACCGAAAACGTTTAGCGGTTTTGTTTGTCTGGATGCATCAATAAACTAAGAAGCTTTTCTTCTCAAAAATTGCCAAGTTTCATTCATCTTTAATATACGGGGTGGACACACTACTTGAGCACCGCCAACCCTCATATCTACTGAGTGCCGTGTTTCCTTACCGTGGAATTGAGATCAGACGCCATGTCGCGTTTTGAGAGCCCCTGATGTGCCTAAACATTGAAACCCCCCACAAGTGACACCATTTTGGAAAGTAAACCCCCTAAGGAACTTATCTAGATGTGTTGTGAGAACTTTGAACCCCCTAGTGTTTCACTACAGTTTATAAGGCAGAGCCGTGAAAATAAAAAAAATCCTTTTTTTTTTTCCACAAAAATTATTTTTCAGCCCAAGTTTTGTATTTTCCCAAGGGTAACAGGAGAAATTGGACCACAAACGTTGTTGCCCAATTTGTCCTGAGTACACTGATACCCCATATGTGGGGGGGAAACCACTGTTTGGGCGCATGGCAGAGCTCGGAAGGGAAGGAGCGCCGTTTGGAATGCAGACTTAGATGGATTGGTTTGCAGGCATCATGTTGCATTTGCAGAGCCCCTGAAGTACCTAAACAGTAGAAACCCCCCATAAGTGACCCCATACTGGAAACTAGACCCCTCAAGGAACTTATCTAGATGTGTTGTGAGAACTTTGAACCCCCAAGTGTTTCACTACAGTTTATAACGCAGAGCCGTGAAAATAAAAAATAATTTTTACCACAAAAATGTTTTTTTAGGCCCAATTTTTTATTTTCCCAAGGGTACCAAGAGAAATTGGACCCCAAAAGTTGTTGTCCAATTTGTCCTGAGTACGCTGATACCCCATATGTTGGGGTAAACTCCTGTTTGGGCGCACGGGAGAGCTCGGAAGGGAAGGAGCACTGTTTTAATTTTTCAACGCAGAATTGGCTGTAATTGAGATCGGACGCCATGTCGCCTTTGGAGAGCGCCTGATGTGCCTAAACAGTGGAAACCCCCCAATTCTAACTGAAACCCTAACTCAAACACACCCCTAACCCAAATCCCAACCCTAACCATAACCCTAACCACACCCCTAACCCCAACACACCCCTAACCACACCCCTAACCCTAATCCCAACCCTAATCCCAACTGTAAATGTAATCCAAAACCTTACCCTAACTTTAGCCCCTAACCCTAGCCCTAACACGAAACCCTAGCCCTAATCCCAACCCTAGCCCCAACCGTAATGGAAAAATGGAAATAACTACTTTTTTTATTTTATTATTTTTCACTAACTAAGGGTTATGATGAAGGGGGGTTTGATTTACTATTTATAGCGGGTTATTATAGCGGATTTTTTTGATTGGCAGCTGTCACACACTAAAAGACGCTTTTTATTGCAAAAAATAGTTTTTGCGTCAACACATTTTGAGAGCTATAGTTTTTCCATATTTTGGTCCACAGAGTCATGTGAGGTTTTTGTTTTTTGCGGGACGGGTTGACGTTTGTATTGGTACCATTTTCGGGCACGTGACATTTTTTGATCGCTTTTTATTCCGATTTTTGTGAGGCAGACGGGCACAGTCTGCCGCGAATTCTGGAATCATCATTGTCCATATACTATGAGGACATGCATATTCTAGAATACCCGATGCGTTAGAATCGGGCCACAATCTAGTACATCATATGCATTCTTAATCCACTCCCATTTTCATTCGTGTGAAGGACACACAGGCTGCATCTTACAGCAAAAAGCCTCACACTTCACCCTTTGTAAACAACACGTACCCATTATAATCTATGGTGCTGTTCACATGTCCATATTTTTTAACTGTGTGTCCGTGCAAAACTCATGGAGACCCGTCTGTTTTTTGTTTTTTTTACGCCATTTCGAATGAAAAAAGAAGGGAATAATTCAGCTCACCCAAACGAAGCCAGGGATCATCCAAAGCACAGACGGGTCAGCAGTGCAGCAGGCTTACTAATCGAATGAAGAAAAAAGTCCAGATCCCATAAAAGGAAAATTTATTGATGATCCGTAAAATCCATTATAACAGCATGAGGCTATGTGCACACGTTGCAGATTTTGCTGTGGATCCACAGCGGATTTGACGCTGTGGATTCGCAGCTGCTTTCCATGCATTTACAGTACAATGTAAACCTATGGAAAACGCAATCCGCAGTGCCCATGCTGCGGAACAAAAGTGCAGAAACGCTGCCGTTTACATTTCGTAGCATGGCAATTCTTTGTGCGGATTCCGCAGCGGTTTATACCTGCTTCTCTATAGGAATCCGCAGGTGTAAAACCGCAGGTGGAATCCGCACAAAATCCGCGGTAAATTCGCAGGTAAAATGCAGTGCCTTTTACGTGCGGATTTCTCAAATCCGCTGAGGAAAAATCCGCTGAGCTCAAAACTACGTGTGCACATACCCTAATAGTCACCAACCCTGTCAGGGGAGTTCACACGTTTTATGGGATTCCTGGAGCAGGACTTTTTTTCATTCGATCACGAATAGAAAGGATCAATGCAACTCTAAAACACGTGCAGCACACTGATGATATTCGTATTGTCCGTACATAGGCGGATTATAATGGAGGGCAATCTAGGCTACCACAATACGAGGCTCTGGGGGCCCATCGCCAGATTGCCATCATGATAATGATATGTGCGGCGTCATCTGCAGTGCACATATTCCGGCAGGGAGCTTTCCTGATGCCGCGCTGCCGATGATGCAGAATGCCAGCGTGGCTCCAGGGGAGCTCCTGTCATCTCTGCGACGTCATGTGCTGGTGCATTGACATCATAAGCTGGCGCTAGCATGTACGTGCTGGCCAGAATAGAAGTGGAGCCTTAGGGACTGCAGTAGAGTGCCAGGAGAACGGGAGCGAGATTAGTATGTCTTTTTTTTTTTAAATTAATATGGGATGTGCGGGTTCATACTGTATATGGGAGGCTATATGGGGGCTCAGACTATATACAGGAGGCAATGTGCGAATGTGCGGGGTCACACTGTATACAATGAGCTATGCGTGGGGTGTTACTGTACATAGGAGGCTGTATAGGGGCTCATACTTTATATAGGAGGCTATATGGGGGCTCACACTGTATATAGGATGGTATATGGGGCTCATACTGTATATAGAGGGCTATATGGGGGCAGAAACCGTATATGGGGCTTATACTGCCTATTTTACTTAATGCCCTTATTTTACTTTGCCCAACGGAGCTGGGCAAAACGATTTTGAAAATGCCAAAACTTGCAAAAAATGTTTGACTTTTCAAAGTTTTTGTACTCTGGACTTCTGGTGTAAAAGCTGTGATGAATGGGAGCCATTGTGTGCACGTACAGTTATGGTATGTTCTGATGAGCATAGCATACAACCAGCACACAGACTACTAGGGTACGTGTCCACCTTCAGGATGGCCGGCGGTTTAGTCGGAGCGGCAAACCCGCCCTGCGCTAAGCTCCGCCCCCTTCTGGGACGCGATGATGCCGCATGTCCGGAGTCGCAGGGCCGCCGCGTGCGTGTTACCACGCATAGTGGAGATGGGATTTAATAAAATCCCCTCCACTATGCTGTAACATCTGGACGCTGCTTCTCTATGCAGCGTCAAACACGCAGCGTTTCCTGCACATGGAAACACACCCTTAGGCTATGTGCCAACGTTGCAGAATCTAAGCAGAATTTTCCACAGCGTTTTTTGTGTGTTTTTATTGCGGATTTGTCGCTTTTTTCTTGCGTTTTTCTATGTGTCCCAATACAATTATATAGCGGCAAAATCACCACGATTCCGCAAAGTTAATGAGCGTGCTGTGTTTTTTTTTCCCCGATGCGTTTCCGCTGCGGAAAAAAATGCAGCATGGGCACAACAATGCGGAATTCCATTAAAAATAATGTGATGCATTTTGTAAGCGTCTCCGCAGCAGAAAAAAAACGCTTAAAAAACGCAACGTGTGCACATAGCCTTACAAGTCAACGCTTTTACACACGGACCAACAAGACTCATGTAAACTATCATAGCATGCACTAGTCTAATCCGTTTTTGGCTCAGAATTGCCCTATGATGAGTGCATCAAAAATGGATATCACAGTGAAACCATCTTTTTTTTTTTATATAAAATTATTAGAAAAGAAAACTCGGTTTGGCCTATTATTATATGTTAAATTGTATATGTAAACAACAAATGTTGTACAGATGTCTTATGGATATAAAAAACGGACATACAGATGATATATCAATGGCACACAAATTACTAAACAGGTGAAAAATTAGTTTTTTTTCTAGATGGAAAACAGATAATTTCTCATAAGCTCACATGAGCCAGACTTAAAGGCCTCACTCAGTCATAGGTTTTTCACATATGTATGTTCCGTTAGTGTGTTTTTACTGGACACATACCCATTATTGTCTTTGGGATGTTCACTTGTCCATATTGTTTTTGTCCACAAAGAAAAAGAAATGGAGACGTGTCTGTTTGATCCAAGTTAACGATCAAATGCGTTCAATCCAAGCGAAAAGGTGTACAGCAAAGTACTCCGGCCACAGATTGCCACAAATCACATGTAGGGTCTATTTACACAGTGAAATTATATTGTATTTTCCCCACAATTGTGTGAAATTTTAAAGCAATTGTGTCACATTTACAGCAAAAACTCCACTAGAAGAACTAAATATTTACTTACTGTTATCGCTTTTATTCCGCAGCCGCTTACAGAAAACTGTGAGAATCAATTTGTTGAATTTGTTTTTCCCAGATTCAGGAATGTAAATTTTTGCCAGATCCGGAAAAAAACGGAAGGAACGGTGGGCAATGTGGCGCAATCCATCGCTAATACAAGTCAATGGGAAGAAACCGGTTCCGTTTTGTTTTTTCCCCTGGTTTTTCTAAAAAAAAAAGAGCCGTAATGAAAAAAACCTTATGTGTGAAAGTAGCCTAAGGCTATATTCACACTTTGCGGATTTTGCTGCGGATCCGCAGCGGATTTGACCGCTGCGGATCCGCAGCAGTTTCCCATGAGTTTACATTTCAATGTAAACCTATGGGAAACAAAAAACGCTGTGCACATGCTGCAGAAAAATCAGCGCGGAAACGCTGCGGATTACATTCCGCAGCATGTCACTTCTTTTCTGCGGATTTTCAGCTGCTCCAATAGAAAACTGCAGTTGAAAATCCGCAGAAGAAAACGCAGTAAAAACCGCGATAAATCCGCAGTAAAAACCGCGATGGGTTTTCACTGCGGATTTTGCAATTCCGCTGCGGAAAAATCCGCAGTGGAATCTGCAAAGTGTGCACATAGCCTTACAGATGTAGCTTTGAGCTGTGAACATTTGCTCCAATTAGGGATTTCCATTGGGTGGGATCACATCGTCAGCCATTATAAGGGTGTTCACAGGGAGACATTGCACATTAGAGCACCAGTGGAAGTGAACAGAAGCCCTGGTTGGGATTAGGTTTTCTTGCAGAAGGTGATGCCATTTATTTTTTTATGTAGAGTGTTTAATACCAGTAGATTCAGGGGTGGACAAAGGCTAACAAGGGACCTTGTGCAAGAACAGTGTTTGGGTCCAGTGCAGTCTATGGCTACTTTCAAACTAGCGTCGGAATCTCCCCGTCGCAATGCGTCGGGCAGAGATTCCAACGCTAGCGTTTGACGCACTGCACAGCGGGTGCAGCGGATACATTTCTCCGGCGCATCCGCTGCCCCATTGTGAGGTGCGGGGAGGTGGGGGCGGAGTTCCGGCCGCACATGCGCGGTCGGAAAAAGCGGTCCGTCAAGAGCAAAAAACGTTACGTGTAACGTTTTTTTGCTCTCGGTGGTCCGCCACAACACGGCGCAACCGTCCCACAACGGTTGCGACGTGTGCCAAAGCGTCGCAATGCGTCGCTAATGTTAATCTATGGGGCAAAAACGCATCCTGCAAACAACTTTGCAGGATGCGGTTTTTGCCATAAACGACGCATTGCGACGTCTGGCAAAAAACGCCAGTGTGAAAGTAGCCATATATGACAGAAGCTGCTTTGGAGGTAGAAGTGGCCCCTTACCATGTGGCCCCTGGATGGCTGCAGGTTGCACCATTTGTATATCCGCTTCTGAAGTATTTGCCAGACAAGCAGGTTATTCTTTTTTAATGATTCCTAGAATGTGTAACCCATTAAACTCCAGAAAACAACCATCTGCATTTGTTTCTTTCAATGCAGGAGACATGGGAATTTGTCACTGCAGCGCTGCTAAACACTGTGATCCTGAAGAAGGAGGAAACTGCTTTCGGGTGAGTGTATCACATGGCTGCATTTTTAGGGATCTATCACAAGGGCAATCTTGGCACAATTTAGGTAACTTTTACCAGACTTCCAATTAACCTGAGGCTACATTCCCACTATGAACCTTTGATGTTGCACCTACTCAACATGGGTTATTGCTCAAGACTTTTTTTCTTGTCATAAAGATGATTTTTGTTTATTACTGCCTGGTATATGAATTTGAAACTATACTGATCTATTTTGGTGCAGATTACATGTGTTCTGTCTGCGGAAACACACTAAAAATGCACTTGTGGTTTTTTTTTTTGTTTTTTTTTTTTTCTGTCCGAGAAAACTCTGCATACCTGCAAGAGAAATTGACATGCTGTCTACATGAAACGCAAATCGCAGGTTGGTTTATGCTGTGCTGAAAAACAGGTGTGAAATTTCTATACATCCCATCCACCTTCTTAGAACTGCAAGATGCTGTGATTTTCATGCAGCATAAAAAAAAGCACCAAAAGTTAATTGGGGAATGTAGCCTATGGCTAAGTTTACACTAGTCATTTTTTTTTATTTTTATGCAAATAATTATCTGCTGCATTTTGACGTGCCAAGCAAAGTCTGAGACATCAGAAATCTCCTGCTGCGTTTTTGTGCCAAAAGTTAAGTCTATAGAATAAGACTGCAGTGATAATGCATTGTTGCACTGCAAAGTATGCTGCATATACTGACATTTTGTAAAAACTGCTACTCTAATGTGCCGCAGACTTAAAAACGAACACGAAAAAAAACCTTTGCATATAAGCCACCTGAACATATACCCTAACATTGCCAGTCACATACTAATTTGCCTCTTCTGTCGTTTCCATGCTTCATTTTAGCTTGGTTCTTTATATTTGATTTTCCTTGCTACTCCAACGGCCGCAGGGTCCTGTGTTTCCATTATTTTGCAACTTTGGATGTCACTAAATATTTATTGTAATCTATGACTGTATGTATAGTTGAATTGATTATGTCCTTGTCTTTCAGTGACTCTATGATTAAGACCCGGGAGGGGTCGAAACATCATGTTTTTCAGTTGCTTTGGCCATTGTTTGTTTTACTTTGCTTCCACTTATGACTCTTTAAGGGCAGTCTCACACGTCCAGATAATTCCGGTACCGGAAAAATCGGTACCGGAATTATCTGTGTCCGTGTGCCTGTGCATTTCTGTGGCACATCAGTGTGGCACACGTGTGCCGCCCGTGTGCCCACTGGGTACCACACGCACCGTGCCGGAGACAGCACTAAAGTTTAGCGCTGTCCCCTGCATCGTGCTGAAGCCCCATTCATATCTTCCCTGCAGCAGCGTTTGCTGTAGAGAAGATATGAATAATTGTGTGTAAAATCCAGATCCAGGTCCCCACCCCCTGTGCCACCCCCCCATGAATAATCCATTTTTTTCTCTTCGCCACGACAGCACCCACTGAGAGAGGGGATCCGCCCCTAGGAACAGGAAACCCTACGGAGAGATAAAAGGGGCGGTCCCCCTCGCTCCCACAGTTTTGGTTTCCTGTTCCTACGGGAAGATCCACGGAGAAGAGGATTCCCAGCCTGGACGCCGCTTGCGCAGTTTACCTGTGAGGACGGCAAGGGCTCCAGGACTGGATGCAGCGTCGGGGGTGCTGATTCAGTTTTCCCCCCTCTGCTGGCAGACGTTGCGAGACCGGGTCGTGGGGTCGGTTCGCGGCAGATGTCCGGCGGTCTGCGGGGCAAGCACCAGGTGGTAGTGTCGCGCCGTCCTCGGCGGACGCTTGTGCGGTGTGGAGCCCAGTGTACGCCCCCGGAAGTGCTGGTAAGCTTCCGGGGTGCGGAGGAGTGAGACGACGCCAGCGCTGAAGCCGGGTAACAGCGCCGGAGTACACAATATGGCCGCGACCCGGAAGTGGTTAGCACTTCCGGGTTCAACAGGAAGAACATGGCGGCCCCCATGTGAAAAGGACGCCGGCGCTGCATCCCGGCGTCCAGAATGGATTCTACAAGGGAGCCTGCGGTACCTTCTCTAGAAGTTACCGCCAACACCCTTCGCAGCCATGCCAGCAGCAGCAGCCGCTCTAGACAGAGTGGATCGTCCAAAAGGAAGCCACCTGCATCTGTGTCTCCTCCTCAGCCAGTACCTGATCGGTCAGCTTCTGGGTGAGTGTGCATCTACCCCACTAGTCTGATTATTGTCCCTCTCCCTTTATAATAGGCAAAAAGGAAGGCAAAAGCGAAACACAAGCAGTGTGCGTTATGTATCCAGCCCCTTCCGGATAGTTACACTAAAAGACTATGTGATTCATGTATAAAATCAACGTTACGTGAGGAAGCCTCAGTCAAATCAGAGGATATAAGGGCCATGATCAGGGAAGAATTACGAGCCCTACAAAGCGTTGGCAGAGAGCCACGTATTAAGGAGAAAAAAGGATACGTTTCACCTGTATCCGATCAGGCCTCTGAGTTAGAGGAATCAAACTCAGATAGATCGCAGCAGGAGGTATCCTCAGATGAGGATCAGGATACGTGCTTCCCCACAGACAGCATTGACAATCTGGTGAGATCAGTTTGCAATACCATGGGCATAGAAGATCTTAAAGTCCCTAAAACACAGCAAGACATTATGTTTGCCGGCCTATCCGAAAAGAAGAGACCCTCTTTTCCGGTAATAACGGCAGTAAAGAGTTTGATCAAAAAAGAGTGGGAAAGTCAGGGGCAGAGGGGGTTACCACCATCCTCAAAAAGACGCTACCCCTTTAATGATGAAGAATTAGCAACATGGTCAAAAGCCCCAAAAGTAGACGCAGCTGTGGCGTCTACATCAAAGAGATCTTACTGCCTGTAGAGGATTCAGGCTCGTTGCAAGATCCTCTAGATCGCAAAGCCAATTCACTTCTTAAAAGAGCATGGGAGACTTCTGCAGGGGCTTTTAAACCGGCAATCTCAGCCACATGCACCGCAAGATCCATGCTTGTTTGGCTGAGTGACTTGGAAGAAGGGCTGAAAGGAGGTCTCTCTCGAGAAAAATTATTGTCCTCCATACCCCTAATTAGAGGTGCCACAGCCTTTCTAGCGGACTCGTCTGCCGACTCTATCCGCCTGGCAGCCAAGTCGGCAGGATTAACCAATGCAGCACGTAGGGCCCTATGGCTTAAGGGCTGGAAGGGTGACCCTCAGACCAAGTCTAAGTTATGCAGCCTCCCATGTCAGGGTGAGTACCTGTTTGGTACCAAACTGGATGAGATTTTAACTAAAGCAGGGGAAAGGAAGAAAGGCTTTCCAAATAGTAATAATTACCTTCCATTTTATAGGAGAGCGTTCCGAAAGCCCGCATTTAATAAAAGGAAGGAGTTTAAGAACCAGGATCGCTGGGCCACAAGAGATACAAAACAAAGGGGTGCGTTCTTTGGGAAGCGCCCTTTCAAGTTTGAAGAAAAACCCGTTAGGACAGATCTACCTGTGGGAGGCAGATTGTCCTCCTTCGCTAATCAATGGCGGGCCATAACAGCAAATATTTGGGCAAATAACCTTATCACATCTGGGTTACAATTAAAATTTTCCCCGAGTCCCTCCGGACTCATTTCTATTGACTTCATTAAAGTCTCAATTACAACAAGAGGCATTGAAGCAGGAGGTAATGAATCTCCTAGCTAAGGGAGTCTTGGTGGAGGTTCCATTCCTACAGGAGGGGAAAGGATTCTATTCCCCCTTATTTCTGATTCCTAAACCAGATGGAACATTCAGAACTATTATTAATCTTAAAAAATTAAACATCTACCTAGAAAATCAAACCTTTAAGATGGAGTCTATCCGGTCCACCATTAAACTCCTGTTTCCCTATTGCTTTATGACAGTTCTCGACCTTAAAGATGCGTATTACCATCTACCTATTTATGCAGAGTATCAACAATATCTCTGTGTAGCGATTGTATTGAATGGGTGTGTCCGACACTTTCAGTATACTGCAATGCCTTTTGGGCTATCTATAGCCCCAAGAGTATTCACTAAACTAATGGCGGAGGTAATGTCATATCTAAGACTAAAAGACACTCTCGTAATTCCCTACTTAGATGACATCTTAGTAGTAGGAAATTCTCCTTCGCAATGTCAACAACGGTTGTGTGATATGATAGCATCTCTGCAAAGATTGGGTTGGATAATAAACTGGGAAAAATCTAGACTGATCCCAACAACTCGGCAAATTTTTCTGGGAATTATATTAGATTCTACAAGCCAGAAATGTTTCCTTCTGGAAACTAAACAAATAACGGTTAGGAATAAGGTTCAGTCGGTAATAGATAAACCCCTAATTTCTTTGAGAGAAGGCATGTCCCTTCTTGGCTCCTTCACGTCATGTATCCCAGCGGTTCCATGGGCCCAATTTCATTCGAGGCATTTGCAGTATGCAATTTTACATGAAGAAAAATCTCATGGTCATTTAAATATTTAAATTTCCCTTTCTAATAAAGTAATCCAATCTCTGATATGGTGGCTAGAACCAAGAAACCTGGTCAGTGGAGTCCCCTGGGTAGTTAAACCCTCAAATATAATATATACTGATGCCAGTCCTACTGGCTGGGGCGCACATTTAAAAGATCATTTAGTCCAAGGATTATGGTCAGTCACGGAGTCAGACGACTCTTCTAATATAAGAGAGCTAAAAGCTATCTATCATGCTCTGTGAATTCCTTCCGCAGCTACACGGGACACATACCAGAATTCTGTCCGACAACATGACATCAGTCGCCTATATCAATCATCAAGGAGGAACAAAATCAGGAACACTTATGTCTATAACCGAAGACTTTATAACCATAGCCGAAGAACATCTTCTGTCCCTGTCAGCGCTGCATGTCAGAGGAGTGGACAACTCAAGAGCAGACTTCCTCAGTCGTCATACCCTCCACCAAGGGGAATGGGTCCTAAATCATCACATTTTCAAAATGATAACTATGAAATGGGGTATACCCGAGATAGATCTCTTCGCCACAAGACAAAACCGAGAACTAAAAAGATTCGCTTCAATGTTCCGGGCCGACAATCCCGATATTCTCGATGCCCTTCAGACTCCTTGGACATTTCAGAAAGCATACGCTTTTCCTCCTCTGATTCTTCTACCAACGGTAATCAGGAAGATAAGAGAGGACCGGGCAAATATAATCCTGATTGCCCCGTTTTGGCCAAAAGGACCATGGTTTTCCCTGCTCAGAGCCATGTCCATCTCGGATCCGTGGATCCTCCCAGAGGATCAGGATCTTCTTTCCCAGGGGCCCTTCAACCACCCTCATGTGAAGGGACTAAGGTTGACAGCCTGGAATTTGAGAGGCAGCTGTTAAAATTAAGAGGCTTCTCCGATAGTGTAATTAATACCTTATTGACAAGTAGGAAAAGATCCACTACTGACATATATGTGAGAGTGTGGAGGAAATTTCTAGATCTCTATCCATCAGCATTGTCTAGTGAAATTCCCATCTCCACTATTCTAGAATTTCTTCAAAAAGGACGTGACCTAGGCCTTTCAGTTAATACTCTGAAGGTACAAGTTTCTGCTCTAGGGGCCTTGTATAGTCACAATGTTGCGGGTAATAGATGGATAGCTAGATTTATTTCAGCTTGCCAGAGATCAGAGCCAGTTCAGATTCCCCAGATGCCTCCTTGGGATATTAATTTGGTCCTGGAAGCCTTAACAGGTCATCCATTTGAGCCTCTAGACTCAGCTCACATTAAATATATTTCACTTAAGACCGTTCTTCTTGTCGCGTTAGTATCGGCAAGAAGAGTAGGTGACATACAGGCGCTATCAGTAGATCCTCCCTTTATGTCAATATTTCCTGATAGAATTGTCCTGAAAACAGACCCTTCCTACCTACCTAAAATGTGTACAAAATTCCATAGATCTCAAGAGATCCTTCTTTCTATAATAATCCTACAGACCAGGAGGAGGAGAAGTACCATACTTTAGATGTGAGAAGGGCTATAATAACTTATCTGGATAGGACTAGCGCCTGGAGGAAGAGCAGGGCTCTCTTTGTTTCCTTCCAGGGTCAAAGGAAAGGATCTGGTGTTACAAAAGGCACACTATCCCGATTGATTCGGGAGGCGATACACCTGGCCTATTCCTCTAAAGGGGAGAATCCACCTGAGACTGTGAAGGCACATTCCACCCGGGCGATAGCATCATCCTGGGCTGAGCGAGCAGAGGTTCCTATAGAACTCATATGTAAGGCCGCAACCTGGTCTTCTCCTTCTATAGTCACTATAGATTAGATCTATCTGCCTCCACTGACTTGTGTTTCGGTAGATCAGTCCTTAATACGATAATCCCCCCCCCCCAAATAACTATCTCTGAAAGTCTCTCAGTGGGTGCTGTCGTGGCGAAGAGAAAACACCGGATTACGTACCGGTAATGCTCTTTTATAGAGCCACGACAGCACCCCTTCACTTCCCTCCCATTTATATATATATTAGTGTACATATGAGCACTGTTAAGGGTGGTGGATTCTTGTAGTTATACGTAGTTAAATTATAATAAATGATGATAAAGAATTGTCTACTAAAACTGGTGGGCGGTTCCTCGCAATCTCTGTAACCCAAACTGTGGGAGCGAGGGGGACCGCCCCTTTTCTCTCCGTAGGGTTTCCTGTTCCTAGGGGCGGATTTCCTCTCTGTGGGTGCTGTCGTAGCTCTATAAAAGAGCATTACCGGTACGTAATCCGGTGGTTTTTTTTAAGTTTACCGTGTATAAAATAAAGGTCCATGTCCCCACCCCCTGTGCGCCTGCCTGCTGTTCTGAAAATACTCACCCAGCTCCTTCGTTGGCTGTCGCTGCTTCCTCTCCTGGCCGCACCTTCTACTGTATGCGGTCACGTGGGGTTGCTCATTTACAGTATGGGAGGTGGAGCCGCATATTCATGACTGTAATCGGCGGCCCCACGTGACCGCATACAGTAGACGGTGCGGCCAGGACAGGAAGCAGCGACAGCCAACGAAGGAGCTGGGTGAGTATTTTCAGAACAGCGGGCGGGCGCACAGGGGGTGGGAGGGGGGTGGGGACATGGACCTTTATTTTATACATGATAAACTTAAAAAAAATGGATTATTCATATCTTCTTTACAGCAAACGCTGCTGCACAGAAGATATGAATCGCAGCTTCAGCACCATGTGGGGGGGACAGCGCTTACTGGAGCGCTGTCTCCTGCACGGCACACGGACTGCACACGGACAACGTCCGTGTGCGGTACGTGTTTTACACGGACGCATTGACTTTAATGGGTCTATGTAATACGTGCGCTCCCATGAACACTGACATGTCTCCGTGTTTGGCACACGGAGACACGGTCTGCAAAAAATCAATGACATCTGCACAGATGCATTGAATTGAATGTGTCTACGTGAGTCAGTGGCTCCGGTACGTGAGGAAACTGTCACCTCACGTACCGGAGCCACTGACGTGTGAAACTGGCCTAATAGTAACATAGTTAAGGTTGAAGGAAGACTTTAACCCCTTTACCCCCAAGGGTGGTTTGCACGTTAATGACCGAGCCAATTTTTACAATTCTGACCACTGTCCCTTTATGAGGCTATAACTCTAGAACGCTTCAACGGATCCCGGTGATTCTGACATTGTTTTCTCGTGACATATTGTACTTCATGATAGTGGTAAAATTTCTTTGCTATTACCTGCGTTTATTTGTGAAAAAAAACGGAAATTTGGTGAAAATTTTGAAAATTTTCCAACTTTGAATTTTTATGCAATTAAATCAGAGATGTCACACAAAATACTTAATAAGTAACCTTTCCCACATGTCTACTTTACATCAGCACAATTTTGGAACCAACATTTTTTTTGTTAGGGAGTTATAAGGGTTAAAAGTTGACCAGCAATTTCTCATTTTTTTACTTTTTTTTTTTTTTTTTTTTTTTTTTTTTTTAGGGACCACATCTCATTTGTAGTCATTTTGAGGGGCCTGTATGATAGAAAGTACCCAAGTGTGACACCATTCTAAAAACTGCACCCCTCAAGGTGCTCAAAACCACATTGAAGAAGTTTATTAACCCTTCAGGTGTTTCACAGGAATTTTTGGAATGTTTAAATAAAAATGAACATTTAACTTTTTTCACAAAAAATTTGCTTCAGCTCCAATTTGTTTTATTTTACATAGGGTAACAGGAGAAAATGGACCCCAAAAGTTGTAATGCCACCTGTGGCATTCGGTCAGGGTGACCGACGCTGCTTTAAGGGGTCTGCTGGGGTGATGCTATGGCAGCTAGATGGTATACCTTCCCACAGGTGAAGTATATCCCCAGAGCTTCCTGGTATGTAGACTGTGAATGGTGGGCGGTGCAGAGAACGAGAACACAAGGTTGCAGTTTCTATTACCTTTACTGATGACTCCAGCATCTACAGTCCAAGGCAGCAGATCACAGGGCAGGCAGAGTCTGGTCGGTTTGGAGGCAAGTCCAGAGTCCCCTTGTCCAAGTGGAGAATAAAAGCCTTTCCTCTAGTGCCGTGGTGGTGTAGGCCCTTACTGCTAAACTTCTCATAAGGTCCTCACAGATGTTCTCTCTCTGTCCCCTAGATTGGATAGGACATAACCCGTATGACTGGTGATTTGAGGCAGATTATAGGGACTCTAGCACGCCCCAGCCTTTAAGTTTGTCATCGTGCCTCCTGGGTGTTAGGTCACACAGGTAAAGTAGAGTTCAGCTGTCCTGCTGGTCTCTGATGTAAGTCAGAGGTCCTTACAACCTCGGTGTTCCGGCTACCGGTCTCTGCGCCTCAGAAGGAGGCAGCCTGCTCGGGGCTGGTCCCCTTCTGATATCCTCTCCTGTGCTTCCCCTCCTGCATGCTTGCTGCAAACAATTCGGCCTTCAAATGTCTTTCTGGGAGCTGCAGCTCTGTGGACATGCACAGCTCCGTGGACCCTCTGTCCTCCTCAGACTACTGTCTGGAACTCACTAACTTTCCCTGCAGACTAGTGTGTGTGTGTGTGTGTGTGTGTGTGTGTGTGTGTGTGTGTGTGTGTTAGCCTGAAGTGTGTTGCATGTTTGTGGTACTTGGATGCAGTTATCCTTTCTTGCCTCCAAACGTAATATCACTCTCCCTGGGAGGAAAGCGACATTACTGCAACGGCCAGGACCCTGGGGCGCTGCAATTTAATGTAGTGTAATTCATATAGTTGCCCACCACTGTGGTCTCTGGTATCCAGCGTTGTGCTTTTGACATCACCATCAGTGTTGGACATCAGAGCAGTGTAAGTACGTTAATACACACTACATAACATGCATGTATATGTAAAATGGGGCAGTAGCCACTGGCAAGGTACCTCACTGGCACGTTACATGAAAGTGGAGGTCCTAGTTGGGTGTGTGGACTTAAGCTGTGAGGGTGCTATGCCCATGCAGGCCACATGTAACCAATGTCACTGGTTGCCAGGACCAGATGTTTTACAGTTCAGTGAGGGAGACCACCAGTCAAAAATCTTCACGGAATAGGAACTTGGTAGGAAATGTAGACATAATATAGTGGATAAACCACTTCACGAACATTTCCTTCCCAAAATTGAGCATTTTTCAGTTTCAATTCCTTCTTCTTTACTTGCCCTCCGAATTCACTGTTCCTCACTAGTTAACCACAACCCACATTGACACTACAGTTCTGTTTAGCAAGAGTTCTTTGCTCAACCTGTGGTTCTGTCTCCTTTCCCCTTAGAAGTGCTTCGGTGCCAGTATAGCCGATACCTAACTTGTTTACTTGCCGACGTGTTGGAGCTCTCGCCCGGGACACTCTGCGTCTCGTGTACTCAGTCCGGTCTATGCACATAGCCTCTTGGAGATATAAACTCTAGGCCTTACAGATAAGCGTCTTCTCGCAGGACTGGTCTCCACAAAATCACTCCACTTCTGGTCTGAGTCTCACAATCTCTTCCTTTCAGATTCGTCTTGAAAATGTGCAAGAATGCAGCACTGCTCACACTGGACCCTAGGTCCTATCTTACCCACTACCAGGAAACTGTCGCTTTCCCTTCAACTTTACCCCTATAGCTCGGGGCTAGTCCCAACATTAACTCACTATCCCTGCTGCAAACTACACATTACCAACATTAACACAAGTCACCATTCACATTATACATCACAAGTTACATATTGAACGGGGAACATGGGCAATATGTCAGTCTCCTTACATACACTTAGAGGCACTCCCACTAACTTCTGAATTGATTCAGTAGGTTAGAGGTTTGATCACTATAATTGGCCATAAAAAGACTTGGGTAAACTTCTGCTGTAATATATCTTAATTAATATGCCCTCTGTGTTCTTATTTTTAAGGTTATCAATGTGAATGACAATGGCAAAAATGTCTGTCCAGGAATCATGGAGCTTACAGAGACTACCCTAATTTTTCATATTAGGAGAGGAGGGTTTGTGCGATGGCCTTACATCAGCCTGCTGAAATATGGCTATGACACCGATCTGTTTTCCTTTGTCTGTGGCAGGAGATGTCAGACTGGAGAAGGTAATATTGGTCTGTTAACAAAAAAAAATCACACCTGGGATATGTGCGCACACAGTCTTATTGTCATTTTTTTGCAGAATTTTCAGTGTAGAAATTGAGCAGAACCTTTTTGTTTTAAAGAGGATCTGGACTTTGTGCTTCAACTCCATCCCCCACCTCCAAAGGAAACTGAGCACATAAAAGCATGTGCAGAGCATAGTTTGAGTCTTTTCGAGTGTCTGCAAAAAATAACTTTTCTTTTTTGTTTGTTTTTACTCTAATGCTTTAGGACAAAAAATGCCACATATAAGAATTTCCTTTAAGGCTTCTTGAAAAACTCCCCAAAAGTGTGCACATAACCCTTGTAGATTGCTGCGCAAACATGTGGTGCTATGGAGTTCAAATGCTTTCTATCTGAAGAGGCAATGTGCATATTACATTTTCCAGTGGAGCATTGCACCACAAATAAGCCTCCTTATATCGGCATGCCAGAGCCGTTAAGTCGCTCTCCACAAGGAGAAACATACTCCCTTAGACCTCAGTCCTGAGCCTCTCACCTAGCCTAATAAGATCTCATACTTGGCACTGATGAGGGGCAATACCCCAAAACACCATGTCTACAAATTGAGATTCTGATTTGGCTTTTATCCGAAGTCTCTTTTTCAAGGCTTGTTAAAGGGTTGATTGTGACTTGTAGGATCGCTGCTTCCAACAGGTGCTGCTTTATAGTTAAGTCATCTTCCTCTCTGAAGAGGCAATTTTCACATACCGCTTTCTAAATTATATTATTAGATACTGAATGCACAAAATGACAAGGCTTTTTAGCCTTAAAAGGGTCATGCGGTCTTGAGATCTGACTGCAGACTTCTGAATCCTTGCGGCATGTGCACCTCACATTGAGATTCTCCATTGATGATGTTGAGAGCATGCATGCAGTCACATGCTGACAAGACTCTGCTCCTCTATTTACTTGGCTTGAGCGAGGTCAAGCAGATCTAGTCGGACTGTGGCAGGAAGTATGCAAATTGCCTGACAGTGTGCCTTGTGGTTTTAGAAGCCTACAGTCACTTAAAGGCTACAGGTTTTTATCACAAGACCAGATAACCCCTCTAACGCCATATACATATGCTTTGTGTCTGAGGGGTAGACAAAATTGCACAAGCTGCAATAAGACTAAAGGCAAGCCATTGTGTAGAGGTGAAGAAAAACTATGGATTAATAGCAGGGCTTCAGCTCAACTTTTCAAAGCCAAAAAGGTGTTCGAATATTCAGCAGGAGCAATGATGGGTGTGAAACTGCAACCAAAAACAGTCTAGGCATTATGCTAATAGTCAATTTGAATAACTACACCCCATCTCTAAACAGATATACTAATAGGACTGCTATCTGCTGGGCACCCAGGGTTAGAATATTCACCCATATAATACTCAGAATAATTTTCACTATTTGTGTCATTAACGACTGCATGGAAGGAAACTACTGGAGGTTTCTAACAATATGCAACTGCAAAAAGATCAACAAATTGAAGACAAAAACAATTGTCTAACATGAGATGAGTTTGTGTGCCAAAATCCACATACACACTGAACATTGACAACCATGTAACACCAAGAAGTAAATGTACAATCGATTAATTCAGCCTATTGTGGATATCACACTAAAATGAGAGTAAATGGGCACCATGTTATTACAAGTCCTAAGGCTATATTCACACTTAGCGGTTTTTACCGCGGAACCGCCGCGATTTTGATGCTGCGGGTCCGCAGCAGTTTCCATAGCGTTTACAGTAACATGGAAACCGCAAACCGCTGTGCACATGCTGCGGGAAAAACCGCGCGGGAACGCAGCGGTTTACAACCCGCAGCATGTCACTTCTTTGTGCAGAATCGCTGCGATTCTGCACCCATAGGAATACATTGAACCGCTTACTTCCCGCATGGGGCTGTGCCCACGTTGCAGGAAGTAAGCGGATAATGTGCGGGTGGTACCCGGGGTGGAGGAGAGGAGACTCTCCTCCAGGCCCTGGGAACCATATTTGGGGTTAAAAAATAAAAAATCTGGTTATACTCACCCTCTGATGTCCGGAGCTCCTGGGCGCTGCACGCGGCCGTCCGGTCAGAGTTGCAGTGCGACCAGGACCTGCGGTGACGTCGCGGTCACATGACCGTGACGTCACGAAGGGTCCTTCTCCCACAGCATCTTTGGAACCGGACCGCCGGGTGCAGCGCCCAGGAGATCCGGACATCAGAGGGTGAGTATAACCAATTTTTATTATTTTTAACATTACTATTGATGCTGCATATTGCTGCATATGCAGCATCAATAGTATAGGCGGAAACCCGCAGCGGAAAACGCGGAACAAACCGCGATAAATCTGCAGGGAGAACCGCAGTTGTTTTGCCCTGCAGATTTATCAAATCCGCTGCGGGAGAACCCGCAGGGACCCGACGCAAGGTGTGAACATAGCCTAAGGGTGCCCTTATAATGACAATCCTGTGGATATGGCGAGTACATGAGATCACCTTTTGTTCAAAAGTCTTGGATTACAGGGAAAAAAAACTTAATGTCCTGGCGTTTGGCAATCTTATGAATGAAGTCTGAATGATGCCCTAATCAAGTGATGTCACCACTGCAGGTATGGTGGACTAGAGATCCCCCGATGAAGGAAGTGGTTAATTTCTTAAATGCACAAGCTTCTGTCTTGGTCTCTCTGGTCCAGTAGATCTACAGCAGGGGTGTCAAACTGCACCCATAGTTTGTAAGCTTGCGAGCAGGGCCCTCACTCCTCCTGGTATCTGTTTTGAACTGTATTTCTGTTATGCTGTAATGTCTATTGTCTGTACAAGTCCCCTCTATAATTTGTAAAGCGCTGCGGAATATGTTGGCGCTATATAAATAAAATTATTATTATATTATTATTATTCCTCAAGGGCTGCAAACAGGTCATGTTTTCAGGATTTCCTTGTACTGCACAGGTGATAATTTAATCACCAAATCATTATTTGTGTAGGTGATTAAGTTATGACCTGTGCAGTACAAGGAAATCCTGAAAACATTACCTGTTTGCAGCCCTCGAGGAATGCAGTTTGACACCCCTCATCTACAGCAGTGGCGTCACTCAGTCATTCAGACTGCATCCACAAGATTGCTATGAACCTCGCTGTCCGAGGCGTTTTGTTCTTCTACATTTTGGTAGTTGTCCTAGTTGAGGATTTTTGCTGTTTTGTTGGCAACTTCCAGTTTTAATGCATGGCATTGCCTTTAAACTGTCATTGTCATACAGAAAAATCTCCTATTTGTATGCTATACTAACCTAATCAATTTACGGAGACCCTGCTCCTGGCCAATATTACCTGTTTATGAAGTCTTGTGATCTGGTTACGTCACCTCCCTCCTGTTACTGAAGCGTGTACTCCTCATTTTACCTAGCAATGATTACACCAGGATTACTAGTTTTTCAGGACCTCAAAAACCAAAGGTCGGCGTTTTATCTGCTTTCTCAGACAGAAGTCAAAAGCGAACATGTGTAATTGTTACAGCCTGGTGCAAGTTAAGAATTACAATCTATAACTAAAGCTTTGTTCACATCAGTTGAAAAATGCTGGATTGTATGATGGAAATCGGACCTTATTCTAGTCAGGGATCCATCGTGTCAGGGATCCAGAAACTCTGTGATTATTGTACTCCTGTTGTGACTGAGCAGAAAAAATATTAAATTACTAACGCAAAGCTGTAAAAGGCAAAAGTCAGAAATGTAGCGTAAGCCAGGAAAAAAGGCCAAGGCCGTAATTGGGAATCTATTATTTTGGATAAGAATGTACGGTTACTGTAATCTTCTCTAAAAGATCTCCTTTAGTCTGGAGGCAACACATGTGGTGCGACAGCCAGTCTCCAATAAGTCGTGTAACTAAAATCTGTTTCAGACTTGCAGCATAACTGTAAGGTACAGCCAAATCGCAGATACGCAAATTGCATCAAAGTCCATGATGTGTCACTTGCAAATAGCAATGGAAAGTACAACACATGCCCAATGCAATGCCAAAGGTAATCACTAGATGCAGAGTCCGATCAGTGGCTGCTTGTTACTATTAGTACCTGACTCTTACTTACTTAGCAGTGCAGTCACTACACTAGGAACTATGTAGCTACTTTAATTACTTTTTTTTTTTGGTGTGGAGGTTTTTTTTAAAAATTTTATTCATTCCCCAACTTAGGCATATTTGGGTTCAGATGTAGCCGTGCAGAAGAGCTTTTCAACTTGCTACAAATATGCATGAAAAACAATCGAATAAGTGTAATTTCTGATACAGATGGAGACTCTCCAGTAGGTAAGTGCCAAGTAGTAGTTGTTGTAGTTCCCCTGTGACTTCACTGGAGAACCCGAAGGCACATATCTGTAGTGTAATGGTGCTGGTTTGCTGATTACATTGATGCCTGTGAGGAAATCTTCTATGTGGTTCTTCAATCACAATTTGGAGTTCCCTGCTAACCAGATTTTTGGCGCACAGGAGTGGAGTGTGCACTGGGTCTTCTCCTCCCTGTCTGAGTCCCCGATCTGTGAATGACGGGTCACAGCTGAGATTTCCTACTGAGGAGGCAGGAGCCGGATAATCGGACACGGGAAGGAGGAGACCCAGTGTACGGTCCGGCCCCTGTGCACTGAAATCTAACTAGCATAACACTTCAAATACTGATTGATCCCACCTTGTGGTTCTTCAACGTAATCTGTATCACAGCGCCATGACAAAATCGTGCTTAGTCTGACAGGTTTTTCTTTAAAGGAGTCTTTCAAGATTGAAACAAAAGACCTGGACTCTTTGGGCCCCAACTTATTAGTCACCCCAGAATTCTTGCATAACCCCTTCACGACATATGATGTAAATTTGCCTACCTTTTGGATGCTGGCTTACAAGCATCAGTGTTGGAAATTACACAAATGTTATAAATTTTAAATAGGAATGTACTCGGTAAATGGAGTATGGAAACTGAAAGATGCACAGAATTAGGAGGTAGTCATCTTATTCCAGACACCTCAGGTTTTTTTTTTTTTTTTTTTGCTAGCTCAGCTCTATAACTCTTGTTTCATGTTGCATGTTTGTCTTTAGCAGATGCTGAACAAAGTTTCCCATACCGGTATGAGACCTATCCCACTCTCCCAGCAACCTCCCTAATCTCATCTACCATAAGGCCAGAGCCTATTGGAAGTGAATTCCTCACTCCTTCATCTTCTACAAGATCTTCAGAAGTGAGTCAGTTGCTGTTCATTCTTTATTAGTGATGAAGGGGTATACTCGTTGCTTGGGTTTTCCAGAGCACGCTTGGGTGGTCTCCGGGTATTTGTAAGTGCTCTGAGATTTAGTTTGACGCAGCTGCATGGTTCACGGCTGCTAGCCAGGCTGAGTACATGTGGGGGTTGCCTGGTTGCTAGGGAATCCCCACATGTATTCAAGCTGTCTATCAGCTGTAAATTGTGCACCTGCGGCAAGGAAAACTAAATCTCCGAGTACTTCCGAATACTCGGAGATCAGGAAAACCCGAGCAACAAGTATACTCGCTCATCACTATTTGTTATGCATTATTTATAGCTCTATCAATGTCTCTATTGTTTACTTTTTTTTTCTCCCCCCTAAAATTGCAAATTTCCTGACTAGAACAAGATAAAAAGATCCAATTTACCTCTACACCATAAGCTTTCAGATGGTGGCATGAGTCAAATGTCTATGCAAAGCTATCTTAATGTAGACGAGCATCTTGGACTTGGCCCAGCCTCTATGGTTGGGAACACCATGAAAAGTGAAGAGCTACAAACCTTCAGTAATGTACAATCTAGAGATTTAAATGGAGCCATATGGGACACTGGTTATGACAGTGATGACCGTCAAGAATCCTCCTGTGTGAGAAGAATGGGGTATGAAAATGTTTCAGCTATTCCAGGAGCGTGTCTTAGGTCCCGAAGCATGTTGGTTTCGTTCAGTAGCTCGGAGTCACAAAGCAGTGATAATTTAACACCTCGTATATCGGGATGTGTCAATAGTAAGGCATCTTCTCCATTGATCATTGAGCAAAATATAGCCTCCATGAAGGAAGACGGCAGTTCATTAGACACAGAGAAATTGTCTTCAGCGAGAGATTCCAAAATGCGTCAAGGCAGTGCACCCATCTATTTTAACTTTGATGTCAGGCAGTCTTCTCAGGAATCAAAAACTCTCAATTACATCCAGGTTGAGATGGAAAGTGGTATTGACTCGGACAACCCTGAAACACCTCAAAGTCCTGATGTACAATGGAGCTTGGGCCGCCAGTCTCAGATTTACACAGAACTGGACTTGGCAAAAACCACAGCTTTGTCACTTATACAGAGGAACTGGCCTAAAGAAGATGGCACTAGGAAAACTAGACATAATGGCAAACCTTTCCCAGTTTGACCATGTAGTTTCTAACAATTTAGTCTTTAAGGCAAAGCATCGTTATTATTGATCACACAGTTTAGTATATAAAGTCTAGAATCTGTAATTTTGAGTACTGTTCTTGCAGTCTTCACCTGTCTTTAGCTGGTCTACAAGCAATGGAAATTAACAAAGGGACTAGCAGCTTTTGTTGGCCATTAAAACATTAATCAGACTTTTTGTGTGTAAATATATTGGCTGTCATGCTTCCAGTTGACTACCTAATGACTTTTGATCACTTGCAGATCTTAATATAACTGAAGGATTAGGCCTTATTCATTCTAGTACACATTGGATAGGCCATATGTGGAAGTTACTATGCAACAAATTTTCCAATTCCTGGGACTGGTTTTCAAATGCTAAATACTGACTTAACACCACCATTGTATAATTTATTGGAGCAGCCTTGTGGCCACCAACATTCCTACTAGGAAAAGTTCAAAAGGCCACCAGTAGATTGTGCAACACCAATCCCGCAATTCTTGTGCCACCAAATGTTGGGTAAGGCTAGCTTTTTTTGCTTCATAGCTAAACTGAGCCTGATGGGAGATTCATGATGCTCAAACCAGTGTTTCAGAGTATAAAATTTACAAGGCTGTGATAACGCCACTCATGTCTGATTCACACTACCCAAATTTTGTTGGGTTACATTAAAGTTCTGTCCTAAAATTTCACATGACAATTTCTTTTGTCTATATTGGGAGAGGGTGGGGAGATGTTAATTAACTTTGTTTTTTTACTGTAATATTTTCAATAGTGACAAACTGCATGCATAACTTGAATGCGGTTAATAAAGCATTAAAGTTTTTATTGTGTCATGCCTATTCCTGAACCGGGGAGAATCTGACAAGTGGTGTGTGTGCCATACCAAAAAAAATATTAACTAGTCCATGATTGGAGTAATAACATGGTAAAATCACCAAACTCCGGTGTATGGGCACAAGTAGCAGCCCAATTCATAGGAAGAATTTGGCACACAAATGGAAAATTTCAAGGTGATTTGCAAGAGTGAGAACATAACGTTTTGGTCTGTGCTTAGCCCTTCCTCAGATGCATGGATTTACACCAGAGAACAAGTGTAAAGGGCTGCTTATGAAAGGCTTTAATAGCATAGAGTAGTGGCAAATTCACTATAGGTGTCGTGCCTTTGTAAGTCACATAGGCTTCCAAAGGAGCCACACCTGTAGTGGATTCTCAGAGATGGTTTGGGGACCCTTGTGCTGGTGTAGCTGCACTGTTTTATCAAGACCAAAGTCGGTGCTGCCATCTACCGGAAATTTTGGAGCACTTCATGCTTCCCTCGGAAATTTCCATCTCCAAAAAGTTGGTCAGCATTCTCCAGCAGGACTTGGCACCTGTCCGCACTGCCAAATGTACCAACACCTGGTTTAAAAACAACCATATCGCTATGCTTGATTGGCCAGCAAACTCACCTGACCTTAACCCAATAGAGAATCTATGGGGTATTGTAAAGAAGATGAAACATCAGACCCAATAATGCAGATGAGCTGAAGGCTGCTATCAAAGCAACCTGGGCTTCCATAACACCTCAGCAGTGCCACTGGCTAATTTCCTCCATGCCTCGCCGCATTGATGCAAAAGGCGCCCTGACAAAGTATTTAGTGCATTTACAGAACATGCCATATATTTTTGGACTAGAAGACACACTTTATTCCTCCAAATAATGGGGGTGCTTCTTATAGTTCGGATGTACCGGCTGAGATGGGGCAACAGCGGAGGAGTAGTGGGTCACAGGAGGCAGGAGCAGGCGGCTGTGGCTAACTCCTATGCCCGCTGCTAAAGAGAAATGAATATTCACTGAATTCCATGCCCAGGGGTATGGAGGATAATGAACATTCATTTCTCTTTAATAGCATCCTGATATGCATGACCCCATCAGAAAAACATAAAAAAAAAAAAAAATTAACTTCCCTTTGCTCCCTCGCAGCGTCTTGTTCCAAGGCCAGCATCTGCTTTATGCTTGTAAGCAGCGCATGGCAGTGACGTCATGTGTTGCTTACAAGCCAAAGGGCAGCTGCCGAAACACACTGCGCTGCATGCTGGGACTGTGCGTGGAAGGCAGTTAGTATTCATTGCTCACTCTTTAGTAGCGTGCGCAGTGTCAGTCGCCGGCTTCCTTCCAACGCCCCAGTGGCCGAACTCCTCAGATTGAGCGCTAATGAATTGACATTCGCAAGTAGTGCTTATTTCTTCCCCTACATAAACTATATGCATCAGTCATACTCACATTTGCCCTTGGGGATGGGTGTTTTTCCATCATACATGACGGCACCACAAGAGAGGGGATCCGCCCTTCAAGGACAGGAAACCTTCAAGATAAAAGGGGCAGCTCCTCTCTCCACATCAGTTGTTTTAAAGAGTACGAGAGGAACTCCGCTGGTTAGTGTACACATAAATAATACATCCTATACGGTTCTTATCACCGACACCCAACTAATGACGTGATCAACAGGGTGGGAATGTAAGGGTGCCGTCATGTCTCATGAAAAAACACATTACCAGGTATGTAATACCCATGTTTCCGCTAAACCAGATGGCAGAATAACAATCCTCCCATTTTTTTGGGGATTGCAGATAAAGTAGGTTAGAACCATTTTGTATACAAACCTTAGGCAGTGTTTCTTCTTAGTGCCCTTCAATACAATCGCTGAAATTCCAGTGAGATCACATGTGAGAGCCACACACTGGAACACTCGCCAAGCAACAATACAGTGAGCTGAATTTTAGTCTGATAGCTATGATATCTGCAGTGCAAGGGTGGAGAATTTTCTGCAAGAAGTAAGTTGGTCTTGGGCCGCCAGCCCTGTTTTTCTGTTTGCTGGTTCTTATAATGAAGAGTGTTTGTATGCAGCATTCACTAATGAAGATCATGACATGTGTGATGTATGTAAGAGTCGCAGTCTGTGTCTCCCCTGTAATGTAAATATACGGCAGTTTCTGTATCCCACTTAATGTATCTACAGCAGTCTGTGTCTCCTATGTGATGTACTGTGTATGTACAGAAGTCTCGGTGTCAATGTGATGTACTGTGTGTGTGTATGTATGTGTATATATATATATATATAATCTGTCTTCTATGTGAGGTTATGCAGAGACTGCTGGATATGTGATGTGTGTGTGTGTGTATATATATATAAAGATTGCTCTCACTAATTGTATTGGGGGACACTCGCTTGGCACGGGATTAACGTAGTCAGGCACAATTTTTCGCTTAAACACAGTCTATACGGTTTATCAGTGTCATAAACCGGGTTGTGCACAGTTCACATTATACATTTCATCAAACACAATAGGTTCCATCTGATGATATTAACTTGCAGCTTTGTCTTAAACACTTAATTTACGGCTTTGTTTCACGGACACTAAACATGCTGGACCTCTCACTTCGCCAAGTTACCATGGGTGTCCGTACAGTTCACCAATGTCCCAAGTCACGTACAGCGCATATGACACTGGGTCGCAGTCTCTAAACACGCCGAACCTCACTCCGTTCAGTCACCGTGGGAGACCACACAGTTCATGGAACATCACAAGCACCAACAGTCTGTATATTACCTGACTGGAGCTCCTGCTCCACATGCTGACTCCTTGTCAGTCCACTTCTCTGGGAAAGCTGCCTCACAGGGATCACCAACTTGCCTGGGCGGCATATCTTAGTCAGTCCAGACCCACCGAAGGACGGTAGTTTCCTCAACACAGACCATCCAGAACCAGAGTCTTACTGTGTGCTATTCAGGGATCCGGTCCTACTCCCAGAACCTCCCAACACCCCAGCATGTGCTCTTCAGGGAGCCTCCTCCCAGGTGTTCCAACGCAGGTTGCCCAGTGTGCTATTCAGGATTCCTACTCCCAGGAAATCCAACACACTGGCATCTCCTCACATGAACCGCCCATGTGACCTGTCCAGGTGCTATTCAGGACCTCATCCAACACCCCAGGCATATAACCTGTCCAGGTGCTATTCAGGATGTCAGTCCAACACCCCAGGCCACTAGCAAGTCCAAAGCCCCACCATGTGCTCTTCAGGACTCCTACTCCCAGGAAATCCAACACAGGTTGTTCAGTGTGCTATTCAGGACTCCTACTCCCAGGAAATCCAACACATTAGCATGTGCTCTTCAGGATTCCTACTCCCAGGAAATCCAACACAGACTTCCAGGACCTTCACCACTCAGGTCCAAACACTGGAACCACACCGGAACATGTGACCCACACCCTGGTCACATTATATATCCTTAACCACTCCCCTGGGTGGGAGTGTGGATGTGTGGCTAGTTTGTCCTGCCCATCTCACATAACTAGCCTAGTAAGTCTCCCTTACAACTACACCATACATATACACACTCTTGAGGGACTACAGGTCCCAGAACAACAACATTGCATCAGACTTACCACGCAGACTCCCTCTGCGACACTTATCGGCCATTCACAACACAGCCAGTCACTGTTTCACCACCATTATAACAACAGATATGCCTCCATGCATATCCCAAAGAGCACACACAGCACCCCTTAGCTGCCACAGGGGTCACTGCATCACAATATATATATAAGCAGTCTCAGTGTCTCCTATGTGATATATTCAGCAAACCTCCTACATCTTGTGTTTCGTAATCGATACCGGAACCATAGTGAATTCCCTACTTTCATGAGACATACAGTGAAATACACATCTGTGTTCAGAACAACTTACTGCTGCGAGTTCTTTACAAAACTTACCATTGTAAAGAGTCGCTGCAATCTGACCGACGTAAACATGGAAAAGCACTTGTGAGTAGCAACATCATCCATACCACCTAACACACATCACAATATAGAAAAAGCTCCAGTCATTGTATTATGGGCGAGTTAATTAATTGTCCAACTAAAGAACATTTTTAAGTAGATTATTTTGTATGGCTCGAGACTGATGCTATAGATATTCAAATGGCCCCTTACAGAATAAAAGGTTCCCCACCTCTGCTATAAAGAAAGGGCTACTGGAAAACTTCAACTGGAGTGGACTAAACCACTTGGACCATGTAGAATGGTGGCAGCATTCAGATAGATCATCTCCTTTTATGTGTACCTAAATTGTCTGAATTGTGAAAATAAACTAGCACTAGGAAGAATATTTTTTTTCTTATGCCGGACAATGTGCAAGAACTGACAGTCAGCATTTGTCTCCAAGAGCTCCCTGTTTTTTGGTTTTTTTTAGGTTGTGTTTTTAAACATTTGGCAATGATATAAGGGGGAATCGCCAGATTTATGGAGGTATGGTTGGTCTAACTGCATATCGCTCTAAAGCAAGCATTAAAAGAAGAGCAAATCAACTCTGCTTCTTTGTGTAGGATCCAATTAATCAAGCAAAAAGTCTAGTTTTCTGCTGTAAAACAACTTGAAACAGTGTAAAACGTTTGCACAAGTTGTAGATGCACAAAAAATGTGATTCTTGGCATTTATACTCCAATCTTGATCTGTAAAAAGTCGGACATGTGAACAGCTCCATAGATTATTAAACAGTTGATGTACCACTGTTTTATGATGACAATTGTATTGCCTTCTTTATTTATTTTATTTTTGTTACTTCTTTTAAATAAAAATTGCTTTGTGCTGCCATTTACTGGACCCCATTTTTTAAGTATTTCCACAGATACACCTATGTGAGGGCTTTTTTTTTTATAGGGCAAGGTGTAATTTATATTGGTACCATGGGTACATAGAGCGATTTGATTGCTTTTTATTACATTTTTTACTGCCGTTGGATCTTTACATTTTTTTTCCTTCAGTATTTCCGTATGGGGTAATTAATTTTGTATACCTGTTTTTACATTATGAAGATGAGATACAAGAAGGTATTTACATTGCCTTCAGTGGGACCCTAAATGCCATGGTACACCTTCAGCTCCCTGTGATGGCCCAAAGGGCAACATAAATAAAAACACACATACTTAACTTCTGCATCAAACTACTTAAAACAGCATCTCAATGGTTAAATAGAGGCAATACAAGGCAGGTTGGTAGAAGTGGGTGCCAGCTGTATAAAGAAGCCGGCACCTACTGTATATGAATTGGGCTAAGCTCCATATAACTGCATCAGACATGTGACATACATGTAGATCGCATGTTGAGAATGGGATATATTGTTTTTAAACACAATACTTGTACCCTAGTTTACATGTGTGTAAGAAAACTGGATAATCAGCAGCCATGTGTGATGGTAATGACTATACAAAGTAGTCAAATGCTATCTATATTTTGTTGTATTGTAAAGATCCATAAAAGAAAGCTCAGATGCACATGATATACACTGACTTCATTAATAACTTTATTCAAGTTTGATAATGTGGAATTTTGGAATTTTCCATTAAAGTCAGGACAATAGTCGTCCTTTAACACTCAGGAGAGGAAAAACCCCCAATGGTGGAAACCTCTAGGGAACCATGGTTAAAGGAGTGCCCTTCCCTTGGGCTGTGGACAGGTGAGAGCAGAGACCGAGCCCGGAATCTGCTTCTTCTTACAGCCATTACCTCACATGTGTCGTGGGTACACATAGCTGTGGAAAGTCCAGTAAATGCCATATGAATCGGTGAGAGCAGTCCAAGCCTGGAATCTGCCTATTCATGCAGCAGGTAAGTCACTTGTCCGTGAACACGCCTGACTGCGGAAAGTCCGGTAAGTGTCATATCCATAGCTGAGAGCAGTCCAAGCCTGGAATCTGCCTCCTTATGCAGCAGGTAAGTCACTTGTCCGTGAACATGTCTGACTGCGGAAAGTCCGGTAAGTGTCAAATCCATAGTTGAGGGCAGTCCAAGCCTGGAATCTGCCTCGTTATGCAGCAAGTAAGTCACTTGTCCGTGAACACGCTTGACTGCGGAAAGTCCGGTAAGTGTCATATCCATAGCTGAGGGCAGTCCAAGCCTGGAATCTGCCTCGTTATACAGCAGGTAAGTCACTTGTCCGTGAACATGCCTGACTGCGGAAAGTCCGGTAAGTGTCATATCCATGGGTGAGAGCAGATACTGAGCCCAGAATCTGTCTCTTTTTTCATAATCACAGGTTGCCTGATCCTCACATGGTAGCCACCATGTAATGGAGTTGTAGCGGAGTCGTCGTCTGAATCTCCTGCTGGATTCCTTATTCATTTTTGGAACTCAGTGAACTCTCGATTTTTCTGCAGAAACAATAGTGGATTATGACTAAACATGGAGCAGCAGAATATTATGTATAAGAAACATACAATATAGATGCTTTTTGTTTTTTTTTTACATGACATCCCCTTAGGAGAATCTAGATAATATTACACCACTAATCTATGGCCTATTGCAGAATCCAGTTTGATATAAATGACAGTTTGTATCCTATATATTAGATCTAGGAGCTTCTCCATAGAAAATATAGACTTTTATACAAAACTAAATCCTAGCTTTAAAGGGCTATTCCCATCTTATTCGTTTATGGCATATCCACCCAATAGTTTGCAAGAAAAAAAGTAATAATTGAAAAGAATAAAATAGGATTAAGTAGATAAAGCACTGAATAAATTAGGAAGGCGGCAGGAGTGGTGTAAGATCTCGTCTACAGCAATCTCAATCTGCGCATATGCCACCTCTGGTGACTATTTAACATAGGGATATAATTGGGAAAATGAACTACGCTCACTGCACCGACACCTTCTGAGATCCCAGTAACGGCAGCCTCGCCCGCTCCTGTCACTGGCAGCCTCGCCCGCTCCTGTCACTGCCAGCCTCCTGAAGCAGCAACCTTGCCTCCTTGGACGCCAAGTAGGACAGGTATAAATCCTAGCTGTGCAGGATTTGATTAGATGCACCCACCTTACTTTTTACTAAAACCATAGCTTGTGTTCACTAGATGTGTGAGTCTGCTGGATGAAGCAGGGTCAAGTGTGCTGGAGCTGGTGTGTGTTCAGTCAAAACATGAGCTGTAGCCGAGAGGGAGATGTGCCGGGATCTCTCTCTGAAAGGAGACAGCATGGATCAGCTAGGAAAGCTGAGCAGTCTGTGTGCAGAAGCTGCAGAGACCAGTGTGTCAGCTGCAGCCTGTTCAGTGTGAACCGTGCCCAGGAGTTGAACACTTCTGTTTGGCACTGGAGGCTGCTGGAGCACAGGCTGAAAAAGATACTGAGATTGATGGGATTGTGCTCTCCTGTGTATGAAGTTTCCTCTGGGAGAAAGAACTAGTCTGTTCGGGTGAGCCCACACAGACATATGTGCCATGCTAAATGAACTGTTTATTTGCGGTGATACCTTTGTGCCCAGAACAGGCTGTTTTTTAGTTTTTAACCCCTTCCCAACCCATGACCCCACGTAGGCGTCATGAAAGTCGGTGCCAATCCGACCTGTGACGCCTATGTGGCGTCATGGAAAGATCGCGTCCCTGCAGATCGGGTGAAAGGGTTAAATCCCATTTCACCCGATCTGCAGGGACAGGGGGAGTGGTAGTTTAGCCCGGGGGGGTGGCTTCACCCCCCCGTGGCTACGATCGCTCTGATTGGCTGTTGAAAGTGAAACTGCCAATCAGAGCGATTTGTAATATTTCACCTATTATAACTGGTGAAATATTACAATCCAGCCATGGCCGATGCTGCAATAACATCGGCCATAGCTGGAAACACTAATGTGCCCCCACCCCACCGATCGCCCCCCCAGCCCTCCGATCTGTCCGGTACACTGCTCCGGCTCTCCTACGTCCTGTGCGCCGCTCCCCCCGTGCTCTTGTCCGCTCCCCCCGTGCTCCAATCACCCCTCCGTGCTCCAATCACCCCCCCTGCAGTCCGATCCACCCCCCCCGTGCTCCGTTCCACCCCCCCGTGCTCCGTTCCACCACCCCGTGCTCCGTTCCACCCCCCCGTGCTCCGTTCCACCCCTCCCGCGCTCCGAACCACCCCCCCATGCTCCGATCCCCCCCACCGTGCTCCCCCCCACCCCATCATACTTACCGATCCTGCCGGGGTCCGTCCGTCTTCTCCCTGGGCGCCGCCATCTTCCAAAATGGCGGGCGCATGCGCAGTGCGCCCGCCTAATCTGCCGGCCGGCAGATTCGTTCCAAAGTGCATTTTGATCACTGAGATATAATCTATCACAGTGATCAAAATAAAAAAAATAATAAATGACCCCCCCTTTGTCACCCCCATAGGTAGGGACAATAAAAAAAATAAAGAATTTTTTTTTCCACTAATGTTAGAATAGGGTTAGGGTTAGGGCTAGGGTTAGGGGTAGGGCTAGGGTTAGGGCTAGGGTTAGGGTTACGGTATGTGCACACGTATTCTGGTCCTCTGCGGATTTTTCCGCAGCGGATTTGATAAATCCTCAGTGCTAAACCGCTGCGGATTTATGGCGGATTGACCGCGGTTTTTCTGCGCATTTCACTGCGGTTTTACAACTGCGATTTTCTATTTGAGCAGTTGTAAAACCGCTGCGGAATCCGCACAAAGAAGTGACATGCTGCGTAATGTAAACCGCTGCGTTTCCGTACAGTTTTTCCGCAGCATGTGTACAGCGATTTTTGTTTCCCATAGGTTTACATTGAACTGTAAACTCATGGGAAACTGCTGCGGATACGCAGCGTTTTCCGCAGTGTGTGCACATACCTTTAGAATTAGGCTATGTGCACACGGTGCGGATTTGGCTGCGGATTCGCAGCAGTGTTCCATCAGGTTTACAGTACCATGTAAACCTATGGAAAACCAAATCCGCTGTGCCCATGGTGCGGAAAATACCACGCGGAAACGCTGCATTGTATTTTCCGCAGCATGTCAATTCTTTGTGCGGATTCCGCAGCGTTTTACACCTGTTCCTCAATAGGAATCCGCAGGTGAAATCCGCACAAAAAACACTGGAAATCCGCGGAAAATCCGCAGGTAAAACGCAGTGCCTTTTACCCGCGGATTTTTCAAAAATGATGCTGAAAAATCTCACACGAATCCGCAAGGTGGGCACATAGCCTTAGGGTTAGGGTTGGAATTAGGGTTGTGGTTAGGGTTGTGATTAGGGTTATGGCTACAGTTGGGATTAGGGTTAGGGGTGTGTTGGGGTTAGTGTTGGAGGTAGAATTGAGGGGTTACCACTGTTTAGGCACATCAGGGGTCTCCAAACGCAACATGGCGCCACCATTGATTCCAGCCAATCTCGTTTTCAAAAAGTCAAATGGTGCTCCCTCAATTCCCAGCCCTGACGTGTGCCCAAACAGTGGTTTACCCCCACATATGGGGTACCAGCATACTCAGGATAAACTGCGCAACAATTACTGGGGTCCAATTTCTCCTGTTACCCTTGTGAAAATAAAAAAATGCTTGCTAAAACATCATTTTTGAGGAAAGAAAAATGATTTTTTATTTTCACGGCTCTGCGTTGTAAACGTCTGTGAAGCACTTGGGGGTTCAAAGTGCTCACCACATATCTAGATAAGTTTCTTGGGGGGTCTAGTTTCTAAAATGGGGTCACTTGTGGGGGGTTTCTACTGTTTAGGCACACCAGGGGCTCTGCAAACGCAACGTCACGCCCGCAGACCATTCCATCAAAGTCTGCATTTCAAAAGTCACTACTTCCCTTCTGAGCCCCGACGTGTGCCCAAACAGTGGTTTACCTCCACACATGGGGTATCAGCGTACTCAGGAGAAACTGGACAACAACTTTTGGGGTCCAATTTCTCCTGTAACCCTTGGGAAAATAAAAAATTCTGGGCTAAATAATTATTTTTGAGGAAAGAAAACGTATTTATTATTTTCATGGCTCTGCATTATAAACTTCTATGAAGCACTTGGGGGTTCAAAGTCCTCACCACACATCTAGATTAGTTCCTTTGGGGGTCTAGTATCCAAAATGGGGTCATTTCTGGGGGATCTCCAATGTTTAGGCACACAGGGGCTCTCCAAACGTGACATGGTGTTCGCTAATGATTGGAGCTAATTTTCCATTTAAAATCAGCGTACTCAGGACAAACTGGACAACAATATTTGGGGTCCAATTTCTCCTATTACCCTTGGCAAAATAGGAAATTCCAGGCTAAAAAATCATTTTTGAGGAAAGAAAAATTATTTTTTATTTTCATGGCTCTGCGTTATAAACTTCTGTGAAGCACCTGGGGGTTTAAAGTGCTCAATATGCATCTAGATAAGTTCCTTGGGGGGTCTAGTTTCCAAAATGGGGTCACTTGTGGGGGAGCTCCAATGTTTAGGCACACAGGGGCTCTCCAAACGCGACATGGTGTCCGCTAACAATTGGAGCTAATTTTCCATTCAAAAAGTCAAATGGCGCGCCTTCCCTTCCGAGCCTTACCATGTGCCCAAACAGTGGTTTACCCCCACATATGAGGTATTGGCGTACTCGGGAGAAATTGCCCAGTAAATTTTATGATCCATTTTATCCTATTGCCCATGTGAAAATGAAAAAATTGAGGCGAAAAGTATTTTTTTGTGAAAAAAAAGTACTTTTTCATTTTTAGAGATCAATTTGTGAAGCACCTGAGGGTTTAAAGTTCTCACTAGGCATCTAGATAAGTTCCTTGGGGGGTCTAGTTTCCAAAATGGGGTCACTTGTGGGGGAGCGCCAATGTTTAGGCACACAGGGGCTCTCCAAACGCGACATGGTGTCCGCTAACGATGGAGATAATTTTTCATTCAAAAAGTCAAATGGCGCTCCTTCCCTTCCGAGCCTTACCATGTGCCCAAACAGTGGTTTACCCCCACATGTGAGGTATTGGTGTACTCAGGAGAAATTGCCCAACAAATTGTAGGATCCATTTTATCCTGTTGCCCATGTGAAAATGAAAAAATTGAGGCTAAAAGAATTTTTTTGTGAAAAAAAGTACTTTTTCATTTTTACGGATCAATTTGTGAAGCACCTGGGGGTTCAAAGTGCTCACTATGCATCTAGATAAGTTCCTTGGGGCGTCTAGTTTCCAAAATGTGGTCACTTGTGGGGGAGCTCCAATTTTTAGGCACATGGGGGCTCTCCAAACGTGACATGGTGTCCGCTAAACAGTGGAGCCAATTTTTCATTCAAAAAGTCAAATGGCGCTCCTTCCCTTCCAAGCCCTGAAGTGCGCCCAAACAGTGGTTTACCCCCACATATGAGGTATCAGCGTACTCAGGACAAATTGGACAACAACTTTCGTGGTTCAGTTTCTCCTTTTACCATTGGGAAAATAAAAAAATTGTTGCTAAAAGATAATTTTTGTGACTAAAAAGTTAAATGTTCATTTTTTCCTTCCATGTTGCTTCAGCTGCTGTGAAGCACCTGAAGGGTTAATAAACTTCTTGAATGTGGTTTTGAGTACCTTGAGGGGTGCAGTTTTTAGAATGGTGTCACTTTTGGGTATTTTCAGCCATATAGACCCCTCAAACTGACTTCAAATGTGAGGTGGTCCCTAAAAAAAATGGTTTTGTAAATTTCGTTGTAAAAATGAGAAATCACTGGTCAAATTTTAACCCTTATAACTTCCTAGCAAAAAAAAATGTTGTTTCCAAAATTGTGCTGATGTAAAGTATACATGTGGGAAATGTTATTTATTAACTATTTTGTGTCACATAACTCTCTGGTTTAACAGAATAAAAATTAAAAATGTGAAAATTGCAAAATTTTCAAAATTTTCGCCAAATTTCCGTTTTTATCACAAATAAACGCAGAATTTATTGACCTAAATTTACCACTAACATGAAGCCCAATATGTCACAAAAAAACAATCTCAGAACCGCTAGGATCCGTTGAAGCGTTCCTGGGTTATTACCTCATAAAGGGACACTGGTCAGAATTGCAAAAAACGGCAAGGTCTTTAAAGACAAAATAGGCTGGGTCATGAAGGGGTTAATCCCCTGGAGCTTTATGAAAACAATAAAACGTCGCTGGATTGGAAAAAAAGACATTGCCTGTTTGAATGCTAACTAATGCCTACCTGAGAGCGTGAACCCTACAAAGTCTAACATATACCAATCAGTTATCAGCAGGGCACAACTCCAGGGTGACGAGTGTGAGCCACAAGAAGTCTACACTAAAATGTTCCCATTACTGGAGTAACCTGAAGATAAGACATTTCCTCTACAGACTCCTGTGTAGCTCATAAATCATTACTTACTACACTTACCCACATATTGCACCAATAGCAAGGATTGCTACAATGGCAACTACAGTTACTGCAAAGATAACCAGAATGGCAGCATTTATAACACGTCCAAGTGATTCTATCCTCAGAAGTTCTTGGAGGGACGGTGATATGAACTAGAAAAGAAGGAACATAAGTGATCAGGGAACGAACACATGATGGGAGATGACGTTTCAAGAAAAATGGCCACTGAAAAAAGCCCAAAGCGACGATTGCCCACAGGAAAATTTACCTTTGCAAAATGTTTCCCACATGGAAATTGCCCATATGGAAATTTGCCCACAAAAAGTTTTACCAAAAACTTCACACTGTTTTGAGGGATTTCACAATGCACTTAATTCTCTGTTCTACTGCAGTCATCCAAGCTTGTGGTTTTTCTTTGATGGATTGCAGAGGGACCTGGTTTGCGACAAATTAACTGTGTCCTTACAAGGATGAATGTTTGAGGAGTGTGGTGATGGGTGACCTAATGTCCCAACCGGGTTAAAAAAAACTGGACTGTGCCCACGGACTGTTGGGGAGATGTTGTGTCGACCTGAGGGCTGTGGTTTCGATAAGAACTTGAACTATATGTTCCGCGATCCCAACCTAGTGGGAGTGGTGTAAGTGGTGACCGACAAAGGGCACTTTATGCTCCTGGAAGGAGACATTAATTTGATGTGGATTTTAAGTGTTTGTTTTCTAGATTCTTGAATGGTTGAGGGCAACAAAGTTCAAAGCGTGGAGTTATGTAAGGGTGTGGACTGTGCTGTTGTGTTTTTGCACTGAACACAATAATTGCGTCATGTGTACATTGTCATTCATTTTTATACATATGTGTTTCATGTGAAGTGAAGATAATGTCCTGCGATTTTTAGCATGTAATGTATAGCGTTAATATACAATGTGAGTAGTGTATATTGCAGGGTAAGCACAGAAAAAGACATTACTAGGATTAGGACATAAGGTAGTGACAAATAAGGTAAAATAGACAGTGATAAGCATTATAAGTGTGATAAGATGCTTAGTGTACAGTAGTTAGATGATGTCTATACGATAATATCCAGTTAATGTACCGTATATACTCGAGTATAAGCCGACCCGAGTATAAGCCGACCCCCCTGATTTTGCCACAAAAAACTGGGAAAACTTATTGACTCGAGTATAAGCCTAGGGTGGAAATGCAGCATTTACCGGTGAATTTCAAAAATAAAAATAGATCATTATTTCCCCATAGCTGTGCCATATAGTGCTCTGCACCGTTCATATTTCCCCATATCTGTGCCCCATACAGTGCTCTGCACCGTTCATTTTGTCCCATATCTGTGCCCCATATACAATGCTCTGCACCGTTCATTTTGTCCCATAGCTGTGCCCCATACTGTGCTCGGCACCGTTCATTTTGTCCCATAGCTGTGCCCCATATGGTGCTCTGCACCGTTCATTTTGTCCCATAGCTGTGCCCCATATAGTGCTCTGCACCGTTCATTTTGTCCCATAGCTGTGCCCCATATATGCTCTGCACCGTTCATTTTGTCCCATAGCTGTGCCCCATATAGTGCTCTGCGCCGTTCATTTTGTCCCATAGCTGTGCCCCATACTGTGCTCGGCACCGTTCATTATTGCCCCATATCTGTGCCCCATATACAATGCTATGCACCGTTCATTTTGTCCCATAGCTGTGCCCCATATAGTGCTCTGCACCGTTCGTTTTGTCCCATAGCTGTGCCCCATATAGTGCCCTGCACCGTTCATTTTGTCCCATAGCTGTGCCCCATATAGTGCTCTGCACCGTTCATTTTGTCCCATAGCTGTGCCCCATACTGTGCTCGGCACCGTTCATTATTGCCCCATAGCTGTGCCCCATATATGCTCTGCACCGTTCATTTTGTCCCATAGCTGTGCCCCATACAGTGCTCTGCACCATTCATTGTGCCCCATACAGTGCTCTGCACCGTTCATTGTGCCCCATACAGTGCTCTGCACCGTTCATTGTGCCCCATACAGTGCTCTGCACCGTTCATCCCATAAGTGCTCTGCACCGTTCATTTTGTCCCATAGATGCTCCACATAAATCTGTGCCGCTGCTGCTGCTGCAATTAAAAAAACAAAACAAAACACATACTCACCTCTCTTGCTTGCAGCTCCCGGCATCTCGTTCCGGCGTCCGGTCCCGGCGTCTCGGCACTGACTGATCAGGCAGAGGGCGCCGCGCGCACTATATGCGTCATCGCGCCCTCTGACCTGAACAGTCAGAGCGCAGACGCTGGGAAGATGGAGGCGCCGGGAAGATGGAGCGACGCCCGGCGGCTGGAACGCGGACAGGTGAATATTACATACTTACCTGCTCCCGGCGTCCGGCTCCCTCTGCCTGTCACAGCTGGTCTTCGGTGCCGCAGCCTCTTTCTCTATCAGCGGTCACCGGCACCGCTGATTAGAGAAATGAATACGCGGCTCCACCCCTATGGGAGGTGGAGCCGCCTATTCATTTTTCTAATGAGCGGTCCCACGTGACCGCTGAAGATGGGAAGAAGCTGCAGCACAGAAGACCGTGGGACGGCAGGGGGAGCGCCAGGATCGCTGGGACTAGGTAAGTATGCCTCAGCGCCCTCACCCCCTCACCCGCCGACCCTGCCACCCACCTTGACTCGAGTATAAGCCGAGAGGGGCACTTTCAGCCCAAAAATTTGGGCTGAAAATCTCGGCTTATACTCGAGTATATACAGTATGTGACGCATTGGGTGGGGACTATGGCTAGCATAATGGAAACTGCTTCCTGTTTGAGACTAGTTCTGATAGTTCGTAGGTGACAGAGACAAGCTGAAGTTCAAGGTGCAGTGGGCTGCTAGCAGAAGCGAATACAAAGTGTTCTGGAATTTTAAGAGTTAAAACAAATCGGGTGTCCTTGATCCGTGTGCTGCTGTTCCTAAACATGGAGAACTTAAAGGAGTTGTCCCATGAACAAAGTTCATTTTAATCAATACATCTTGGAATAATAATAAATTATACAATCAGATGAGTTTAAAAAAATGTTCCTGTGCTGAGATAATCTTATAAATGTGCTCCTGATATGTACTGTGTAGTGATGAGCGAGTAGACTCGTTGCTAAGCTTTCCAAGTATGTATGACTGTTCGGAGGTTTAGTTTTCATTGCCACAGCTGAATGATTTACACCTACTAACCAGCTTGAATACATGTGGGGATACCCCTACATGTACTCAGCCTGGCTAGTAGCTGTAAATCATTCAGCTGAGGCGATGAAAACTAAATCTCCGAACACTAACAAATACTTGGAGACGACCCGAACCTGCTCGGGAAAACCCGAGCAACGAGAATATTTGCTCATCACTAGTTCTGTGCAATCATTGTTTCTGACCTTGCAGGAACATGGTCTGCTCATACCACAGCAACAATGTCTAGGTTCTTTTTTTATTTAAATGGTGAAAAAAAAAATCCAAATTTGGTAAAAAAAGGGGGCCATTTTCCGAAAACCTGTAGTGTCTCCATTTTTCGTGATCTGAGGCTGGGTGAGGGCTTAATTTTTGAGTGCCAAGATGTTGTTTTTATTGATACCTTGTTGGCTTAGATACAATCTTTTTTTTCCCCATTATTGCATTTCATTGCAATGTAGCGGTGACCAAAAAATGTAATTTTTGGCGTTTTGAGTTTTTTCGCGTTACACCGTTTAGTGTTTGGGTTAATTCTTTTTTTTTAAATTGATAGATAGGTCTATTCTGGATGCGACAAAACGAAATGTGTGTATATTTGATTTTTTATTTTATTTTTTTTGAAAGGGGGGTTATTTGAACTTTTAAATGTTTTTTATTATTTTTAAAAAAAATTTAACTTTTTTTTACTTTTTGCATGCTTCAATAGTCTCCATGGGAGACCAGAAGATGCAGCACTTTGATTACTTCTGCTACATTCAGGCGATGATCAGATCACCTGTGTGTAGCAGAAATGCTCACTTGCTATGAGCGCTGACCACAAGGTGTCAGCCATAGAGGTCTGCTGTAGATCTCTGGTTGTCATGACCCGTCAGTGACCCCCAATCATGTGACAGGGTCACCGATGGGTGGAATTAGCAACACGCTTCCGGTAAGCGCAAGTTAAATGCCGCTGTCAAAGATTGACAGTGGCATTTAACTAGTTAACAGCTGTGGGTGGATCATGATTCCACCCGCGGCTGTTGCGAGCATATGTCAGCTGTATAGATCAGCTGTCATGTGCCTGGAAAGGTGCAGGCTCAGAGCTGGAGCCCTCACCAAACAGAGGGAGTCTGACATGGGAGTACTATTACGTCCAATATCAGAAAGGGGTTAAGACAGCGGATTCCTGCGACCTACAAGTGAGTATTACGCACATTACGTGATATAGCACACTGGGACAGGGACATAATTTTTCAGTAGAATACCAGGGCGTCATAGAGCAGCAGCTCGAACACGGCTACCACCCTCTGGGACCATACAGTCGCTGGCCTGCTGTGCAAAATATGTTTTCTACAGTCGTGCAGAATCTCAGACTCTATATTAGTATTTTTATTATCTTGGATTTTACCTTTACATCATTTAAATAAAAACAGTTCTCTTACTCTTTAAAAATATTTCTTATAATAGTCCTGAAACTTACTGTCTAAGGGAATAACCGTTACATTCCTATCACGGCTGCTAATTTAATAATAAGCTAAGATAATTTTTTCAGTGGAGTGAGCAATGTTGATCTTCGTGTCTTCGAAGACGTCTCCCTTTTCAGCCTCAGGTCCATGAGGAACATCCTCATTGGTAACAGTTCTTTTGAGCTCATGATCTCCTGTAATGGAAAAAATTGAACGTAACATTAATAAAATCTTCTATATGTTTATTGGAGATTATCAGTATATATGTTATTATAACCTCTAGATGGTACACTGAACTATGACAACAGAGGGGCTGAGCCTCTATAGCTACCAATATATTTGGTAATGGCTCATACACTGACAAGGTCCCACAGGAGACCATTTTTTAATTATATATTAGGTTGTTTTTCTATAAAATCTATTTCAGGAATGCCCTTAGAACTGACGGTCAGAGGAGGTGACCTCATCCTCATCTGGGCTGATATCGGTTACTACATCAGGGGGTCCAGGCACTGAGATCTTGCTGCCTGTGAGGACGTCTCTCTGCTCATTCCCGGGTCCATGAGGAGAATCATCAATGGTAATTGGTATGTCGTCCGCATGTTTTCCTATAACACAAAACTTTGAAATCAACATTTCTAAAAGAAAAGCTTCCATCATGTTTCTATTGTATGTTTAAGGATCATATTCTAACAAGATCCTTAAAGAGACTATTTTTTGATATAATGTTCTTTTTCTATTAAATACATTTTATACACAGAAGAAGACAAATCGGAAAGTCCTCAGTGTCGGTAACGGACTTCACAATACGGACTGCTTCCATGTGCTATAAAAGCCGACAATAACTGTATGAATAGAAATATCAAAGAAGCGTTCTGAGATAAATAGTTTTCTCATGATAAGTATATGGAACCTCACAGTGAGAACTTACGGTCAGAGGAGGTGACCTCATCCTCATCGGGGCTGATATCGGTTCCTACATCAGGGGGTCCAGGCACTGAGATCTTGTTGCCTGTGAGGACGTCTCTCTGTTCATTCCCAGATCCATGAGGAGAATCATCAATGTTAATTGTGATATAGTCCTCATGTTTTCCTGTAACACAAAACATTGAAATCAACATAAAAGAAAAGCTTCCATCATGTTTCTATTGAATGCTTAAGGATCATATTCTAACAAGATCATTTAAGAGACTATTTTTTTTTATATCACGTTTTTTCTAATAAATACATTGTAAACATTGAAGAAGATAAATCAGAAAATCCTCAGTGCCAGTAACGGACTTCACAATGCAGAATTCTTCCATGTGATATAAAAGCCGACAATAACCGTCTGTATGAAAAGATATCAAAGAAGCGCTCTGAGATAAATTTGTATTGCTAATAACTTCTGAACATCTCAGTCGTGTAGTGTATATGGTAAAACACTGATCGATGTCTTCTCCAGTTTGCAGCACAGCTCCCGTCCTCTGCTGAACCATATGACTGTAATTTGGACTGGATATAACAATATCTTTCTTATGTGTGAACTGGAAGTTGCTTTCTCAATATAAGTATATGGCACCTCGCTCTGAGCCTCATAGGCTGACATTGGGGAAACTACTACCGCACCACACATAAGACGTTGTGTGAGCCGACAACCCTGAATCGTGGTCATATGGTTCAGAAAATGACCAGAATGGCGCTGAAAACCAGAGAAGACGGCAAATGGTAAGTATTTTATCACATGTACACTACAATACTGATATATCTGGAAGGGATTAGACCAGAGGTCCTCAACCTGTAGCTCGGGAGCCACATGTGGCTCGCTGTCCCATGAATTGTGGCTCGCTGCTGTCTGTCAGCTTGGTGAATTAGCTCCAGTTCTAGCAAACAGGTATGAAGAGCAAATCTGAAAATGGTGAATTTTGTGAGCAGCCCTGCACAGAAGAGCAGGTCTGGATGCACATATACTGGTCTTAGGGGTTTTGAGATGATTTAAGTATGGTGCGCTGGAGACAAGTTGACACCACCTGTCAGAGGAGATGTTTGAAGCTGGATGTGACAGTGTCTTAGGAGTGCTTTATAGGAGAATACTGAATGGGGGTATTGTGGGAACCCATGGATCTTAGTATACTGCTTTGGGGTGATTTTTGTGGAAAAGCTTTGGTTAACCATTATGCCAGTAATGGGGGCTTTGGTTGCCACTATTGTGAGGGGGGCGGGAGCTGAATGTGGCTCCCGACCCTCTCTCAACGCTGGATGTGGCTCCCGACCCTCTCTCAGAGCTGAATGTGGCTCTCGAGGTCAGAAACGTTGGGGACCTTTGGATTAGACAATACATATGTAAATGGAGCGCTTCTGTAATGTCAGATTTATCAGGCTGTACTTACCAGTTAGTTCGGTGTTGCTCTCTGTAAAGTCGTTGGTGCAGTTTTGGCTTTCAACATCTTTCGTTGGCTTTTTCTTATTCAGACAACTAAAAAATTGCAAAAACACAAGTCACATTGTAAATCACAAAGTAAAACATGTCTGTATTCTGAAGAATTAAACATTTTATCTAATCCTATCTGTAGAGAGATCACAAGTCAGTCATTTTGGTGTCTATAACAATCAGCAATTTATTTTAATAAAGTATATACAAGTTGTAGCAGAGCCAGTTAGGACAGAGTTAAGTCCTATTTTTGCAGGATTTGATAATAAGCCCCCACATAGTTTTTTGCTAAAACCAGGGCCTGTGTTCACCAGATGTGTCAGTCTGCTGGATGGAGCTTGTGAGTTGGAGTTTTATGAAAGGAATAAAACTGCACAGGTTTGGACCAAACGTCATTGACTGTGTGAACGCTACCTAATCCCTATCTGAATCCTTACAAAGTCTAATACATACCCATCAGTTACCCGCAGGGCACAACTCCAGGGTGACGTGTGTGTGAGCCACAAGAGGTCTACACTAAAATATTCCCATTACTGGAGGAACCTGAAGATGTGACATTTCCTCTACAGACTCCTGTGTGACCCATAAATCGTTACTTACTACGATACTTACCAACAAATGATAGCAGTGCCACCAATGATTACTACAAGGACGGAGAAAACGACAGCCGGTATAACAGTCCTATAGACTATATCCTCAGATGGTTCTGGTGGCACGGTGATAGTCTCTAAAAAGACAAAGAACATAAGGGATCAGGTAACCAGGGATGGAATGTGCTCAGAAGTGGAAACCAAATATATGGACTGGGCAGACTGAGGAACCAAGTAGGACTATTACAGAGAGGGGGATTTAGTTTGGAAAAATGATGGATTATTTTTGACGTCATATCAATATATAATGGAAAAGACAGAGATCTGTTCTTTTATATTCCTGGAATAAGGAACGAACACACAATGGGAGATGACACCTGAAATTACAAGTAACATGAAAATTCCTCCATTCCATGTATTATGTGATGACATATAAATCTCCAGTCACTGAAGAAAAGTTACAGAAGCCCTAATGACACGGAGCCTGACGCTCATAAACTGGGCCCTAATAATGGATCCTAATAGTTTCTGGGGCCGGATGTGAAATGCTACATGTGAAGGACATATCTGATTTCTGAGGGATTCACTGAGGGAAGGGTTAACCCCACATAATAACTGGTAATGCACTTACCTTCTTTAATAGTGATCTGCTTTGCTGATCGAGTGCTGCGGATGAAGATGGGAGCACCTTCCGCGGATGCTAATAGCACGCTGAGAACTAGAAGTATTCTAAACAGCATTGTAGCCTGGAGAAATATCGCTTACTTGTGTACGGCACAATCAGCTTCTCCAGACAGAGGATCTCACTGCACAATCGCTGGTTACAGCCAAGAATTCCGTGACATCACAAATGGAACCCAACTGTGACATCATGGTGGGCGGGGCTACACATGAGTGATGTCACAATTGGGGCTCATCCACTAAACATTCCCAGTTTCTATCAGACGACCTCTTAATACGGCTAAATGAGGCAACACTTTAAGTTACATGTTGGTACACGGTCTTCATATCCCTCCGACAATACAATACAATATTTTTATTTGTCTCAAAAGCCCCCAAGTGGGGCACATGGAACTGTGGAAACTGCAAGGCGAGCAAATATACTGATATAACAGAAACCTGTTCAGATTAAGCAAGAGAGCGCGATACCAAGATGTTACATTTTATTAGCTGCAGGACAACCTTAGTCATTTATCTTACAACTTAACCTTGTGGTCTGATGTATGTCGGCATGGCAACTCAGGAATGGAGAATCCGGATCCTTGAACACATGAAGGATATTAAGGCGGCAGAAAAGATCCCACAGGAAGACGTGTGCGAATGCAAAATGTAATCCTTTAGCCAGATATTGTTCTGAATTCCATCAGTGACACTTACTCTGCTTTTGGGGAATTGATCGTCTTTATCCAGGTAATAGAAGAGGTGACGTGACCAAGAAATTGGCCCAATTAGAATGCAAATGGGTCACATTATTAAAAGGCATGAAGCCAAGGGGTTAAATGAACAACGGGGCCTTGGGAGTGTCCTATAAAATATTGATCTCTTGTCTGTTATTAAATACATCTATATACATAATTGTCTAAGGGGTACTTCCGTCTGTCTGTTTGTCCTTCTGTCACGGTTATTCGCTCGCTGATTGGTCTCGGCAGCTGCCTGTCATGGCTGCCGCGACCAATCAGCGACGCGCACAGTTTGGAAGAAAATGGCCGCTCCTTACTCCCCGCACTCACTGCCCGGCACCCGCATACACCCCTCCAGTCTGCCCTCACACAGGGTTAATGGCAGCGGTAACAGACCGCGGTGTAATGCAGTCCGTTACCGCTGCTATTAACCCTGTGTGACCACGTTTTTTTACTATTGACGCAGCCTATGCAGCGTCAATAGTAAAAACATTGAATGTTAAAAATAATAAAAAAATATTATATACTCACCTACGCCGCCTTTCCCGCTCCTCGCGATGCAACCGGCACGTTCTGGTCGCACGGATGGTCTGGCAGAAGGACCTGCCATGACGTCACGGTCATGTGACCGCGACATCATCACAAGTCCTGTGCGCCTGCGCGAAAAGGACCTGCCGTGATGTCACGGTTATATGACCGCGACACGGTCACGTGACCGCGACGTCAGCACACCCTCGGACCGGAAGATGCCGCCTGCACCCCACACAGGCTACAGTGCTACAACGCACCTGTGGAAGGTGAGTATGTTTATTTTTAATTTTTTTAACCTGTGTCATACGTGGCTGGGCAATATACTACATAGCTGGGCAATATACTACATGGGCTGTGCAATATGCTACGTGGCTCTGTGCTGTATACTACGTCACTGGGCAATATACTACGTCACTGGGCAATATACTATGTGGCTATGTGCTGTATACTACGTCACTGGCCAATATACTACGTCACTGGGCAATATACTATGTGGCTATGTGCTGTATACTACGTCACTGGCCAATATACTACGTCACTGGGCAATATACTTCGTCACTGGGCAATATACTATGTGGCTCTGTGCTGTATACTACGTCACTGGGCGATGTACTACGTGATTGGGCAATATACTACGTCACTGGACAATATATTACGTGACTGGGAAATATACTACGTGGCTGAGCAATATACTACGTGGCTGGGCACTATACTACGTCACTGGGCAATATACTACGTCACTGGGCAATGTACTATGTGATTGGGCAATATACTACGTCACTGAACAATATACTACGTGGCTGAGCAATATACTTCGTGGCTGGGCAATATACTACGTCACTGGGCAATATACTATGTGACTGGGCAATATACTACGTCGCTGGGCAATATACTACGTGGACATGCATATTCTAGAATACCCGATGCGTTAGAATCGGGCAACCATCTAGTGTCAGATATTTGTCCTTCAAAAAACTGATGGTCACATCCAAACATAGACTTAGTGTGAACAGGTGCTGAACCTAGAGTCACCAACTCATATACAGTCAAATAAATAAGGCAGCACACTGTGGCGCCAAAACCTGCAAACATGAAACATGAAAATTGAATTGCATTACTGCACTAGAAATATGAAAAATTGAGAAAGCTTAGCACATAAATTGGCCAATTTATGGGTACCTTGTAGCCACGTTAAGGCATTTCTCGTATACAAAGTCCTAGCTATGCCTTTCCTCTCTGAGAATAAAGTCTTCATCTGAATGGGAACCTAAAAGTAAGTCCTCTCTTTGACTAAAAATCTCTCTCTCTGTGGAGGTGTAGTGGATCTTGCTTCTGACTGAGCACTCCTCCTTTTAGCCACAGGTGTTTTTAATCACAGTAGGTCCACTACCCCTCCACAGAGAGAGAGATTTTTAGTCAAAGAGAGGACTCCCTTGTAGGTTCCCATTTAGGCCGGGGTCACACTAGCGTATTGCATCCAATGCGCAGCAGAGCAGGAGCCGAGTGTCATGCGTCTGTGCTCCGATTCTCTCGCACAGGGAGGATTGGAGCACAGCAGCGGAGGAGGCGGAGAAATGAATTTCTCCATCTCCTCCATTGCTGGGGTCCGCTTATAGCGCACATCACTCGGATGATATCCGAGTGGTGTGCGCTGTCTCACTCGCACCCATAGGCTTATATGGGTGCGAGTGAGCCGAGAGTTTTCCTCGGTCCGAGACAATCGCGATTGTCTCGGACCGAGGAAAACGGACGACAAAAAGTCGGCTGGTGGGAGCGGCCCCATATGGTAACATTGGTCCGAGTGCAATGCGATTTTTTATCGCATTGCACTCGGCCGTATTACGGTCTAGTGTGACCCCGGCCTTAGACGAAGACTAAAGGAAATTTTTTAATGTAATTGCTATTTATTATTATTAATATTATTACATTCACCACGGGGTTCAGTCCACAATTTAACCCAGATCACTGACATCATACGGAAGTACATACCTATTTTGCGACAAGATACAATTCTCAGAAACATCTTAGATAATCATATGGTCCGATTTGTGCCAAAAAGAGCAACTACATTAAAAAAACCTTTTGTCTCCCAGCTTATTTGTGGATGTAGAACGAGATCAAAGGAAAAACTGGCTTACTGCTGTTGATTTCCACAAATGTGGAGCTAACGTGTGCAAATGTTGCCAGTATGCTATAAAGGATAAAAAAATTGTCTCTTTTACAAACAAAAAAGAGTTTCCAATACGCAGTTTTATAAATTGCAATACGGACAATGTTATTTATCTAATTCAGTGCAATATTTGTCAACTTCAATATGTGGGTTGTACCATGAACCCTCTGAAAAAACGCATCCGTAAACATTTGTCCGATGCGGTTAATTTGGAAACTAGAGTGCTGTGTGGTTTAAATAGCCACATGGACATTATAACGCAATATTATATATACAGTGAGATGTTATAATAGAAGCTCTATTACCTGCCTTTTTTTCCTGTTTTGTGCTGTGAATATCGGAATATTTAATATGAATCTTTTGTGTATCCTATAGATATAGTTGATTTTAATTTGTATTTAATGTGGATTTTAAATATTCGTTTTTTTCATGTTGAAATCCTTGGGGAAGGATCAATACCGCAAGGGGTTACTGTTGGATATGGGGTTAACTGGGTTAAATCAAATCTATTGGCATTTTCTATACACACCTGTGACACCCAGTAACCAATATGGGCCTTTTTTTCCTCCTTCCCTATACTACATTTGCGGTCTTGATTCAGTACTCATTTGGACCTGGAGGAAGACACATGTGGTGTCAAAACATGTCGTCCATAAGGGATTGAATGTATGCAATATTGTAACTGAAGAAATCTGGAACTCTTTAATGGATAAATAAAAAGGTATATTTTACTCTACCATTGGACTGATCGCTGGAGAAACAAAGTTTTTTCTTTATATATATATATATATATACTAGATGGTAGCCCGATTCTAACGCATCGGGTATTCTAGAATTTGTATGCGTAGTGTATAGCACAGCCCATGTAGTATATTGCACAGCCCACGCAGTACATTGCGCAGCCCACGCAGTAGATTACGCAGCCCATGCAGTAGATTGCGCAGCCCACGCAGTAGATTGAGAAGCCCACACAGTACATTGTGCAGCCCACGCAGTACATTGCGCAACCCACGTAGTGTATTGCGCAACCCACGTAGTATATTGCGCAGCCCACGTAGTATACTGCGCAGCCCACGTAGCATATTGCGCAGCCCACACAGCATATTGCGCAGCCCACGTAGTACATTGCGCAGCCCACGTTGTATATTGCGCAGCCTATGTAGTATACTGCGCAGCCCACGTAGTATATTGCGCAGCCCACGTAGAATATTGTGCAGCCCACGTAGTATATTGCGCAGCCCACGTTGTATATTGCACAGCCCCCGTTGTATATTGCGCAGCCCGCGTTGTATATTGTGCAGCCCGCGTTGTATATTGCGCAGCCCACGTTGTATATTGCGCAGGCCACGTTGTATATTGCGCAGCCCGCGTTGTATATTGCGCAGCCCACGTTGTATATTGCGCAGGCCACATTGTATATTGCGCAGCCCACGTTGTATATTGCGCAGCCCACGTAGTATATTGCGCAGCCCACGTTGTATATTGCGCAGCCCACGTTGTATATTGCGCAGCCCGTGTTGTATATTGCGCAGCCCACGTTGTATATTGCGCAGCCCACGTTGTATATTGCGCAGCTAGCGTAGTATATTGCCCAGCTACATAGTATATTGCCCAGCCACATAGTATATTGCCCAGTCACATAGTATATAGCCCAGCCACGTAGTATATTTGTCAGCCTCATAGTATATTGCCCAGTGACGTAGTATACAGCACAGAGCCACGTAGTATATTGCCCAGTCATATAGTATATTGCCCAGCCACGTAGTATATTGCCTAGCCACATAGTATATTGCCCAGTGACATAGTATACAGCACGGACACATAGTATATTGCCCAACCACGTAGTATACAGCACAGACACGTAGTATATTGCCCAGCCACGTAGTATATTGCCCAGCCACATAGTATATTGCCCAGCCACAAACTATGTTGCCCAGTCACGTAGTATTCAGCACAGAGCCACGTAGTATACAGCACCGACACGTAGTATACTGCCCAGTCACATAGTATGCACCAAATCCCTGTTAAAAAAAAAGAATTAAAATAAAAAATAGTTACATACTCACCTTCCGGAGCCACCAGATCGAAGCGGCCGGTTACCGATGGTCCTCGCGCGCTCCGGTCTGAAGAGTGCATTGCGGTGTCGCGAGATCGCAGCATGGACCGGTTACCGGAGCGTCGCGAGAGGGAAAGGCCTCTTGTGGATCTGAGGGGCCAACGGACGTTGAGTATATAACGATTTTTATTTTTTTAAATTATTTTTAACATTAGATCTTTTTACTATTGATGCTGCATAGGCCGCATCAATAGTAAAAAGTTGGTCACACAGGGTCAATAGCAGCGTTAATGGAGTGCGTTACACTGCGGTCAACGCTGCCATTAACCCTGTGTGAGCGCTGACCGGAGGGGAGTATGCGGGCTCCGGGTACTGACTGCGGGGAGGAAGGAGCGGCCATTTTCTTCTGGACTGTGCCCGTCGCTGATTGGTCGTGGCTGTTTTGCCGCGACCAATCAGCGACTGGATTTCCATGACAGACAGAGGCCGCGACCAATGAATATCTGTGACAGAGAGACAGACGGAAGTGAACCTTAGACAATTATATAGTAGATATATATATATACCGTATATATAAATACAGTACAGACCAAAAGTTTGGACACACATTCTCGTTTAAAGGTTTTTCTGTAAAAAAGAGCACTATCTGACCTACAGTACCTGGGAGTTAATTTGACCTCTCATAGGGCAACCCTATTTAAATGGAACTACCTTCCACAATTAAAAAAACCTCCAGTCAGACCTTGCCAGATGGTCCTCCATGACACTATATTGGCTCGGCAGATTGCACGCCATTAAGATGGTCACCCTCTCAAAATTCCTATACCTCTTCTGATCCTTGCCTATCCCGTTACCACCCAGGACATTGCACGAGATCCATACCATGATTTCAAAATTCCTATGGCAGGGTAAGAAACCTCGGATCCGACAGAAAACCTTATTTATACACAGAAGATTGGGAGGACTGTCCCTGCCCAATTTTACATTATATTATAAGTCGGCTCAACTAGCCCAGTTAATTAATACCTGTACTGACAAAGATAATAAGCCTAGATGGATTGGACTGGAATCTTCTTTCATGGCCCCCTTTACTTTATCGAGTCTGCTTTGGACTACGCAGAAACTCCCGAAAGGTCTTCATATAACAGCTCCATTCTCTTTCCATTCCCTGATCATCTGGCGAAAAGAGAGGTTTAAGCATGGCCTATAATCTAGGTCCTCCCTACTGACCCATTTCTTCCACAATCCCGATTTTATACCAGGGCTGGATCCCCGTCCTTTCTCCTGGTGGACCTCTAATGGCATAACCACTTTGAGACACCTTTGCACGCCCTTCCATACATTACTTACCCGACAAGAATTTATTCAAAAATGTACACCACCAGCCAAGGAGACACTGCGCATATGTCAAATTTTCCATTTTGCTAATCAGATCCTATGACATAAAGCCCCCCCACGCCCTACCACTTATGAACAGAGATGCTTGGTTGATCCCTTAGGTAGAGGAACCATCTCCCTTATTTACTCATCTTTAAATAACACACAGGGAGATGAAAAGCTTAAATTCATGGAGCAGTGGGAGGCGGATCTGAATATGTCGATGTCTCTAGAGGAATGGCGAAGAAGTTGCAATACACTCTCCAGGGGTAGTTGTCAGACCTCGTTGGTTGAGACATCCATTAAACTCTTACATAGGACATACCAAGTCCCGAGTAAACTACATGCCATATATCGGAATGTATCAGATCGTTGCTTTAGAGCAGGGGTCCCCAACTCCAGTCCTCAAGGCCCACCAACATGTCATGTTTTCAGGATTTCCTTAGTCTTGCCCAGGTAATAATTGCATCACCTGTGCAATGCAAAGGAAATCCTGAAAACATGACCTGTTGGTGGGCCTTGAGGACTGGAGTTGGGGACCCCTGCTTTAGAGGATGCGGGGCCCTGGGAGACATGAGACATATTTGGTGGGAGTGCCCAGTGGCTTCAGCTTTGTGGCGGAAGATTCAATCCACTGTGGAGAGATTGTACGGCAAAACGGTCCAGCTAAACCCAGCTGTCTTCCTCTTAGGAGCTAAAGTACCAGGTTTTTCTAATAAGCTTCACAATTTGGTCAACCAACTTTGCATGGCCGCAAAACTTCATATTGCGGTAGGACTCCTTCTCTCTCAATGTCGTTAGTGGTAGACAGGATGAACACCATTTTACTCTATGAACGAATTCAAGCCACAAGGAGTGACACATGGGACATCTTCTACCAGACCTGGCGGCCTTGGATGGAATTGGACACTAATGTAAATCTAGGACGGACTTTAATTTTATCCCTGTGACGATTTTGTTCTTGTTCGCGTTCACTCCTGCTACACAGTGTGAAATAGCCTAATCGACCCCCCCTCATGTACTCTTCCCCCTTGTCTATGTCTTACCGTTTTAAATGTTTACACTGTTTAAGTTTAGTCGTTTGTCGGCTTATGTTTATTCTCTTTGATGTAGAATGTTTAATACTCCCTTGAACGGGAGACTTACTGTTAAAAAAATTTCTGAAAATAAAACTTATTGAAACTAAAGATTTTTCTGTATTTTCATGACTATGAAAATTGTAAATTCACACTGCAGGCATCAAAACTGTGAATTAACAGAAGTGGAATTATATACCTAACAAAAAAGTGTGAAACAACGGAAAATATGTCTTATATTCTAGGTTCTTCAGAGAACTATTTAATGGATAAATAAAAGGTATATTTAACTCTACCAGTGGACTGATTGCTGGAGAAACAAGAAGTTTTTTTCTTTATATATATATATATATATATATATATATATATATTATATATTGTTTATTTTGTGATACTTTTAATAGTCTTAAAACTTTTTTTACATTTTTTTTACTTAGTCCCTGTATGCGACTCAATTTTAATTTTTCTGATCATTGGTCTCATGCATTGCAATGCACATGTATTGCATTGCAAGAGACCTGTCAGTTTTCCACTGGAAGATTGGCTGTTAGACTCAGCTGCTGACTGAGACTAAGGCCGGCATCACACTACAGCGAGATAAGGCCGAGTCTCGCAAGTTAAAAACAAGCTCTGGCACCGGCACTCCAGAGCGGAGCGTATGACTCCATGTATTGCTGTGCGGCCGCACGCTCCGCTCTGGAGTGCTGGTGCCAGAGCTTAGTTTTAACCAGCGAGACTCGGCCGTATCTCGCTGTGTGTGATCCCGGCCTAACAGGCCACCGTAGATGGCAGACCCTTGGGTTATCATGTGACATCCGTCAGCCATGACAATCCTAGGCTCCACTGTGATATTGATCACGGCATCTAGAAGAAAGCAACGCGTTAACATGAGATGAGCGAACTTGTTCGGAAAACGTTAGCAATCTCAAATTCGGCATGAATGCAGCACATTCAGATTTGTGTTCAGTTTCATGAACAATTTTACTTAAAGTTGGCAAAATTCGGTCACCGAATTCCCACTAATGCTTTCGTTATTACTTTTGCTAGGATAGTGGTGCTGTAAGATGAGCAAGGAGTATGGGGGGACGTGTTTGATGAGGGGCAGGGGTGTGGAGAGTTTAGAGGAGCAACACGCTCTTTTTTCCCCTTAACTTTATGGGTGTTGATTCCAGCAGCCAATTAGGGTGCAGAAACCATTCAAAAACCTCATGACAGAAGGTCTTCTGTAAATGGCTGCCGAAGTCCTTGTCCCTGGCTATATAAAAAGTGGACATCATTTTCTCAGTGTCACAGTGCTGAGAAGCTGCTCCTGCTAGTGCTGCAAGTGAAATTGTCAGTTAACTTCATAGGATCCTGTCTTGTATGAAATCGATCTTCCAGCACCTAACTAGATAGTGTAAAACTTGGTTTCAGTCTCAGGAGACCCCATTTGCTAATCCAAATAGTTTGTGATAAAACAGTGTTTCAGTGAGAAATCAGAAGGCCAGAATTCCACTTAAAAATCGTTAGGATTAATATTGGGGTGCAGCGATGAGGCCTAATTAGCTAATCAAAATCGTTTATGATAAAACTGTGTTTCAGTGAGAAATCAGAAAGCCAGATTTCCAAATATAAATCGTTAGATCTAATATTAGTGTACAGGCAGGAGGCCCAATTGGCTACTCCAAATCATTTGTGATAAAACTGTGTTTCGTGACAAATCAGAATGCCAGATTTCCACTTAAAAATTGTTAGGCCTAATATTGGGGTGCAACTAGGAGGCCTAATTAGCTAATCCAAATAGTTTATGATAAAACTGTGTTTCAGGGAAAAATCAGAAGGCCAGAATTCCACATATAAATCGGTAGGTCTAATATTGGGGTACAGGCAGGAGGCCCAATTAGCTATTCCAACTCGTTTGTGATAAAACTGTGTTTCAGTGAGAAATCAGAAGTCTAGAATTCCAAATATAAATCGTAAGGTCTAATATTTAGGTGCAGCACGGACGCCCAATTAGCTACTCCAAATAATTTGTGATAAAACTGTGTTTCAGTGACAAATCATAATGCCAGATTCCTGCTTAAAAATCGTAAGAGTGTTTTTTCCCCAAGACAGAAGTGAGGCACACAGTGTACATCACAGTTCTAGACTTCCAACCCCGGGAAAGTCAAGGCATCTTCACAAAAACTTGAGCAGCAGTAATGTAAGTGGAATAAGCAATTTTTGTGAGTCATTTCACACATTTTTAGACCAGCCCGTGTATCAGCAGAACACAGTACAAGTCTGACACATTGTGAATGATTGGAGAGGATGGTGTATCTTGAGCTCAATGCAAATGCCATCAGGGACTCTTTTGCATTTTGGTCTTCAAAAATAGAAGAGTGACCTGAGCTCGTCTGTCACACCTTGGAGGTTTTTTCATGCCCGGCAGTCAGCGTTCTCTCAAAACATGTCTTCAGCGCTGCTGATGGTGTCCTGACAGATAGTACATCTGGCTGTCCCCTGAAAGTAGAAACCGACCTAACTTTCATCAAAATAGACAAGTCATGCATCTCCAGTGACTTTTGCACACCAGTCACGGACTGGGCAGGCTAGACGATGGTGTAGTTTTTTGTGTCATGCATTGATCTCGCATTATTGCAGTCTGTGCCACTTTTGCCATGACTTCTGTGCCTGCTCTTGGTTCTGCTACTGATGTTGCATACAATTTTTTGAAATGCAGAGACTCAAGGTCGGCTCTACATCTGGTGGGTTGCTTGTAGTGGAAGGTGTGTCAGAAGCCTATTATACTGCTTCTACTCTGTTAAAATTGATACCATTTTTGTGGTTTGTAACAATACCTTTTTGAAATGTGAATAATTCCAGTTTGGTCCCCTTCCATGTGTGTTGCCTGTAGAAGTAGGGCTCCCAGACAGGCAGGCATGCACTTAGATTCAGTCAACTACCTGTGTAACTTTCCTTACATTTTTCTACCAATAGTACTGTATCAAACTGTTTCCCGTGCCATCTGAGTGTGGCTGGGAAAAAAAATGGAGGTGTTGCATGAGGTATCAGGGCTCCCAGCTAAAAAGACGTGCACCGCTCCCTTAACCACCAGGTCCTCATTGAAGCTTCAGTTCAAAGCTGTAAATGCTGGCCCAGACCCTGATATGTCAGGCATGGCCAATGGCTGACTGCTGCTGTGCCATTTTCAAATTTCTACTGTGGGTCAATTGATGGCACTTTTCATGGTGTCTGACCCTAATTTTAGTTATTTCGGAAGCTTTTTGTCACCCCTTAAGGTGTTGTGTATATGTTTGGTTTGGCCTACAATTAAATTCAATAGGGTTCGGGTATGTTCGTCTAGCTGTTTGGTGAACATGTTCAGTGATCGTCTAAACATTCTGCGAATCGAGCTTAACCTTAAAAGGTTCGCTCATCGCTAGTTAACATCATCGGAACCTGATACAATCAGTTCCCAATGATGTTGCCAGTCAGAGGTATGGTGCTGAACCTGAAACGCAGGGGGTCCTGAAAGCTGCAATATTGCCGACCATTGATTAACGTCGGCATTACACAAAGCCTAGCAAGCGCTGATGTTTATCTACAGTGGGAGGCTGCAAACAAATTTCAAGGGATCTGATGGACCATAAACTCCATCCCTTCATCTGCTGTCCAGGGTGCTGAAAATGTATAACTCAGAGAATTAAATGAAACTAATTGAAGACAAAGTCGAATGTAAAAATGGAGTTCCTGCATTTGCATTGTAAACCATGAAGTAATTATTTTTTTGTGCCCCAGGACATTTGCATTCAAATATACTGTAACGTAATAAGATTTACTAATAATTTGTAAGTGTAATTTTGAAAAGCTGCACCCTTATCACCATTTCAGCAAGGGTCCTGGGGTCTCAGAACCACCTCTATTGGGTGAAACTATAATTCTATTGACCCCAGGGCATCCATTAAACCTGGGACCCCACCACAACCACCAGTTTGAAGCTCTGATGCATGCACCCTTGTGACTCTGCTTGGGTTTATAAAGATATGGTCCAGGCCAACATGATTAATTCTTCCTGTTTCTGAAGAATGTAACACACAGAAATCTCTGTCTTATCATTCTTCTAGTATCCTACTCAGTTTTCCCCACCTCTAAACAGACTCCATAGTGTTTGATAGTGGCGTAACTAAAGTCCTCTGGTTGCCATTTTTTGAAAAGTAATAGGTCATCAATAGGTAAAAAAAAAAAAAAATTGTCCTTATACTCACCAGAGCGCTCACCTCTCTGGCCCCTCCGCTCCTCACCATCACCTGTTCAGTCGCAGCATCTTCTTACCACTACTGCTCACACTAAAACTCCTGAGATAGTTTTACACGTGTTTCTATAAGGTCACGGTGCACGTCATGACTTTTCACACTTGTGCCGGACCCTTCTGGGGATTTCAGTCCTTGCGGTGGTGATAAGAAGATGCAGCAATTGCTGGACGAGTGATGGTGAGGAGTGGAGGTGCAGGAGCTGAGTATAAGGATTTTATTTTTTCCATCTTCTGGTTATTATTCTCTGGGGTCTTTCCAGAACCCAGAACGTAATAAGGGACATTAAATTTGCAGAGAATAACTTCAATCTAATCAAATTTCCCAGGAAATCCGCTTGAATAAATGAATTTGAATTCTTCCTGATCCGCTCATATCTAATAATCCATACACTGTATATAAAGCAGGAAATCTGTGTCTATTTCCCCGTTAAATGCAAAACCACATTTTTTACCCAAAGCGTCTTAAAGAATTGAAGCGGCAGCACCTAAAGAGTTGCTCTTAAAGGTGCAGCAACCATACAGTCGCTAAGGTGGGGCAACCTGATAAGTCGCCCTAAAGTCTGTAATTATAGCAATGGCTGTTGCACAAGTAACAAGGGTGTCATTTATGAGTATTGTCTCACAGTGAGATCGTTCTGGTTGCTTATAGCGGCCAGAGTGCAGCTTGAAGCATTAAAGATGCTGAGGCAACGTGAAAGCTGAGCTCTGATTGCTATTTACAACAAGAACAGTCTGACTATGCGGCAATCGCAGCATAGCATGCTTTATATATATTTATTCAGCTATCAGATCTCTGGCAGTGTGAGGTGATTACTAAGAGTCATAATATTAAAAACTGCTTTTTAAAATGCCGCCCAAAAAGAGACCATCTGTTGGGCAAGTTAATCCAAAAGCTGAGAAAGCAAAACTGTCTCAAACAGACTTTTATAAAATGACATCCTCGGTACTGTAGGTTATTGGCCAAGTTTTCCCTGATATTTGTAACAATTTTGACAACCATCAGTGGCTTTGTGAAGCGGCAATCCTAGCACCTAAAATCGATAGTCAGCTCCATAAATCTACAATTGCGGGGAGAGTGCCCGGTCCAGCCGCATACATGTCCATTGATTCAGTCACGGATAGTGAAGAAGATGTAATGTTTCCATTGGAGTTATGGATTTCTTTGGAGCCTCCTGGATGCCACCGCATAGGCTCACTTTAAGTAGGAGCTACGATAATGTTTCTTAGGAACCTTGACCACCAAAATTGTGTAACAGCACAAGGTTGTGTGTTAAGAGTCTCATGTCCAACGTTATTGAAGCCACTATTCTTATGAGAAACTCTAAGGGTGAAAATGTCTGCATTTCGCGTATTACCTTGAAACCAAGCGACATTCATTTTAAGCATCTGCAGTTCCCAATCCGACTTGCATTTGCTATGACTATTAATGAAGCATAAGGTCAAGCACTTAAAGTAGTCGGCATTAATATGGAGAGCCTGTGTTTTTCACATGGTCAACTCTACGTTGCTTGCTCTAGGGTGGGTAACACCAAAAATCTTTTCATATATGCACCTGAAGGTAAAATAAAAAACGTGGGTACGCAAAAGACTACAATAGACAGCTGTGAATCTATGAATCAATCTTACTCCTTTGCCCCTTAACCACTGATAGGTTACACTGGGGGCAGGGTGGTGAAGGGTTGCACTATGTTCGCCCCCTCTTCATTTTTTTATGTGCTCGTGAAAGGAGAGTAAATTGTAATATTTAGTAAAAATGTGTTCAAAAACTAGTTGTTGTTCGCCTCAGTGTTACAAATTTGTGAGCAAAACCTCATTTTAAATGCTGAAGATATCCACTTCAGGGTGAAATTGATCATTTATCCTTAGCAAACGTAACCAACAATTTAACATATCATTTTCCACCAGTGATATTTTGCTAGTTACACTATATTAGTAAGTCATACATTATTATTATTATTATTGACTACGTCACTTTGCATGTTACTGACCGAGCCTCATTTTCCAAATCTGACCAGCGTCACTTTATGTGGTAATAACTCTGGAGCACTTCAACATTTCCCAGTGATTCTGTGACTGTTTCTTCATGACACATTGTACTTCATGTTAGTGATAAATTTAGGTAGATACAATTTGAGTCTATTTTTCAAAAAAAATTAAAATTTGACAAAAATTTTGAAAATGTAGCCATTTTCAAACTTTGACTTTTTATGCTCTTAGACTAGATAACTATACGACACAAAATAGTTAATAAATAACATTGCCCATATGTCTACTTTACATCTGCATCATTTTTGAAATATCATTTTATTTTATTAGGATGTTAGAAGGGTTAAATGTTTAGCAGCAATTTCTCATTTTTTCAAGAAATGTACAAAAGTTGCTTCTTTAAAGGGAAGGTGCCGCATTTTATTTTTTTTATTAAAAATAATTATTTATATAAACAATTATTTTTAATACAAATTTACATTTTTTAACTTTTTTTATCATTATTTTTTCAGCCACTGGGCACCGCCATTTTGCTTTGCAGGAGTGTAATTGTAGCTGCACGACACTTACACTCTGCAAATACGGCTGCCCTGGGCATAGGAGACTGCTGTCGGTGTCCAACCCTATACTTTACATTGACCTGCTCCCTGCTGTGATCTGGCCACGCCCCCTGAGCCGTCTACATCACAGCAGAGGCAGGAGATCGGCGCCATCTTTCTGGAGCTCACAGTATCCAGCGTCACCCTGGAATGCACCTGTCGCCTCGCCTTCACATATCGCCAGGACAGGATCTGAGAAGGCGAATGGGGTCTTTGCATGCAAAGTCTGGATCAGAAAAAAGCCATCAATCCGCAGAAATGTTTCTGTGGAGCAGACAAGCAGTCGGTCCATCCATGCGTATAAAAGACAGCGCTCTATGTACAATCCCTGGCTGCTCCGCGCACCAAACAGGGTGCCCCCCATAGACCAGCACACTGCTCTCCTGAAATACTCTGTGCTGCTGTAACCTTGCTCCCTCCACCATATATCTCCCAGAATCCTTGCTGCCTGCCATCCTTGGTGACTGTCTAATTGTCAGTATAACTTTGCAGTCACCAACAAAATGGCTGCTCACTGTGTTCCTGAATATCATCCTCTTATCCCTTAGCAAACACCCAGAAGGGGAGGAGAGGAGTGACATCACACACATGTCACCAGACTCCGCCCATAATTACTGCAGTGCTGTAATGTGAGCTTGTTGTACACTAGGTTTTTGTCAAATTTCAGTAGCTGCTCCCCCTAGTGTTTAAATGTGGAAATGCCAAACATTTTAAAATTATTTTTCATATTTTACTAAATCATAAACAAATGATAATATTTTTCAAGAAAATTTAAACATTAATTCTTTAAATTTTTTCAATCTCTGGGAAAATTTTTTTTTATGGCACCTTCCCTTTAAGTACCTCTTCAGATTTAAATGGATTTTTTTAAATGGATTTGAAACTCCCCAAAAGTGACACCATTTTAAAAACCGCATCCCTCAAATACTTCAAAACTGCTGTCAGGAATTTTTTTTTAACCCTTCAGGTGCTATACTGGAATTAATGCAAAGTGGAATGAAAAAAAAATGGTAATGTTTTCTCTAAAATGTAGTTTCATCCCCAATTTTTTCACAGCGTGTTAAATATTAATTAGTAATTGAATTATTCTTATTTTCAAATCTGAACTGAGCACATTGTCTCTTGCTGACATTACAAAAGCTATTCCTGTATATAGTGGGGCAAAAAAGTATTTAGTCAGTCAGCAATAGTGCAAGTTCCACCACTTAAAAAGATGAGAGGCGTCTGTAATTTACATCATAGGTAGACCTCAACTATGGGAGACAAACTGAGAAAAAAAAATCCAGAAAATCACATTGTCTGTTTTTTTAACAATTTATTTGCATAATATGGTGGAAAATAAGTATTTGGTCAGAAACAAACAATCAAGATTTCTGGCTCTCACAGACCTGTAACTTCTTCTTTAAGAGTCTCCTCTTTCCTCCACTCATTACCTGTAGTAATGGCACCTGTTTAAACTTGTTATCAGTATAAAAAGACACCTCTGCACACCCTCAAACAGTCTGACTCCAAACTCCACTATGGTGAAGACCAAAGAGCTGTCAAAGGACACCAGAAACAAAATTGTAGCCCTGCACCAGGCTGGGAAGACTGAATCTGCAATAGCCAACCAGCTTGGAGTGAAGAAATCAACAGTGGGAGCAATAATTAGAAAATGGAAGACATACAAGACCACTGATAATCTCCCTCGATCTGGGGCTCCACGCAAAATCCCACCCCGTGGGGTCGGAATGATCACAAGAACGGTGAGCAAAAATCCCAGAACCACGCGGGGGGGACCTAGTGAATGAACTGCAGAGAGCTGGGACCAATGTAACAAGGCCTACCATAAGTAACACACTATGCCACCATGGACTCAGATCCTGCAGTGCCAGACGTGTCCCACTGCTTAAGCCAGTACATGTCCGGGCCCGTCTGAAGTTTGCTAGAGAGCATTTGGATGATCCAGAGGAGTTTTGGGAGAATGTCCTATGGTCTGATGAAACCAAACTGGAACTGTTTGGTAGAAACACAACTTGTCGTGTTTGGAGGAAAAAGAATAATGAGTTGCATCCATCAAACACCATACCTACTGTAAAGCATGGTGGTGGAAACATCATTCTTTGGGGCTGTTTCTCTGCAAAGGGGCCAGGACGACTGATCCGGGTACATGAAAGAATGAATGGGGCCATGTATCGTGAGATTTTGAGTGCAAACCTCCTTCCATCAGCAAGGGCATTGAAGATGAAACGTGGCTGGGTCTTTCAACATGACAATGATCCAAAGCACACCGCCAGGGCAACGAAGGAGTGGCTTCGTAAGAAGCATTTTAAGGTCCTGGAGTGGCCTAGCCAGTCTCCAGATCTCAACCCTATAGAAAACCTTTGGAGGGAGTTGAAAGTCCGTGTTGCCAAGCGAAAAGCCAAAAACATCATTGCTCTAGAGGAAATCTGCATGGAGGAATGGGCCAACATACCAACAACAGTGTGTGGCAACCTTGTGAAGACTTACAGAAAACGTTTGACCTCTGTCATTGCCAACAAAGGATATATTACAAAGTATTGAGATGAAATTTTGTTTCTGACCAAATACTTATTTTCCACCATTATATGCAAATAAATTGTTAAAAAAACAGACAATGTGATTTTCTGGATTTTTTTTTCTCAGTTTGTCTCCCATAGTTGAGGTCTACCTATGATGTAAATTACAGACGCCTCTCATCTTTTTAAGTGGTGGAACTTGCACTATTGCTGACTGACTAAATACTTTTTTGCCCCACTGTATATAGCTCAGAGTAAGTTACACCATATAGAGAGAACACGTGGTCTATGGGAAATAGATAATCACATCTCTTAGGAGGTGGAGGGGGCTGTCATGTGAGGCCTGTCACCTTCTGCCTTCTCCATCAGATAGTTTTGTGTGCTATTAACATTATGCAGATATTTTTCTTTGCATGGTAATAATAAATATATATTTTTTTTTTGCATGGCATGAAATGACATGTCACAACAGGTGGCATCTGAACTGTGGGCTAATAATAAGGATACCATAGACCCGTGTTTCAGTTTAAAGCTGGTAATCTCAGTAAGAAGAAGCTTTTGAGAAGCCCCTTAGCCATTACATGTCAAGGCCAAGTTCTTATGAATCCTTCTATCTGTAGAATGTTTTACAAAGTGTTAGGTGATGTGTGTTTGGGGAATATTCAAAGAAATATTAAAATATTAAATTAAATAGTTTACAATGTGCATTGATAATTAGGATACAAAAATTTGGGTTAACATACATGTATTCATATCTTTGTATGTGAAATATGTAGTTTCAATGTATATATGTGTGTCACAGTCTGAGTGACAGATGACAGAAGCGTGAATGAGCAGCTGCTAAGAGTGAATTTAACGTAAGAATAACGTGGAATGTATGTACAGTATGAAAGAGGCCTCATAATGGTATGCTGGAAAAAAACGAAAAATTTCGAAATAATGCAACTTAGTTAAATTATTAGAATATTAAGATATAATTAAATATTATTTACTCAACATATATTTCTATATGTCTTTAGTAATTATTATTTCTTGGTTTAGTTAATAGTGACTAAGTGCAATCACACATCAATATGGTTTATCAAGAAAATCTACATTTAGAACATTTTTTCAAAATGATAATTTTGGGGATTCAATGTTTTTTTTAATAGTTATATAGATGGGTACACATCTTCAAACAAATATATGGCATAAAGCTGATATGACAGTTATAAAATAATTAATTATTTTTAATTTAAGTGTTTACAAATGAATTTTTTCATAAAATAATATTTTTTTGGTAATAAGGGGGAAATGTGTTTATGATCATCACATTTCATCAATACCTCTTCTTCACACATTTTAATAAAGAATAAATATTAATAAAGTACTATTAGGTATAATAAGATGAAGTATTATAAAAAAGCATTTTTTCTCTAATGAAAGGTATTATGGTATATGCAAAGTTGCATAATTTCAATATTTTGGTAATACAAGGTTATGAAGAATAGAAAAACATCTAGACAATAGAAATATTAAGGGAATGTGTTACTAAGACATAACCTCTGCATTTATCATCAACACATATAAAGGACTTATTTTTATTCTCATTTTTATTTTTCATTTTTTCTTTTTTCATTTTTCTTCTTAATTTTTATTTTTCATCTCAAATATAGAACAAAAATCTATATTTATTTAATAAAGTAATGTCTAGTACAAGAATATTGCTTCATTAAATATAGTGATCATATGGTTTCATTATAACAGAAATGTTTCAATTCTCAGTTAAATACAACAATTCTTTCACTCATTCATTCATATACAGTATATATTCTTATTTTGGTTCATGGCTATACATTCTTACATATTATTGGTCTAATAAATATAGTTTATTAATAAAGTTTTAGTAATAAAGATGGAAACACTTGTTACATAAAAAACACACACTGACATCTATGAGTTCAAAAATAAATTACACCTATAACATAAAAATGTTCTATCACATGAAGACGCAAAGGCGCCTGCCCTGCGTCTGAGCAGGGCAGGCGCTGGGAAGAAGTACCCGACGGGTGCCGCCAAATTGGAGGCAGAGCCGCCGGGTCACGACCTCCCAGAAGCCCCAGCGACGAAAGGAGCGCGGAGCGCAGAATGGACGAGCGCCGGAGAAGCTGGAAGACGGAGAGCAGGAGGGAGCATCAGGAGCGCGCCGGTAGGACAGGGGATTATGGGGAAGCGGCGTAACAGTGGGCAGTGTTATATACTATGTGAGCAGTGTTATATACTGCGTCGGCTGCGTTATATACTACATGACTGCTATATACTATGTGGGCAGTGTTATATACTATGTGGGCTGCGTTATATACTGCATGGCTGCTATATAGTACATGCCCAGTGTTATATACTATGTGGGCTGTGTTCTATACTGCGTGGGCTGTGTTATATACTGTTTGGGCTGTGTTATATACTGCGTGGCCACTGTTATAAACTGTGTGGCCTGTATTAACGCATCGGGTATTCAAGAATATGTCGTGGCCTGTGCTATATACTATGTGGCTGCTATATACATACATACAGTTATATGAAACATTTTGGGCACCCCTATTAATCTTAAGCTTAATGTTTTATAATAATTGTTTTTTTTGTAACAGCTATTTTAGTTTTATACATCTAATAACTTTTGGACACAGTAATGTTTCTGCCTTGAAATGAGGTTTATTGTACTAACAGAAAATGTGCAATCTGCATTCAAACAAAATTTGACAGGTGCATAAGTATGGGCACCCCACCAGAAAAGTGACATTAATATTTAGTAGATCCTCCGTTTGCAAAAATAACAGCCTCTAGTCACTTCCTGTAGCTTTTAATGAGTTCCTGGATCCTGGATGAAGGTATTTTTGACCATTCCTCTTTACAAAACAATTCCAGTTCAGTTAAGTTTGATGGTCGCCGAGCATGGACAGCCCTCTTCAAATGATCCCACAGATGTTCAATGATATTCAGGTCTGGGGACTGGGATGGCCATTCCAGAACAGTGTAATTGTTCCTCTGCATGAATGCCTGAGTAGATTTGGAGCGGTGTTTTGGATCATTGTCTTGCTGAAAGATCCATCCTCTGCGTAACTTCAACTTTGTCACTGATTCATGAACATTATTGTAAATAATCTGCTGATACTGAGAGGAATCCATGCGTCCCTCAACTTTAACAAGATTCCCGATGCCGGCATTGGCCACACAGCCCCAAAGCATGATGGAACCTCCACCAAATTTTACTGTGGGTAGCAAATGTTTTTCTTGGAATGCTGTGTTTTTTGGCCGCCATGCATAACGTCTTTTTGTATGACCAAACAACTCAATCTTGGTTTCATCAGTCCACAGGATCTTCTTCCAAAAAGAAATTGGCTTCTCCAAATGTGCTTTTGCATACCTCAGCCGCCTCTGTTTATGGCGTGCTTGCAGAAACAGCTTCTTTCGCATCACTCTACCATACAGCTTCTCCTTGTGCAAAGTGCATTGTATAGTTGACTGATGCACAGTGACACCATCTGCAGCAAGTTGATGCTGCAGCTCTCTGGAGGTGGTCTGAGGATTGTGTTATGAACAGGTAATTCAGAACCACAATGGACATTGAAGTTCAGAGCACACAAAGTGACCTGACAATTACCAAAAACAAAGGACGAGCTCTGAGACGTGGGAACTCTGCTGACCGAAACTAACTAGCCCTGAAGATAGAAAAATAATCCTACCTTGCCTCAGAGAAATTCCCCAAAGGAAAAGGCAGCCCCCCACATATAATGACTGTGAGTAAGATGAAAATACAAACACAGAGATGAAATAGATTTAGCAAAGTGAGGCTTTGCGGTCAACACAAAAACCTGCAAACAACCACGCAGAGGGGCAAAAAGACCCTCCGCACCGACTAACGGTACGGAGGTGCTCCCTCTGCGTCTCAGAGCTTCCAGCAAGCAAGAAAAACCAATATAGCAAGCTGGACAGAAAAAATAGCAAACAAAAAATAACACAAGCAAAACTTAGCTTATGCAGGATAGACAGGCCACAGGAACGATCCAGGAGGAAGCAAGACCAATACTAGAACATTGACTGGAGGCCAGGATCAAAGCACCAGGTGGAGTTAAATAGCGCAGCACCTAACGACTTAACCTCATCACCTGAGGAAGGAAACTCAGAAGCCGCAGTACCACTCTCGTCCACCAAAGGAAGCTCATAGACAGAACCAGCCGAAGTACCACTCTCGACCACAGGAGGGAGCTTGGCCACAGAATTCACAACAGTACCCCCCCCTTGAGGAGGGGTCACCGAACCCTCACCAGAGCCCCCAGGCCGACCAGGATGAGCCACATGAAAGGCACGAACCAGATCGGCAGCATGGACATCAGAGGCAAAGACCCAGGAATTATCTTCCTGACCATAACCTTTCCACTTAACCAGATACTGGAGTTTCCGTCTCGAAACACGAGAATCCAAAATCTTCTCCACTATATACTCCAATTCCCCTTCAACCAAAACTGGAGCAGGAGGATCAATAGATGGAACCACAGGTGCCACGTATCTCCGCAACAATGACCTATGGAACACGTTATGGATGGAAAAAGAAGCTGGAAGAGTCAAACGAAAAGACACAGGATTAAGAACCTCAGAAATCCTATAAGGACCAATGAAACGAGGCTTAAATTTAGGAGAGGAAACCTTCATAGGAATGTAACGAGATGACAACCAAACCAAATCCCCAACACGAAGTCGGGGACCCACACAGCGCCTGCGGTTAGCGAAACGTTGAGCCTTCTCCTGAGACAAAGTCAGATTGTCCACTACATGAGTCCAAATCTGCTGCAACCTATCCACCACAGTATCCACACCAGGACAGTCCGAAGACTCAACCTGCCCTGAAGAGAAACGAGGGTGGAACCCAGAATTGCAGAAAAACGGCGAAACCAAAGTAGCCGAGCTGGCCCGATTATTAAGGGCGAACTCAGCCAAAGGCAAAAAGGACACCCAATCATCCTGATCAGCAGAAACAAAACATCTCAGATATGTTTCCAAGGTCTGATTGGTTCGTTCAGTCTGGCCATTTGTCTCAGGATGGAAAGCCGAGGAAAAAGACAAATCAATGCCCATCCTAGCACAAAAGGCTCGCCAAAACCTCGAAACAAACTGGGAACCTCTGTCAGAAACAATGTTCTCTGGAATGCCATGTAAACGAACCACATGCTGGAAAAACAACGGCACCAAATCAGAGGAGGAAGGCAATTTAGACAAGGGCACCAAATGGACCATCTTAGAGAAGCGATCACAAACCACCCAAATGACCGACATTCTTTGACAGATCCGAAATAAAATCCATAGAGATATGTGTCCAAGGCCTCTTCGGGACTGGCAAGGGCAAAAGCAACCCACTGGCACGAGAACAGCAGGGCTTAGCCCGAGCACAAATCCCACAGGACTGCACAAAAGAACGCACATCCCGCGACAGAGACAGCCACCAAAAGGATCTAGCCACCAAATCTCTGGTACCAAAGATTCCAGGATGACCCGCCAACACCGAACAATGAACCTCAGAGATAACTTTATTCGTCCACCTATCAGGGACAAACAGTTTCCCCGCTGGGCAACGGTCAGGTCTATTAGCCTGAAATTTTTGCAGCACCCGCCGCAAATCAGGGGAGATGGCAGACAAAATTACTCCCTCTTTGAGAATACCCGTCTGCTCAGGCAAACCCGGAGAATCGGGCACAAAACTCCTAGACAGGGCATCCGCCTTCACATTTTTAGAGCCCGGAAGGTACGAAACCACAAAGTCAAAATGGGAGAAAAACAGCGACCAACGAGCCTGTCTAGAATTCAACCGTTTGGCAGACTCGAGATAAGTCAAGTTTTTGTGATCAGTCAAGACCACCACGCGATGCTTAGCTCCTTCAAGCCAATGACGCCACTCCTCGAATGCCCACTTCATGGCTAGCAACTCTCAATTGCCAACATCATAATTTCGCTCAGCAGGCGAAAATTTCCTGGAAAAGAAGGCGCATGGTTTCATCACAGAGCAATCAGAACTTCTCTGCGACAAAACAGCCCCTGCTCCAATTTCGGAAGCATCAACCTCGACCTGGAACGGAAGCGAAACATCTGGTTGGCACAACACAGGGGCAGAAGAAAAACGACGCTTCAACTCCTGAAAAGCTTCCACAGCAGCAGAAGACCAATTGACCACATCAGCACCCTTCTTGGTTAAATCAGTCAACGGTTTAGCAATGCTAGAAAAATTAGCGATGAAGCCACGATAAAAATTAGCAAAGCCCAGGAACTTCTGCAGACTCTTCAGAGATGTTGGCTGAGTCCAATCATAAATGGTCTGAACTTTAACAGGGTCCATCTCGATAGTAGAAGGAGAAAAAATGAACCACAAAAATGAAATCTTCTGAACACCAAAGAGACACTTTGACCCCTTCACAAACAAAGAATAAGCACGCAGGACCTGGAACACCATTCTGACCTGCTTCACATGAGACTCCCAATCATCCGAGAAGACCAAAATATCATCCAAGTATACAATCAGGAATTTATCCAGGTACTCTCGGAAGATGTCATGCATAAAGGACTGAAACACTGATGGAGCATTAGAAAGCCCGAATGGCATAACCAGGTACTCAAAATGGCCTTCGGGCGTATTAAATGCTGTTTTCCATTCATCGCCCCATTTAATACGCACAAGATTATACGCACCACGAAGATCTATCTTGGTGAACCAACTAGCCCCCTTAATCCGAGCAAACAAATCAGACAGCAGCGGCAAGGGGTACTGAAATTTGACCGTAATTTTATTTAGAAGGCGGTAATCAATACAAGGTCTCAGCGAACCATCTTTCTTGGCCACAAAAAAGAACCCCGCTCCCAATGGCGACGATGACGGGCGAATATGACCCTTCTCCAAAGACTCCTTCACGTAACTCCGCATAGCGGCGTGCTCAGGTACAGATAAATTAAACAGTCGACCCTTAGGAAACTTACTACCAGGAATCAAATCGATAGCACAATCACAATCCCTATGCGGAGGTAGGGCATTGGACTTGGGCTCATCGAATACATCCCGGTAATCAGACAAGAACTCTGGGACCTCAGAAGGGGTGGATGATGAGATAGACAGAAATGGAACATAACCATGTACCCCCTGACAACCCCAGCTGGACACAGACATTGATTTCCAATCTAATACTGGGTTATTGACTTGTAGCCATGGCAACCCCAACACGACCACATCATGCAGATTATGCAACACCAGAAAGCGAATATCCTCCTGGTGCGCAGGAGCCATGCACATGGTCAGCTGGGTCCAATACTGAGGCTTATTCTTGGCCAAAGGCGTAGCATCAATTCCTCTCAATGGAATAGGACACTGCAAGGGCTCCAAGACAAACCCACAGCGCCTAGCAAACTCCAAGTCCATCAAATTCAGGGCAGCGCCTGAATCCACAAATGCCATGACAGAATAGGAAGACAAAGAGCAGATCAAAGTAACGGACAAAAGAAATTTCGACTGTACCGTACCAATGGTGGCAGACCTAGCGAACCGCTTAGTGCGCTTAGGACAATCGGAGATAGCATGAGTGGAATCACCACAGTAGAAACACAGCCCATTCTGACGTCTGTGTTCTTGCCTTTCAGCTCTGGTCAAAGTCCTATCGCACTGCATAGGCTCAGGTTCATGCTCAGATAATACCGCCAAATGGTGCACAGATTTACGCTCGCGCAAGCGTCGACCGATCTGAATGGCCAAAGACATAGACTCATTCAGACCAGCAGGCATAGGAAATCCCACCATGACATCCTTAAGGGCTTCAGAGAGACCCTTTCTGAAAATAGCTGCCAGCGCACATTCATTCCATTGAGTGAGCACGGACCACTTTCTAAACTTCTGACAATAATTCTCTATCTCATCCTGACCCTGACACAGAGCCAGCAAATTTTTCTCTGCCTGATCCACTGAATTTGGTTCGTCGTACAGCAATCCGAGAACCAGAAAAAACGCATCAATATTACATAATGCAGGATCTCCTGGCGCAAGGGAAAATGCCCAGTCTTGAGTGTCGCCACGTAATAAAGAAATAATGATCTTAACTTGTTGAACTGGGTCACCAGAGGAGCGGGGTTTCAAAGCCAGAAATAGTTTACAATTATTTTTAAAATTCAAAAACTTAGCTCTATCTCCAGAAAATAACTCAGGAATAGGAATTTTAGGTTCTAACATAGGATTCTGAACCACTAAATCTTGAATATTCTGTACATTTATAGCGAGATTATCCATCAAAGAGAACAGACCTTGAATGTCCATGTCCACACCTGTGTTCTGAACCACCCTGATGTAAAGGGGAAAAGAAAGACAGAACACAGTGCAAAGAAAAAAAAATGGTCTCAGAACTTCTCTTTTCCCTCTATTGAGAAGCATTAGTACTTTGGGCCTCCAGTACTGTTATGAACAGGTAATTCAGAACCACAATGGACATTGAAGTTCAGAGCACACAAAGTGACCTGACAATTACCAAAAACAAAGGACGAGCTCTGAGACGTGGGAACTCTGCTGACCGCAATCCCTAATCCTATCACACCACACTAGAGGTAGCCGTGGATTGCGCCTAACGCTCCCTATGCAACTCGGCACAGCCTGAGAAACTAACTAGCCCTGAAGATAGAAAAATAAGCCTACCTTGCCTCAGAGAAATTCCCCAAAGGAAAAGGCAGCCCCCCACATATAATGACTGTGAGTAAGATGAAAATACAAACACAGAGATGAAATAGATTTAGCAAAGTGAGGCCCGACTTACTGAATAGACCGAGGATAGGAAAGATAGCTTTGCGGTCAACACAAAAACCTACAAACAACCACGCAGAGGGGCAAAAAGACCCTCCGCACCGACTAACGGTACGAAGGTGCTCCCTCTGCGTCTCAGAGCTTCCAGCAAGCAAGAAAAACCAATATAACAAGCTGGACAGAAAAAATAGCAAACAAAAAATAACACAAGCAAAACTTAGCTTATGCAGGATAGACAGGCCACAGGAACGATCCAGGAGGAAGCAAGACCAATACTAGAACATTGACTGGAGGCCAGGATCAAAGCACCAGGTGGAGTTAAATAGCGCAGCACCTAACGACTTAACCTCATCACCTGAGGAAGGAAACTCAGAAGCCGCAGTACCACTCTCATCCACCAAAGGAAGCTCATAGACAGAACCAGCCGAAGTACCACTCTCGACCACAGGAGGGAGCTTGGCCACAGAATTCACAACAGGATTGTCCTTGACGGATCTCACCATTCTTCTCTGCCTTTCTGATGTTTTTCTTGGCCTGCCACTTCTGGCCTTAACAAGAACTGTACCTGTGTTCTTCCATTTCCTTACTATGTTCCTCACAGTGGAAATTGACAGGTTAAATCTCTGAGACAGCTTTTTGTATCCTTCCCCTGAACTATGTTGAATAATCTTTGTTTTCAGATCATTAGACAGTTGTTTTGAGGAGCCCATGATGCCACTCTTCAGAGGAGATTCAAACAGGAGAACAACTTGCAAATGGCCACTTTAAGTAACTTTTCTCATGATTGCATACACCTACCTATGAAGTTCAAAGCTCAATGAGGTTAGAAAACCAAAAAAAGTGCTTTAGTAAGTCAGTAAAAAGTAGGTAGGAGTATTTAAAGCAAGAAAATGATAAGGGTGCCCATACTTATGCACCTGTCAAATTTTGTTTGACTGCAGATTGCACATTTTCTGTTAGTACAATAAACCTCATTTCAAGGCAGAAACATTACTGTGTCCAACAGTTATTAGATATATGAAACTGAAATAGCTGTTGCAAAAAAAACAATTTTTTTTAAAACATTAAGCTTAAGATTAATAGGGGTGCCCAAACTTTTTCATATAACTGTATTCTAGAATACCCGATGCATTAGAATCGGGCCACCATCTAGTTATTAATATATTTACTTTGAGGATTCCAATCAATGTCTGACACCCTCAAAAGTAGAAATTGTTAAATATTAATTGAACTAGATTGTGGCCCGATTCTAACGCATCGGGTATTCTAGAATATACATGTCCCCGTAGTATATGGACAATGATGATTCCAGAATTCGCGGCAGACTGTGCCCGTTGCTGATTGGTCGAGGCAACCTTTATGACATCATCGTCGCCATGGCAACCATTATGACATCTACGTCGATACTGTGCCCGTCGCTGAATCAGAAACGTGGGATTTCTACGTCCTTTATGACATCATCGTCGCTGGCGGCCTCGACCAATCAGAGACGCAGGATTTCTACGTCGATGCTGTGCCCGTCGCTGATTGGTCGAGGCCTGGTGGCCTCGACCAATCAGAGACGTGGGATTTCCAGGACAGACAGACAGAAAGACAGACAGACGGAAAAACCCTTAGACAATTATATATATAGATTATTCTTATTCTCAATTCTGTACTGAGCATATTGTTTCTTGCTGACATTACAAAAGCTATTTCTGTATATTTAGCTCAGCGTAAGTTAACACCATATAGAGAGAACACGTGCTCTATGTGACATATATAATCACGTCTTTTTGGAGGTGGAGGGGGCTGTCACGTGAGGCCTGTCACCTCCTGCCTTCTCCATCATTCTCCATGGACTTCAAACTACTCACAGAGGGAATGAACAGCTGGTAGCCATGATGACTTCTACTCCATGACAGACAGACACCTTTTATCATCTCAGGAAAGATGAGGAACAAATGGACAATGTGTTTGTAACTATTTCACCTATTTTATGTTTTGCTGCAATGTGGTTTTTCTGTGGACAATCCAATAAACCACAACAATTTTTATGAAAATATCATGACATTTTTCTTTAGGAGTATCGCATCTGGTAAAGAGTCCTGATTAAATAATTGTGCGCAATAAGCATATTTAACACAGCGTCAGTGTTGCTAGGATACCCGCTACGTCGATGACTCCACAGGATTTTGACCTGGCCGCGCGGGTACATCCTGTGATTGGTCTCACGTCCGTGCCCCTGGAAGAACTTCCTTGGTGTCACCATGGAAATAACATACTAGACTCTTATGTCAGTGTTGGGGATTTGGTTTTTATATGGTCATGTGACCGATCTCCTTCTTTACGTAAAAATAAAAAAAAATGGGTTAAACCGCACCTTACACCCATACGGCCTTAATAGGCTTAGTGGCGCACGTCACTGCCAGGGGGTCAGCCCAGCTACAAAGTCCAATCCATAACAAAGAAGAAGACAGCGCCACACCGGTCAGTGAAAAATGACTTACAGATTTAATCTGCCATCTGCGGCGACGTTTCGGTACAATGACCTTTATCAAGGTCATTGTACCGAAACGTCGCCGCAGATGTTATCGATCTCCTTCTTTGTCGATTAAATGACTAGTTTCGGACGCATGTTTGTTTAACGGACGGGTTCCTCTTTCTGGTAACGTGACCATTTCTATGACAACGGCGTTAACATTTTCTTCCTTTCATATTGGCCATGTATGATATAAAAAGGTACCTTACCAGCGCCTATCTACCCCTGGACGAAGCATTTTAGTGCGAAACTCGCGTCGGGTGTGATGGACGCCTGGACTCCTCTTACCCTTTCTGGTAATGAATGTCTTTTTTACTTCATCTTAAAATGGCTGAGTAGAATTTGCTGGACCTCCCATCGGCCTTATATGTTGATTGCTCTTCTTTATATGTATATCTAAATACTTTATTATGTACACTTAGGTTTATTTGATTGGGATGCCACATTTTACAATATATATTTTTTCTACTATGTGCAGCATTCTGCTTGTTTATACTGATTAAGTGGCGCCATTATGTGATTTTTTTATGTGTTATATAGCATCCATTACCTGATTTATACACTAGTATTTGAATTTTTCCAGGCTTTTCCACCTTTTTTTCTTTGTGTATGTTTGGTTTTATTTTGTCTTGATAATAAACTAATTTTATCATTATTTGCTCTTGTGTGGAGCCTTATTTTATCTGTAGGTGTTTATTCATTAATGACTATCATATAGGATATACATGTTTTTTTTTTTAATTGAGATCGGACGCATGTCGCTTTTGGGGAGCCACTGATGTGCCTAAACAGCAGAAACCCCCCACAAGTGACACCATTTTGGAAACTAGACCCCTTAAGGAACTTATCTAGATGTGTAGTGAGCACTTTGAACCCCCAAGTGCTTCACAGAAGTTTATAACGTAGAGCCGTGAAAATAAAAAATCTTATATTTTCCTCAAAAGTGATTTTTTAGCCCACAATTTTTTATTTTCCCAAGGGTAACAGGAGAAATTGGACCCCAAAACTTGTTGTCTAGTTTGTTCTGAGTACACCGATACCCCATGTGTGTGTGTGTGTGGGGGGGACCACTGTTTGGGCACACATCGGGGCTTGGAAGGGAAGTTGCATTTGCAGAGCCCTGATGTACCTAAACAGTAGAAGCCCCCAAGTGACCCCATTTTGAAATCTAGACCCCCAAGGAGCTTATCTAGATGTGTGGTGAGCACTATGAACCCCCAAGTGCTTCACAGAAGTTTATAAAGCAGAGTCGTGAAAATAAAAAAATCATTTTTGTTCCACAAAAAATATCTTTTCACCCCCAAATTTTTACTTTCACGAGGGTAACAGGAGAAATTGGACCATGAAAGTTGTTGTGCAATTTGTCCTGAGTACCCTGATACCCCATATGTGGGTTCACCGTTGTGTTGGCCGGACAACCTAAGGTCTCCTGGAGACTTCTATGTTGTCAATGCCTGAGCACCACCCAGTGATCGGCACTAATAGCAAGTCAGTGTATCTGCTAATAGAAGCGATCTGAACATCGCCTCTACGTAGCGGAGCCGATCGGGCTATGGCAGCTTCTAGTCTCCTATGGAGACTATTGAAGCATGCCCAAAGTAAATAAAAATGTTTTTAAAAATATATAAAATATAAAAAAATATAAAAGTTCAAATCACCCCCCTTTCAAAATAAAACAATAAAATAAAATCAAACATACACATATTTGGTATCGCTCTGTTCAGAAACACCTGATCTATCAATTAAATAAAGGATTAACCTGATCGCTAAACAGTGTAGCGAGAAAAAAGTAAAAACGCCAAAATTATGTTTTTCTGGTAGCCGCGACATTGCATTAAAATGCAATAACGGGCGATCAAAAGATCGTATCTGCATCAAAATGGTATCATTAAAAATGTCAGCTCTGCACGCAAAAAATAAGGCCTTACCCAACCCGAGATCAAGAAAAGTGGGAACGCTACAGGTATCGGAAAATGGCGCAATTTTTTTTTAACAAAGTTTGAATTTTTTTTTCACCACTTAGATAAAAAAGAACCTAGACATGTTTGGTGTTTATGAACTCGTAATGACCTGTAGAATCATAATGGTAGGACAGTATTAGCATTTAGTGATCCAATAAAAAAGACAAACAAAAAACAAGTGTGGGATTGCACTTTGTTTGCAATTTCACCTCACTTGGAATTTTTTTCACGTTTTCTAGTACACAACATGTTAAAAGCAATGATGTTGTTCAAAAGTACAACTCGTCCCACAAAAAAACAAGCCCTCACATGGCCATATTGACAGAAAAATAAAAAAGTTATGGTTCTGGGAAGAAGGGGAGCGGAAAACCAAAACGCAAAACCGAAAAAAGCTTTGGCGGTTAAGGGGTTAAAAGGTGAAAAGACAGAAAATGATTTTACACCTTTGAAATGTGGTACTGGAGGAGGATGTTATCAATACCATGGCGGCAAGAAGAACAAACAAATCAATTTTAGAGCAAATCAAGACAGACATGACACTCGAAGAAAGAATCACCAAGCTACGATTTCCTACTTTGAACACAACATACGAAGAGAGCAATCAATGGAGGACATCATGGTCAGAAGAATAGAAGCAACAGGTGAAGAGGAAGACCAGCAACTCGATGGCTTTATACTATCAAGATAACAGCGGAGAAGACCTTGGTCGACCTATCTAGGCTAGCTGAAGATCAATCTTAGTACAGAGCGTTCATCCATCAACTAGCTGAGGCTCAAGACCAAGCCAAAGGCCATCTATAATATAACGCTGGGAGCGTCACTCTGTCCGAAGCCTCTATAGACTGCGCAAGCGCAAGCGCCGGCGCAGTCTGGGCCTCACAGGGCGACGCTCCCGGGAGATCGCGGTGTGCGTTCACACTGAACACACACCGCGATCTCCACCGCAGAAGCAGGGACCGCCAGGAGGGTGAGTATCGGCCTATATTCACCTGTCCCCGTTCCATCGCTGAGCGGCGCCATCTTCCCGGTCTTCGGTCTGTGGCCTTCAGTTCAGAGGGCGCGATGACGCGCTTAATGCGCGCCGGCGCCGCCCTCTGACTGAACAGTCACGGCCAGGAGACCGGGAAGATGGCGGCGCTCAGCGATGGAACGCCGGACAGGTGAGTATAGTAAGTGCTGGGGGGGCCTGAGCTGGCGGCGATACCGGCACCTGACCCCCACAGCGCGCCGGTGTCCCCGCCTGCTCAGGCCCCCCCAGCACTCGGCGCCGACCGGGTCAGAGGCAGTATGGGGACGCAGGATGCAGCACATAAGGATGGGGACGCAGGATGGAGCAGCACATAAGGATGGGGACGCAGGATGGAGCAGCACATAAGGATGGGGACGCAGGATGGAGCAGCACATAAGGATGGGGACGCAGGATGCAGCAGCACATAAGGATGGGGACGCAGGATGGAGCAGCACATAAGGATGGGGACGCAGGATGGAGCAGCACATAAGGATGGGGACGCAGGATGCAGCAGCACATAAGGATGGGGACGCAGGATGGAGCAGCACATAAGGATGGGGACGCAGGATGCAGCAGCACATAAGGATGGGGACGCAGGATGGAGCAGCACATAACAGTATGGGGACGCAGGATGGAGCAGGACATAAGGATGGGGACGCAGGATGGAGCAGCACATAAGGATGGGGACGCAGGATGGAGCAGCACATAAGGATGGGGACGCAGGATGGAGCAGCACATAAGGATGGGGACGCAGGATGGAGCAGCACATAACAGTATGGGGACGCAGGATGGAGCAGCACATAAGGATGGGGACGCAGGATGGAGCAGCACATAAGGATGGGGACGCAGGATGCAGCATGAACATAAGGATGGGGACGCAGGATGGAGCAGCACATAAGGATGGGGACGCAGGATGCAGCAGCACATAAGGATGGGGACGCAGGATGGAGCAGTGCATGACAGGATGGGGACGCATGATGGAGCAGCGCATGACAGGATGGGGACGCAGGATGGAGCAGCACATGACAGGATGGGGACGCAGGATGGGAGCAGCGCATCACAGGATGGGAGCAGCGCATCACAGGATGAGGACGCAGGATGGGAGCAGCGCATGACAGGATGGGGACGCAGGATGGGAGCAGCGCATGACAGGAAAGGGAACGCAGGATGGAGCAGCACATGACAGGATGGGGACGCAGGATGGAGCAGCACATGACAGGATGGGGACGCAGGATGGAGCAGCACATACCATGATGGAGACAATATACCAATATAAATGCTCGCCACCCGGGCGTAGAACGGGTTCAATAGCTAGTAAAATAATAAAAAGGAATGAGGTTGCTGACGCTTTGTCTTGTTGCCAGTGGAACAAGTTTCAGGATTTGGCCCCAAGAGCAGAGAAGGCAGATCTTGCCCGGATCATTGTTATGAGTGAGTAGAAGTCGGGACATAGCCCTCACCTCCTGGGACGACTTCCTCAAACTGAGTCTATTCCGGTGGATCCGGGAGCTATGTGTAAAGCATAGGACATATGTGAACTGTGCCGTATTATAATCTTTGGGAGGCAGAATGAGCAAATGTATTTATTTTTCACACGGTTCGCCATGCAGCATTAGTAGTCATAAGGCGGTTTTATTCCTCCAGTCAGTGCAAATTCAGCAATACCTGATTTGTATTGGTTCTTTCTTTAGGTTTTGCTACACACTAAAAATGCTTTTCCATAACCACTTTTTGAGAGCTATAATTTTTCTATTTTTCAGCCACTTGAGAGAGCTTGTTTTCTTGAGGGATGTCTTGAAGGGTTTTTTTTGTTCCATTTTAGGCTGCATACATTTTTTGATCGCTTTTTTTTCTGATTTTTGAGAGGCAGAATGAACAAAACAGCAATTCGAGATTTTTTTGGGGGGGTTATTTATAAGCATTTCAATGTTTTGGTATAAGTGGCAGGTGAGTGCGGACATAACGATACCACATTTCTAGATTTTTTTATGTTTTTCCACTTTTGCACACTGAAAGCAATTTTACAGAAAAAAAGCTTTTGCATCGCCCTATTATGAAAGGTATAGCTTTTTTATTTTCTGCTGACAGAGATGAGTGGGGAATGTTTTTTTGCGGGACAGGATGATGTTTTCAGGAATACCATTTCCACTTACATGACTTTCTGCTTTACATTGCACTTTTTATTTGACAGTATGGAGTAACATGCTTTTTACCACATTTAATACTTATATTTTTTTTATTGTTGTGTAAGACCAGTGGCCAAAGGTCATTAGACCCTTTAAAAACGCCACTTATTCCAATCTGGGAAAATGTGCTATTTGCCCGCAATGATGCCAGCTTCGATGGCCAGAACCCCTGGGGCCAGGCTGGAGAGACCTGAAATTGATGCGTGGCATCACTACAGTCATGGCCAAAAGTATTGACACCCCTGCAATTCTGTAGATAATACTCAGTTTCTTCCTGAAAATTATTGCAATCACAAATTCTTTGTTATTATTGTCTTCATTTAATTTGTGTTAAATGAAAAAAAAAACACAAAAAGAATTGTCCTAAAGCCAAATTGGATATAATTCCACACCAAACATAAAAAGGGGGTGGACAAAAGTATTGGCACTGTTCGAAAAATCACGTGATGCTTCTCTAATTTGTGTAATTAACAGCACCTGTATCTTATCTGTGGCGCCTAACAGGTGTTGGCAATAAGTAAATCACACTTGCAGCCAGTTGACATGGATTAAAGTTGACTCAACCTCTGTCCTGTGTCCTTGTGTGTACCACATTGAGCATGTAGAAAAGAAAGAAGACCAAAGAACTGTCTGAGGACTTGAGAAACCAAATTGTGAGGAAGCATGAGCAATCTCAAGGCTACAAGTCCATCTCCAAAGACCTGAATGTTCCTGTGTCTACTGTGCACAGTGTCATCAAGAAGATTAAAGCCCATGGCACTGTGGCTAACCTCCCTAGATGTGGACGGAAAAGAAAAATTGACAAGAGATTTCAATGCAAGATTGTGCGGATGTTGGATAAAGAACCTCGACTAATATCCAAACAAGTTCAAGCTGCCCAGCAGTCCGAGGGTACAACAGTGTCAACCCGTACTATCCGTCGGCGTCTGAATGAAAAGGGACTGTTTGGTAGGAGACCCAGGAAGACCCCACTTCTTACCCCGAGACATAAAAAAGCCTGGTTGGAGTTTGCCAAAACTTACCTGAAAAAGCCTAAAACGTTTTGGAAGAATGTTCTCTGGTCAGATGTGACAAAAGTAGAGCTTTTTGGGCAAAGGCATCAACATAGAGTTTACAGAAAAAAAAAAGAGGCATTCAAAGAAAAGAACACGGTCCCTACAGTCAAACATAGCGGAGGTTCCCTGATGTTTTGGGGTTGCTTTGCTGCCTCTGCCACTGGACTGCTTGACCGTGTGCATGGCATTATGAAGTCTGAAGACTACCAACAAATTTTGGAGCATAATGTAGGGCCCAGTGTGAGAAAGCTGGGTCTCCCTCAGAGGTCATGGGTCTTCCAGCAGGACAATGACCCAAAACACACTTCAAAAAGCACTAGAAAATGGTTTGAGAGAAAGCACTGGAGACTTCTAAGGTGGCCAGCAATGAGTCCAGACCTGAATCCCATAGAACACCTGTGGAGAGATCTAAAAATGGCAGTTTGGAGAAGGCACCCTACAAATATCAGGGACCTGGAGCAGTTTGCCAAAGAAGAATGGTCTAAAATTCCAGCAGAGCATTGTAAGAAACTCATTGGTGGTTACCGGAAGCGGTTGGTCGCAGTTATTTTGGCTAAAGGTTGTGCAACCAAGTATTAGTCTGTGGGTGCCAATACTTTTGTCTGGCCCATTTTTGGAGTTTTATGTGAAATGATCAATGTTTTGCTTTTTGCTTCATTCTCTTTTGTGTTTTTTCATTTAAGACAAATTAAATGAAGATAATAATACCAAAGAATTTGTGATCGAAATCATTTTCAGGAAGAAACCGAGTATTATCTGACAGAATTGCAGGGGGGTCAATACTTTTGGCCATGACTGTATGTATTGATGGTGGGATATCAGTGGCCCAAAGTCAGTTAACCCTTTCAATATCGCCCTTCGGTGCCCACTTTGAGGCACATTTTTGTGCCAGATTTATATAGTTTGTTGCTGCTTAATGTGTTCACATCTGGGTTCCTCGCTGCATCGTATTTTATCATTGTCAATTTTGTTGTTAAACCAGTAAATATGAGGAAAAAATGTACAGAACAAAGAACCAATTTCAGCCTCGTCC